>NC_047522.1:6362535-6666194 GCF_902827115.2 Pseudochaenichthys georgianus | reverse complement strand
AAAGAGCCGCATGCAGCTCGAGAGCCGCGGGTTGGCCATCCCTGCTCTAGACCGACAATCTTTTGGAGCTGGAAGTGAACCGGATTCTGGAGCTAAGAGGCGGCGCCTCTGCAGTGTGAACAGGAAAAACCGGTACTTTTCAGGCTCCAGCTCCGAGCCGGAGCTGAAAACGTGTTGGTGTGAAAGGGGCATGAGAGACCTTACCTTTGGACTCAAAATAGGAAGCTTCAAAATAACTCGGGTTGTGTTACAGTATGATGTCCTGTTTGTAAAGCAAGCATCTCACAGTATGGATATAGATGACTATAATAACTTACGACAGTAAAACGGTTTAGAGTAATAATAAGACCAACATCAGATGGTGAATTGTTGTAGGTCGCCCCCACACTGGGCACCGAGTAATGATGTGGGAAATATCTGCTTCTGCTGAGCCTCCATGCTCTGCTTTTCTCCACCCATGCATACCGCTAGGCTAATGAGTCGCAATGCCGAACATAAGAGCGCCCAATTCCTCACAGACATTTCCACTCAGGGGGGTACTTCAGCCTTGTTGGCTCTGTTATTCCGTGATTCATTTTTGTATTACTCCTCACGATTTTAGGCTTTTGGACGAAGTAACGGTGAGTTTCTAACCAGTGCTGAGGAGCTAAAGTAGCCTACGTCAGTGTGTCATATCAGCCGCCATCCTGTCGTAATGTTTGCGCATGATCCTCTGTCAGGACGTGATAAATTGGACCCCGAAAATAGTTTGAGTTAATGTTTTTATGGTTTTGGTAAGAGAGAGTGTATTAATGTTGGGAAATAGGCGCAGTGTTGAAAGTAGGTGCTGTGATGAAAGGTGTGGGCAGGAAAATCTTTTATAAATTGTCTGTATGGGGAGGAGATGAGAAGTGAGGAAGACACAGAGGGAGTAATGGCCAATGCTGAGAGATGTCTGGGATGGCTATAGGATGTGTGTGTGTGTGTGTGTGTGTGTGTGTGTGTGTGTGTGTGTGTGTGTGTGTGTGTGTGTGTGTGTGTGTGTGTGTGTGTGTGTGTGTGTGTGTGTGTGTGTGTGTGTGTGTGTGTGTGTGTGTGTGTGTGTGTGTGTGTGTGTGTGTGTGTGTGTGTGTGTGTGTGTGTGTGTGTGTGTGTGTGTGCAGCCTGCACAGGGAGCTGCAGTGCTGTGTGCTGATCATTCATGATGGCACCTTAGAGGCCATCCTGTAAGGAAGAAAAATGAAAACTATTAAAGGCTCGCTGGGCTATGTTGGCTTTGGTGTGTCAGCAATTATCAGCCAGGGAGAGCAGTCTTTAGGTCCTCAGATATAGAGGAGTGGGAGGGAAGAACACCATGATCCCCATACACTCCACTCTGATCTATGCTGCAGAACTTTCTGCACTGCGTGGCAGCAGTGATGCTGAGAGCTTTCTTTATCAATGGATGTTTTCGAGTGGTTTATGTAGGAGAAATCCACAAATCTGTTTCTTATGTGCGTATGTTTCTTTTGGCTCCATCTGTGTTGGAGTTTAGCAGCCAAAGACTTGCCAGAATTTGCCAGAGCTCAGCTGTCAGTCACACAGTGTGGGTGGCAGTGTGACCAGTTTGCCTTGGATTTCCTGTTGGTCACACTAGATTTTCTATATTTTGTGGTATTTGTGTGTTCGTCCATTACACTGCTCACACTAACATATTTCCTTACCAATTCATTCCAAAACAGTTTCCAACTCTGTTAAATTTCCGATAGAAATAATCACTACTGCAGGTCTCCCTTGAAAAAGAGATCTATGATCTCAATGGGACCAATCTGGTTAAATAAAGGTTTGAAATGAAAATGAAAACTACACGAGATATTCATTTATACATTCATGCCCTACTTCTGGTTCTCGCTTAAGATAGGAAATGGTGGCTGAGAAAAATGAGGATGGGGATTGCTAATATTTGACAAATGCACAGCTAATAATGCAACATAATAAACATAGTCAGATACTGTAGTTTTAACCAAAGTTAAATGCATTGGCAGAAAATAGAAATAATGGAATTAAGTATAGTAGTAAGTGAATATTTGAGCGTGATTGTCAATAACCATGACGGCACAAATAATTGAGGTGAAAATCTATAAATACATATAAAGTTTGAACCCTCATTTTAGGACATTTCAGAGCTACAAAATTGATTTAGTACAGTAGAAAAAATCCCTATTATTAAAATATATATTTTAGGGCTGTCAAGTTAACGCGTTAATAACGCGTTAACGCAAAAAAAAATTAACGCCACTAATTATTTTAACGCGATTAACACATGTGTATTTTTTTCCTCGGCCGCCCCGTAGTTTCAGAGCGCATCGAGTTTAAAATACCATCTACAAGCTGATGCTGACAGCCCCGCTCCTGCTGCCTGCTTGCGGCAGACCACACTTCCACGCTCACTGGCAGGCACCGACTGGCCATCGGGAGGACCGGGAGGGTGTGTGTATGTGTGGCTCGAGCGAGAGAGAGACCTTACGTGTATTGTTGTTGTTAGCATCTGGTGCTAGCTAGCTGCGCTAACGGATATAAGGAGCTGTTTAAATGAAAACAGAGGAGCGACATTTCGCCACAACTGTGCCGAGCACGTGACTTTATGCAGGCAGCCAGACAGTGGGAGATTGTACGAAAAGTCAGCACACTCAGCACGGATAGTGGCGCAACATGATTGCAGCGTCCAGGCAGCTCCCGTTCGAGCATATGCCTTGAGTTGCACATAGCTCTAACGAACACACACACACACACACACACACACACACACACACACACACACACACACACACACACACACACACACACACACGCGCGCGCGCGCACACACACACACACACACACACACACACACACACACACACACACACACACACACACACACACACACACACACACACACACACACACACACACACACACGTATTGTATTATTGAATGAGAGAGGTTCCAGGTTGAATTGAGGCGAATATTTGTAATGTTCAGAGGTTGCCATTGTCGTTGTCATTGTTCAAATGATAATAAACATTAGCATAAAGCATATTTGTCCACTCATATGTTGATAAGAGTCTTAAAAACTTGAAAAATATTCCTCTAAGGTACATTTAGAACAGATAAAAAATGTGCGATTAATCGCGATTAACTATGAACAATCATGCGATTAATCGCGATTAAATATTTTAATCGACTGACGGCCCTAGTATATTTATGTAAAAGTGCAGAAAACTACACCCAATTTCTAGTTGGGTGTAGTACTTCATGCCTCCCACTCTAGTTTTGCCAGCCCATAACTTGAGCTTGCATGACACTCCTGAACTGAAAGGTCATCACGCAAAGTTGGCAAAACATTGATTTATATAAAAATGCTGCAGATAATTACTTATCAGATTTTCATTGTCAATACCATTTAGTAAAACGTCTGTAGCGACATGCACTATATATCACGTAAACGAAGGTCACAGTGTGCATTAATGCATCGGCTCCTGGTCACATTATCAAACTACCTGCTGGTGAATGCGGCGTCCTTGCGTTTGCAGCCCCTGCCGGAAGACAGATCCTCGATGGACTAACTCTCATTACTCATTACAGTGTTTGAGGACGCGGGGGACCACCTGCGACACTTATAAATGACTTGCTTGTACAGTTTGCCTCGGGCGGAGCTGTTGCCGGGCCTGACCAGATGGCCTGTGATCGACTCTCATGTGTTGTGATACACATGCAGCGTGTCCACTACCCCAGGGCCCAGTATGCTATTCACATGCATTATAAGGTGGAATAAATTCAGCATAATTCGGATTTCTAGAACATTTGTCTTTAACAGATCAGTAGGTGAGAACACAGGTCATTGGCCTTACTCAGTTCTCATTCTAACTAAACATTGTGAGGACTTTTATCGTTTTTTGAGGGATGAGAGGACCAAAAGTTCACATTCAAATCTCTGTCAATCCTCGTCTTCAGAAATTTGTATTCTGGTTGAAAAAAACTAAGGTAGACAAGGAACACGGATGGCAACCTATGTGACAGTAATCCATGCCGCAGTGGGAAGGTGATGCAAGAGGTCACTGAATGTAAACGCTGCTGTTATTCGGGTAGTGTTAATCCCTCGAGCATAGCGACTGAGCATGCATCAATCACAGCCGTGTGTGTCCAGAGGTGAGCCAACAGGCATTAACCTTGAACCAGAAATCAAAGTCTGGCTGCTTTAGCCCCACGGCCACAAGATAGACCACCAACGTGTCCACCCGCTGAAATATATTCTGGAGCCTACTCCACCGTGAGGGAAGATGTTAAACAAAGGAGCCTGTTTTGACAATCTTGTCAATGGAAAATAACAGTGTAGTTGATAGATACTACAGGTTTATTGTCATAAACACATACAAAACTACGGTGCAATTATGTAATGTATGAAAAACTTAGATTGCAGTAACCTCAACAGTGCAATTACAAGGCACAAAACATTTATGAATAGATAATTAAATCAAATAAAGTGTCATTATTTTTGACATTATTTTAATGGTTTATTTATTGTGCAGTTAAACTTTTTTTTATAAATATACTTTAATCTCTTTTTAAGCCCAATTGACATAATATGGGAAGATAAGTCGCAACATACAGTGAGCATTAATTTATCATAAAAAGTCGAATATTCGCTATCCTTTTTCTCTAAACAAACTGCACATAAGAATAAATAGCTCTTTAGCTGAACATGTTATAAAAAGCTACTGGCTAACATTGTTAAAGGTGCAAGACGAAAGCTGGGAGGACGAACCAAACGGTGAAACTGCAGTCCAGAAAGCTACAGCATTAAGCTGAAGCAAGCAACAAACCCTGTTTTCAGCGTGTTAAATGTCAGACAGGTGTCTGTAATCAGTAGGCGTTGAACTAATTAGTCAACGAGATGCACCTGGCGCAATGAACAACAACAAGCTACAGTATAGGCTAAGAATAAAAAAATGAAGGGAAGTAACTTAAACTAACTTCAACATGGTGATAAAGTAAACAAAATGACAGAAGGGGGCAATTATGTATCCCCATACTAGCATTTAAAGCAATGTTAGTAATGTTGTTTGAAGTTAGGAGGGTTTAGTCTACTGTTAGGAGGGTTTAGTCTACTGTGACACTTACAAAATAATAATCATCAACGTCATTTATTACACCAAATATTTGTTCTGGGTGTTCATTTGACTTTCAAGGGAATGTGGTACAGTACTTTATTGAAATGTGATCATTGCAAGATGATACACTTTTATAAATCAATGGTTAAGTGAGAGATGTATCGAAAACTGTGGTGCTCCACGGACATGAAACACACAACCGTAAATGTTAGCTAGCTAGCAGTATTAGCCGACCCAACAAATAACTAATAAAACTAGTTCCATCATTTGATTAAATTATGAAACATGCCTTCTTTGAAGAAGCACTGCACATTTTTTACTACAGAAAATAAAAGGAATGGTTTCTATTTGTACCCCCCACCACAACAAGCCTGTCTACAGATATTTGTCTCAAAATGTTTTTAGTTGATGTAATCGGTGTTGGAACAAAAGCTGCATCGCTTGAAAAACATCACCATGTTCCAGAGATCATGGAACATTCAATGTATAGAGGATTGTTTGACCGTTTTGTCCTGTAGATTACATTTTTCTACGGTGAGAACTTTTTGCCTCGTGGCTATTTTAGAAAAGACTAAAGTGACTTTATAGCTTAGATCTAATCATGCTTCCTCAGAAAGCGCCATCAGATAGGCTTCCTCACCTTATCAGTGTAGGCAGGCTGAGGAATCATTTGAAGCATCTACGGCCAGAAGGGAGGGAAAGGAGTAATTCATAGCAGAGGTTCAACAATTAGAGAAAACGTCTTAAGAAACGGGGGGAAAAAACATAACAAAAAATGCCTTAGGAGCATCGTGATTGGAAAAAAGAAAAGGGAGAGGAAATGGAGAAATAATAGCTGACTTTTATAAAAAGTGGAGATGAAGAAGATAAGCCGGTGTAGCACTGTTTGATTCCTAGGCTTGTCAAACGGCTTTTGATTTCCTGCTAAGGTTTATAAATGGCTCTCATAGGGAGAACATCAAAATTCAATAACTCCCTTTGAGATGAATGTTATTAGATTTTCATAAGAGCGGGAGTTCCTTTCTTTTGTGCACAAAAGCAATGTAGCGGAATAAAAGACTGTTAGATCTAAGACGAGGTCTTTTACCTGGAATATAAATGCAGAATTATTTTTGGGGGGGGAAAAAGAATAATCATGTTACTTTTACCTGCGCATTTAAGGATTAACGTATACAGCAATTCAAGAAGTGATCAAGGTTGTAATTTAATTCATAAGCTATTTGTATTTGCTTCCCTGACCGTGTTACATTGATGTTCCCGGGCACCAATCTGTTATTTAATTCAACTTTCTTCAAAATACTTCCTTATTGACGTGGCTGAGGCGGCAGAGAACATTGCGCCAAGAATCGGAGATGTCTAATAAGGTGCCAAGAATGATTTTCCACTTTGAAATGCTAAAAGGGACGGAGGTACAAATTAGCCTGGAAATGCCTGGCGCATGTAATTAAAGGCCCCAATGAATTCCAATAATCAAATGGGCCATCTTCTGAGAAAACTATTACAGGAGGATTATTCGTGTAGCAGGTTTCACTAATCACTCACTGACAGACCGGCTCTGTGCTAGCAGCCCTGTCGTCTGGGGTGTTGCTGTCACACACACGCTCACACACACTTGAACGCTCATGTGTAATCACAGTCATAAACACCCCCCGAACATGCATGTCGACAGACTCGTACACACACGAGCAGAGACAGACAGTCAGTCAGTCAGTCCTATTGATGTCAACCTTTTGCTCTCAGTTATCATCTGCACACAGGCAGGCTTCATATTGAATCAGAGGGACAGGGTTAAATAAAACTGGAAGGCTTTCACTTTCAATCTCATCCAACCTCCAACTTACATGCCTCGAGATTCAGGAGATAGAGGGGCTTTGGATTTCAACAAGCAGAGACGACATATACTTGCGCTTGGTATCTGTTAGCCACAAAACATCGAACCAATATGGATGTTTCATGTGCTGTCCAGCGGTTTGGATTTTAAATTATGTGAATGTGAAAGTTTATAATGTGTTCCCCATTCTGATCCTTGTGCTTTACAGCAGTGGAGTATTTACTACGTCTGATTCAACCAACTACAGGCCTGCACACAATTTGTTAGCTGTCTGCAGCACCGAAGGACCCTGGTAAAATTAATCAGTGACATTAAAAAACAGACCGAAATGCGTCACGCTTTGATGCAACCCAATGTGTTTATTGATTAATAAACGGTCAAAGGATTCCATTTCCCAGATATACTGTCTGCCTGCCGCTGCTCTTTTTGCTGCCAAAGAGGCTTTTCCCCCCCAGGACAAATGTGTTTCAGCTGAGCTGATCCAATCCCTTCTCCATTGTTTTTATGTACTTCTGTTTAGCGCTCCCCGAGCTCCACTGACTACCTGTCTGTTTAGAAGCCTATAAACATAAATCAGACTTGTTAGAGACTTTTTCATAAATTCCTCACTGCAGAAAAAAGCTGCCTCAACAGATGGATGAAATACCACCAGGGCTTTTTATTTTTTTATTTACTCTTTCCTGGAATGAATTTCTGTCCTCGCAGTGTTCAGAACATTATTGCCGTCATTAAAGCCCTGATGAAAATCTGTGGTAGTAAGCCAAGAGCCATAGCACCAAGCTTTTGTTTTATATCCATATCACACACAGTAGATTTACATTATTGGATCATATCTGGTATATATTGACTTTCTGGTGAGCCTCTCGTCCCTGAAGACACATGATTCATGCAACAAAGCCCAGAAGGCCTATTCTCTATCCTCCATTAATATGCCTATGGAGAATGGCAAACAATAAACACAGCTGTTTCGTCATGCATTGAAAATCTTCATGTGCAATCCTGTTACTTTAACTGTAAAGGCCACTCGGATAGATTTTCTAAAAGTGCCTTGACCCCAATCTTTTTTCTTTGCAAAAAGCATTCATCAATATTTCAATCACGCTGGCAGTTTTGACTTTTAGCCTAAATTGTATTTGTTGCTCATCATAACACTATGTATTCCCTCGCTAGTCTTTTAGCTCCGATATTTGACCTTTGTCGTCCACCAGTAGGGAATCTGTCACCTCCCACGCTCCCATTTGTCCCCTCACTGCACTTCAGTGGGAAAGATAATTACGCTTCAAATGAAGCTCCGTTCATTGTGTCGGCTAATGTTTAAAGCTCTCCCTCTCTGTCCCTTTCGTGCTCTCTCTCAGAGCACAATGGGGAGGGTCAATGGATCCACGCTCACCTCTTATTTACAAGATTCATGTTTATCTAATGCAAAATCAATAGCTCAGCACCAGGGAGAAGTTAGGGCTCCACTAACAATCGTTGAGAGCTACTTAACAGCACATCTGCCAGCGTGTAGTGGCCCATAAAGGAGAGTGATTGGCGAGGATCGGCCCTCACAGAGAGAGAGGAGGGTCAACTGCATTCATCTCTGGATTTTCTTGAATTCCTAACCAAACTTAACTATACTAAAAGCAGCCACAACTGATTTTACTGACTTTGCTTTATGTGCTCTGAGCCGAGCCAGAGTTGTGACCGCTTTAGACAATTAAAAACTATTAAAATAGTTCTCCAAGAGGTTTGTCAAACTTCAATTTTGTAATATTTGTATTGGGTGAAGTAGTGGTTTGATAATCTTAAACAGTTAGCTAAAAATGTAATCAACATATAGATCGTTTAACTTCTGAAATGGTTCCAAACTAACTAACTCGAATGAACAGAACTCTATGACTTGCATAAAACATGACCGCTACAGATTCTCAACTGGCTTGGTTTGTTGCCATAACATTTTACCTTAAGATGCCAATTATACATCTCTTATTCCTGACAGTTTGTCATAACAAATGCCAAGAAGGTAGCAATGAGGTAGATTTCCCAGGATATTTGGCTCTGTATAAGCAGCGCAAAATTAAGACGGCTGATAAAAGCAATACGTCATTGGTAAGGTGTTATTTGTTAACAGACATTTATAAGATGTCTATAAATGACGTTCATTATTTTTATATATTTCAAGAACTGTACAGTTGTCAATGTTCTGAAACACTGACAAAGGGCTGTGTGCTGCATTAAAAGTTTAAAAGGCTAATTGAATAACTATGATACTTAAATTACGTCTCTTCATCATGCAAAACTCTTATCTTGACAGCCGTGTAATATCCTCCGGACCTGTGGAGACACCTCCACCTTATTTCCTGGTTCCTTGCACTTTGAATAGATCAGCACTTAGAAATCTGCCTCAGTGGCTCTACTCAGGGGCGTGTATCATTTGGCCCTAAAATTCACTTTTCCCCACCAGTAAGCACTATCAGCCTCGCACCCCCGTGAACCCCCGACAAAGACCTTGCCATCTGTCAGTGTCGCTCGCCGCAAAGTGGCTGCGATTAATTGAAAAACAATGGCGGGGCCAAGTGGGAGGGTCAAAGCAATATGCATCGTGGCCTCGCCGGGTCACCTCCTCATTTCCTCATTGTCGAAACACCT
Source organism: Pseudochaenichthys georgianus (assembly GCF_902827115.2). Lineage (NCBI taxonomy): Eukaryota > Metazoa > Chordata > Actinopteri > Perciformes > Channichthyidae > Pseudochaenichthys > Pseudochaenichthys georgianus. Next base: position 6,656,621 of record NC_047522.1, on the reverse strand, counting down.
CCTCCGGACATTAGCCGCAGAGATGTTTGAACACATTGTGCCTGTTTGGTTTAGCGTCCTCCCCTCTTTTGGCAGCGGGGAATATCAGGCGGACAGATCCGGGAGAGTCTATCTGTCTTTGTCCATGTCAGCGTAACGCGGTGCTAATCAATGCTGAGGGGGATAGCATGGAGTTGATCCCAGAGGACAGGAGGCGTCTTCTACGACAAAACTCTGCATGAGTTATGACCACCCTGAAGAAGTGCTGAGAGTGATGGACAGTGAAGCACAGCAGCCAGAATATAAGATACAAGCGAGGTTGACAGTGAATGTGAGTGCCGAGCGTGACATACTACCTCAGCTCGCTCATGTTGTTTTAAATCCAAGTTTCAAGCACCTCGATCTTCAAGTTTCTACTGCCCTGCCTCTAGAGTGAACTCTTCCTCCATGTGATGGGTTTTCCGCCTCTATGCCGCCTCAGCAGATCGAATCCTCCTGCACACAGGCTTTCAGGGTTGACTGAGCAGCCCCTCGCCCTTAGTAACCAGGTGAAGTGACCCTGTCTATATTCAGACGTACAGCTCGACACCTGCATTTACAGCCACCCAGTCCATTTTGCTAACACCGAATTGCAAGGCGACGCATCAAAGCGACAGAGCGTCTCCATCACTGCCAAGCAAGGGCTGGTCATTTTTATGTCACCCACCAGACTTCAGCATTCATCTTTCACTGATGGATAGCTGGTGCTGCCGTCTCAAGGTAGCGGACAATTCTCTATCTTAAAAATACAGAGCTGACTTCAATCTTGGCCCAGACCAAAAAAACCTATTTTATATTATTACAGATTATTTTTATCAAATTATCTATTGTTCAAAATAAAGTTGAACTTCAATGCAGCTATTCAATATTTTTGTTCGGCTCAAAAAACTATGTTTAAAGGTCCCATGTCATGGCCATTTCTACTGATCATATTTCCATTGTTGAGGTCTAGTAGAATAGATTTAAATTGTGCAATCTTCCAAAATCACATTGGTTTCTCATCCAGCATCTCTGTATAGTATGTGTATTCACCAGGTATTCACTCTGTCCTAAACGGCTTGTTGGAGCTCCTGCCCCCCCTCCCTGTGAGCCCAGTGTGCTCTGATTGGTCAGGACGTTGCGAGGCTCGCTGCTGCGAGGCTCGCTGCTGCGAGGAGCGGACAGGATTCCGGGTCGGCAACACAGCGAGACACAGCGAAACTCATCCTGAGCACACACAAACACTCACAGCCGAAGTAAAAACAATAAGTGTGGCTTGATATTGAGTACAAAAAAGGTTTATAATGCTGTGAGAATGGGTCTGCGGAGAGCATTTCTCCACGATCCCAACTCGTCTATTACCAGCGTTCAGGGAGCTCTATGCAAGTCAATGGGGACTCCCAAGGGACTAGCCAAGGGATCCTGGTGTGTGAGGTGCTTCGATCCAGTCATTTGTTATTGATTTGGGTATTCACACGTCGGAGAACCCAGGAAGAAAACAATGGAAAATGAGAAATCTCCAACGAGGCGTTCTGGAGTTTTACTCGCTACAGGGTGTACTTTGAGGGTTTTTGACTCTGCAGACCGTTTACATGCATAAAAACCTTCATACTGTAACACACAAGGGAGGGAACGGGTAATAACCGGAAAAGCATGACATGGGCCCTTTAATGCAACGGTAATTTATCCCATGGATAAACAACTCCCAACTGCAGTTCTCTTTAGCGCTATTTGAGTTCTTAGCATCTATTTGACTAACTATTTTTGATTTTATGGCATGCAACTTTACTGTTTTAGTTCAGTTTCACCGCTCGCATCAATCTTAATGATTAGAACTGTGGCATGCAGTTGTTTTCAGTGAAAAATATCTGATAAAGCAACTCTACACTACTAGCCAAGCTCAAACAGCAATAGGACAAAGTTAGCAGCTAGCTAGTGAACATAGAACAGTATTTAGCTGCTAAAGAGCCAGACTTTTCTTTCACAATAATACACAAGTTGTATCTACACTGATATTGTCAATCGTTGTCGATTTGTATCACTTTTTTTGTTGACTTTTGCGCTAGTAAGCACTAATACTTTTACTGACTATAGATACGGTGCTAACGGTGATTGCTAGCTAGCTATCACGATATCCATCTGCTACATTGGCCCTACAATTGGATGCAGGCTGTGGATTTGTGACAGTTGTATTGAAATGTCTGGACCTTCGCACTGACCGTATTGACAATAGTTAGTATAAATTGTGATTTTGTATAGACACAATAAAGATGTCTGATCTGTGTAAGGTTCTGCCTTAATAGGTTCTGGTCTAAAAGGAGTGGGGGCTTTGCAAAAGGGCTTTGAGGGATTATGAATTACTGTCTTATTAAGTCACATAAAATGTTATATTATCATACTGATGTTTTGGTGTTCCCACTGAAAGTTCCAGTGACCCCTTTTCATCAACTCATCCATATCAATCATCCATTTCAATTTAAGAATCTAGCATGTTGCAGTGTTTGAAAATGAGATCATCAACCGTTCTGTAGAGGTTCTGAGGAGATCACAGCAGGTGGATAAGTAAATCAATAAATTCTATTCTGGAAATTAAGTGTAAATCATATCCATGAAAAACAATAATGGAGCCCCAGCGTCAGTGCTGAACATTTTTTGTTTCTGCACCTCAGGAAACAATGGAAAGATATCAGACAACCTCTCTTCTAGATATGAGTTTAAAATGCTTTTTCTTCCTTTTTAATATGAACTTTTTAATATGAACTTTAATATGAACTTTTATTATGAACCCAGCAATGGGTTATCATTATTTCAGGGTCAAAGTAACAGACCTTCAGGCTTTCATGGATGAATTTAAACTAACAAAGTGTAGTTTACTTATAAATAACACAGCTCTTAGATCTCACACGTCTTCTGCTTTTAAAAATAACCCAGTTTAGTGCATTTAACAACATCTTTAACTTCCTTCATTGCCCATCATCAAAGGATTTTTAAATGTATTTCTGCTTCCCTGTAATTAACATTAAAATGATTCATCTGATACTTGTCAGATTGCCGACAACCAGTGGTTATGTCAGGCTGTATTCTAAAAAAGAGATGGCAGAGGGGCGCAATTACCTCCGACTGAACAAAACCACTGTCTCCAATGCTTCATGCGTGCCCTAATACCGCATGATTTGATTATTCTGCAAAAGCAAACACATGCAAATTGCATTTCATTTTGAAGTTGTTAATTTCTATGCGTGTTGATTGAGTGTAAGCATATGTAAGAGATATCCTGCCACATACTGATGTGGAGTTCAAATGAAAAACATGAAAAGAAAATCATTTTTTTATCCACGGGGGAAGAAAGACTCTGGTAAATCTAAAAGTAACTTGATCCTGCTTTCTTTGAAATATTCTCCTTAAATAAAAACCAAAGAAAGGCAGCCGGGGTTAACCTTGGGGGCCGTTTTACAAAATGAAGGGAAATAAAACATGGGCCGACCTGGTTGTTCACTCCGCCATCCAAGCCTTTGTTTTTCTCACAGTGCGGATGGCCATCTGTCAACCTTACCTAGAGAGAGGCAATGATTTTTGCTCGCCTGAGTGAACACCCAGCAAAACAATATTTCACATGTTAGCGCTGAGAAAAGACCCGTCTCGGGGGATTTTGCTTACTGGACTGATGTGGGGGTGTACATCAAGAGTGATAGTGGAGCCTCGGTGATGGAGCAGGAGCCGTAGCAGGTCGGGTTAACTAGGAGCATCAAACTCTGCTAAAGAGTGTTGTTGAACTCCTGCTCTCTTAAATGCTGCCTGTTGTGTTGCCGAAAAGAAACCAGTAAGTGTAGCTCCTGAAAAACATTTGCCTAACCTACAGTATTGTTACTTTTACTAGTGTTCCCTCATCCTTTCATCTATCCAGTCATTCATATATCAAGGATAATTTGTCTTCTCAAAGGCATGCTTTAGGGAAATTACAATATCTTCTCTGATTTTTAAGAATATTTTCTGAAATCGCTATTACTGTAGTTCTACTGTCCAGTTTTTGATGTGCAGTGAATACCAACCACAAACGTGAATATATTTGTATAGGAATGGTTTGTCAGTCGGTAGGTCAGTCCACCACTTTGGTACAAGCGGAACTATCTCGATAACTATGCGATTGATTTGTATATACATTTATCAATGGTGCCCAGAGCATGACGCCTACTGACTCGGGTGATCTCCTGACATTTTTGCATGTCAATACATTGCCTAAGGTAGTTTTAAAGGTCACCTACCATGCTATTTTTAGGCAATAGCATAGGTCTCAGATATATACAAATATATAAAAAAACATTATGAAGTGTTTTGCTCAAAATACCAAACAGATCACCCATTCTAGCCATTCCTCATATCCCTCTATTTCACTTCCTGTTTCAAAAGTTCTGATTTTGGGTATAAAGCTTTAAAAAAGAGGGGCGGAGCTTATGCCTGCTCATGCGGGAGATTCTACCGGCAGATTCTGCTGTGATGAAATGCCATATCATGGATTATCAAGGATTATTTCTTAAACAGTGTGGAGCTCAAAGGCTTTCTATTATACCACAAGGTGAATTCCTTTTTATTTCCTGCTTCTGAGTGTTAGCGATGCTAATGTAAACACCGACCATATTACGTTCAAAACAGTCGGGCATTGTTTCTGATAGGCAAGGCAAGGCAATTTTATTTATATAGCACTTTTCAGCACGTGGAGATTCAAAGTGCTTTACAGATTAAAAGAAAAAGACATTTAAGAACAAATACAGCATAAATACATTATTAAAAAGGCATTTAAAAACAGGCATAAAAAGCAAAGATAATGAAATAAAATAAATAAATAAACACAGCAGGTACAGAATACATGACTAAAAAGGCATATTGTAGTGTGAGTATGGGCAGCTCAATTAAAAGCAGCGGCAAATAGGTGTGTTTTTAATCTGAATTTAAAAATAGGAAGTGTTTCAGCGGACGTGCATGATTTAGGCAGTTTGTTTCAAATTGTTGGGGCATAATAACTAAAAGCTGCTTTTCCATGTTTAGTGGTTATTCTCGGAACAGAGGGCAGACCCAACCCAGAAGACCTGAGACTTCTGGATGCTTCATAGTGATGGAGTAGGTCGTCTATATACCTCGGTCCTAAGCCATTTAGTGATTTAAAAACTAGCAGTAGTATTTTAAAATCAATTATTTGGCAGACTGGAAGCCAGTGTAATGATCTCAGAACCGGAGTGATGTGATCCACTTTTCTAGTGTCAGTGAGTACTCGAGCAGCAGCGTTCTGAATCAGCTGCAGCTTTCTGATAGATTTTTTAGTGAGCCCTGTGAATACACTATTGCAGTAGTCGAGTCTACTGAAAATAAAAGCATGGACAAGTTTTTATAAATCCTGTTGCGACATTAGTTTTTTAATCCTTGAAATATCCTTCAGGTGGTAGTATGCAGACCTAATAACTGTTGTAATGTGACTGTTAAAATTCAGGTCTGAGTCCATCACTACACCCATATTTCTTGCTTTGTGAGTTACTTTGTAGTCTGCCGACTGAAGCTCTGTGATTACTTTTAATCGGTCCTTCTTTGCTCCAAAAACAATGATCTCAGTTTTTAGTTTGTTCAATTGGAGAAAGTTCTGAGTCATCCATTCAGTGATGTGCTCAATGCACTTGCTTAGTGTTCTAATCGGAGAGTAGTCTCCCGGTGTAATTTTAAAATAAATCTGGGTGTCGTCTGCATAGATGTGATAGCTTAGATCGCCGTTTTTAATAATTTCAGCCAGAGGTAGCATATAAATATTAAAAAGCAAAGGTCCTAAGATGGAACCTTGAGGAACCCCGCATGACATATTTATCAGGGTTGATTTGTAATTGCCTATTGAGTAGGGGTGTAACGGTACCCGTACCAAAATTATTCGGAACGGGCCCTTCGGTTCGGTACACGTGTGTACCGAAGTGTACCGAACGAATATAACGTTAAACGTAAAAATTGAGAACGTGAACAACTTTTAATCTCAGGTGCTGCGTCGCAGCATTCAGAGTAATTTGCTCACATTGGGTTCAACGCGTCATAGAGCGAGCAAGTCATTTCATTGGACGAGAGACATACTATGAGAGCTGGTCACAGGGATGCGTTCAAATTTAGTCGGTAATTTGAGGAACTGTCGAAATGGCGAACGCAGATAAAGTTGAGCTCAAAAATCCTCCAGCATCATTGAAGTCTCCGGTTTGGGAACATTTTGGTTTCGCAGTTACGTACAAGGATGACGGACAAAGACAGGTGGACCGAACCAAAGCTGTTTGTCGGCATTGTTCAACCAAAATTGGTTACGCGGCTGGCAATACATCAAACTTGCACACTCATTTGAAAAGGCATCACCCGAACTTGAATATCACCGGTACCAAAAGAAAAAAGACTGAAGTGCAAACCCAACTCCCGCTAGCATTTAAGCCTCCACCACTCGCAAAAAGTTCAGACCGAGCCAAAGCTATTACAAACGCCAATATCCTTATGTTGCCGTGTTAGCAAAGCGCTACCTGGCTATATCTGTTACCTCTGTCCCTAGCGAGAGGGTGTTCTCCACAGCAGGAGACATTGTTAGTGTCAGCAGATCTGCCCTTTCGGCAAGCAATGTAAATTTTTCGGCAAGCAAAGTTAATTTTTCTTTAAAAAAACATGAAAATACAATGACAAGCAAGTCATAATGTCAAACTGGCTGCTTAGGTACTAGTACAGTACAGTTCAAATACAGATTATTTCAGTTCATCGAAATGCTGCACCTTAATGTTTATTTTATTATATTTTGTATTTATTGAGTGATTACATTATTCACAGTTTAATAATAATTAAAAAAAATATATATATATTTTATGTTTTGTGATGATTTTTTCTGCTGTACCGAACCGAACCGTGACCTAAAAACCGAGGTACGTACCGAACCGAAATGTTTGTGAACCGTTACACCCCTACTATTGAGACAACGTGTGTTCTGTCCTCCAACCTCAGATTTAGGAGGAACAATGTGGATTCCGTCCTGGTCGTGGAACGACGGAACAGGGGGCCTGGGAGTACGCTTATCCGGTCTACATGTGTTTTGTAGACTTGGAGAAGGCGTATGACCGAGTTCCCAGGGAGTTACTGTGGGAGGTGCTGCGGGAGTATGGGGTGAGGGGGTCTCTACTCAGGGCCATCCAATCTCTGTACTTTCAAAGCGAGAGCTGTGTCCGGGTCCTCGGCAGTAAGTCGGACCCATTTCCGGTGAGGATTGGCCTCCGCCAGGGCTGCACTTTGTCACCAATCCTGTTTGTAATATACATGGATCGGATTTCGAGGCGTAGTCATGGGGAGGGAGTCTGCAGTTCGGTGGACTAAGGATTGCACCACTGCTTTTTGCAGATGATGTGGTTCTGATGGCTTCATCGGTCTGCGACCTTCAGCACTCACTGGATCGGTTCGCAACCGAGTGTGAAGCGGCTGGGATGAGGATCAGCACCTCCAAATCTGAGGCCATGGTTCTCAGCAGGAAACCGATGGACTGTCCACTCCAAGTAGGGAATGAGTCCTTACCCCAAGTGAAGGAGTTCAAGTATCTCGGGGTCTTGTTCTTGAGTGAGGGAACAATGGAGCGTGAGATGGGCCGGAGAATCGGAGCAGCGGGAGCGGTACTGCAGTCGCTTTACCGCACCGTTGTGACGAAAAGGGAGCTGAGCCAGAAGGCAAAGCTCTCTGTCTACCGGGCCATTTTCGTTCCTACCCTCACCTATGGTCATGAAGGATGGGTCATGACCGAAAGAACGAGATCGCGGATACAAGCGGCCGAGATGGGTTTTCTCCGCAGGGTGGTTGGTGTCTCCCTTAGGGCTAAGGTGAGAAGTTCGGTCATCCGGGAGGGACTCGGAGTTGAGCCAGTTGAGGTGGTTCAGGCACCTAGTTAGGATGCCACGTGGGTGCCTCCCTAGGGAGGTGTTCCAGGCACGTCCAGCTGGGAAGAGACCAAGGGGTAGACCTAGGACCAGGTGGAGGGATTATATCTCTTCGCTGGCCTGGGAGCGCCTTGGGATCCCCCAGTCAGAGCTGGTTGATGTCGCCAGGAAAAAGGAAGTTTGGGGCTCTCTGCTGGAACTGCTACCCCCGCGATCCGACCACGGATAAGCGGGAGAAGATGGATGGATGGATGGATGGTGTTCTGTCCTTTTAAGTAGGAGCTAAACCAGTTTAGAGCTGTTGCTGAAACTCCCACCCAGTTTTCAAGACGGTCTAGCAATATGTTGTGGTCAACAGTATCAAAGGCAGCGCTGAGATCTAATAATACTAACACTGATATTCTGCCACTGTCTGTGTTCAAATGGATGTAATTTAAGACCTTAACAAGTGAAGTCTCAGTGCTGTGGTTAGGTCGAAAGCCCGACTGACGCACATCAAAACCGTCAGTTAAAAACATGAAATTACTCAACTGCTGAAAAACTGCTTTTTCAATCAATTTGCTTAAAAAGGGAAGGTTTGATATTGGCCTGTAATTATTCATTATGGTTGCGTCTAGGTTATGCTTTTTTAGGAGCGGTTTAATTATTGCAGTTTTCAGGGTCTGTGTAAATACACCTGATTGAAGAGACTTGTTTACTATGTGTAGTATATCTGAGGCCAAGCAATGAAAAACAGTTTTGAAAAATCCTGTCGGGATGATGTCGAGGCTACAGGAGGAGGATTTCAGATGTTGGATAATGTCTTCCAGGTCTTTAGCCTTTATCAGATGGAATTGTGACATGGTGTCTGAAATGGCTTTCGGTGAACATAGGGACAGTACATTTGCTGTAACTGATACAGAGGCACTGACTGCCTGTCTAATTTGCATGATTTTGTCAGTGAAGAAGGAGGCAAAGTCATTGCAGGCCCTGGTGGATAGAAATTCTGAGGCTATCTACACTGTTAGTCTGTTGACGGTAGCAAACAAGGCACGTGAGTTGTTTTTATTTTTGTTAATGATGTCAGAGAAGAACGATTGTCGTGCCTTTTTTATTTCCTGATTATAGAAACCGAGTTTCTCTTTATATATTTCCAAGTGAATCTGGAGATTTGTTTTTCTCCACCTGCGTTCAGATTTTCTGCACTCAGTTTTTTCTGTTCTCACAGTCATGGCTTTTCTCCATGGAGATATTTTCTTGCCAGATACTTCCTTTATTTTAATGGGAGCGATGGTATCCATGACATTTGTTATTTTAGAATTAAAATGATCAACTAGCTCATTTACTGAGAAGTTAGCATGGGCAAGTGAGGGAGTAAAAATCTGGGAAAACCTTTCTAATACATTTTCAGTTAAGTGACGTCTAGTGGTTACCTCTTTCTTAACAATTGTATGGACGGTAATAGAGCTCTCAAAGAAAACACAGGAATGGTCGGAGAGCGCAACATCAGTCACCACAAGCTTGGAGATGTTCAGACCCTTTGATACAATTAAGTCCAGGGTGTGCCCCTTATTGTGCGTCAGACCCTTGACATGCTGAGTCAGTCCAAAATTGTCGATAACACAAAACAGTTCTTTAGCCCCTCTGTCCTCAGGGTTGTCAACATGGATATTAAAATCGCCAACAATGATTAAACGGTCAAAGTCAAATCACACTATAGACAACAACTCGGTAAAATCATCAAAAAAGCTTGCACAGTATTTGGGTGGTCTATAGATGTTTAGGAAAAGAGCTCGAAAGGAGCATTTCAACTGAAGGGCCACATATTCAAAAGAAGCAAAGTTCCCATACATAGTCTGCTTGCATTGAAATAAGTAATTAAACAAAATAGCTACTCCACCCCCTTTCTTATGTAGTCTTGCCTGACTCATAGAATTAAAGTGCTGTTGTTTTGGTCTAACCAAGTTTCAGTTAAAAACATTAAATCCAGGTTGTGCTTGGTGATAAAATCATTGATTAAAAATGATTTACCTGCTAAAGACCTGACATTTAATAAAGTCAGTTTGAGTGTGTTTGACATACCACCACTCTGACTGTTAACGACAGAACGTGGAGCACGTGGAATCACTGCAACATTTGATACATTACATACATTCAGACGGATGCCCTTGGATCCTCTGTTCTCAGTCCGAGTCACCAGCCTGTGTAAGCAGGCCACAACACAAATTGGACGCTGCACTGGCATAGAAGCCTCTGGTCGCTGGGTGGCACCAGAGAGCGAGACGGCAGGCGTGGAAACAGTGGCCTTAGATGACACCGCCCGAGAGGGGGGTGTGTCAACGTGGCGCTGGAAAAGTCAGGGAGACGTCTGAACAGCGTGATGCATGTTAGCCGCTTGCATGCGGCTACCAAGCCTGCTGGGGTGGGTTCCATCAGTGCCGAAGAGGGCGGGTCGGTCCCAAATTAAATTGAAATTGTCATAGCAACATTTCTGATAGTGCTGTGGGTCTGCATTGCCGATATGACGTCATATCGGCCGCAAATCTGGATCAGCTCCGTTGTACCCCCGTTTTTAGAGATTTGGGTACGGAGGAAAAGAGAGAGGGTTTTATTTTCTGACGCTGCGAAAGTTCCCTGATGGACCGGGGACACATATTTATGTATAAAAGACATAAAAAAGTGCATTTTGCATGATAGGTCCCCTTTAACTTATACCAAACTAAACATTGAGTTTTTGGCAACAGCAGTTGGCAGATCTTTAAGAATTTTGGAGGGAACCAAACTTTTTTCGTTTGTATCAATAATTCAATATGTTTGGAAATGAATTCTCGATAAAACCGTTCAACATGGAGAAGCTGCAGAGATTATTAATATCCCACCACACTGTGCATGAAGTCACGCAGTCTCCTCCTTCACCTCTGCTGCTATCTTTGTATGACTTGTATCAAACTCTCTTCTTGTAACTGACATTTAATGATCACAGGTATCCTAATGGGGGTTTACATGTAGCTGAAATTGCAGTAAAAGTGAAAACTCCTCAAAGTGACCAGTCTCTAAGAACAAAACAAAGTGTCATTCCGTCCATTATCTCTCAAGCTCAGAGTACCATTTGTCAGATCTCAACTTCTTTCGAAGGTCGCAGTCGACAGTGGGGGCTATAACTCAACCGTCATATAATTAAGGAGGCCAATGATCATTTGAAAGGAGTAATGAAGTATAGAAAATGCCTACGTCAGACCTTATTAGTGCCAAGCAGGACACTTGAAGAAGTGATGAGCCATTAGCACGGGTTAGCGTCTCATAGGAAACATAATGTGCAAATTGGTTTATAATTATTATAAAATCTGAAAATAAATATAACCCATTCAGTCATGCAACAAACCAATCCGAGGAATTGGTAACATTTTGTGGTGGCATTATTCAGTTTGGTAATGAATCTCGCTAATGTGCATGGAGATGAGCTACAATTAGGATACACAAATATGTGTTAATGAACCACATTAGTGTTTAAAAAGAAAAACGGCTGTAGTGTTTAGAAGGAAGTAAAAGCTGATGGAAACTTCCAGTTGCTGAAGCTTGTCGAATTGTCTCCATTTTGCAGCCTTTTTCTCTTCCACAGGCATGTAATTGTGTTGCTGTCATACGTTCCCTCTCCCCACCGTATGAAGCTTTGGATTCTGGGTTTTTATCTAATTTATGCATCTTGTGAAAGTAGAAGTCTGAATTTATTGGCGCTGGGCTAATGGCATTCATTAACCTTCGCAACAGTGAAATGTTTGATTGGAATATGGCATTTCCTCCCTCAAAGGGATGTTTCATCCCCTTTGCAATTCAAATACTTCAAATAAGTCATTAAATGCTATTTTACTTCAAACGTCCAGTTTATGTATGGTAATAACTATACCTCATCAGACTTTACGGATACACACACACCGGCAGTGAGACAGGCACACCGGGAGACGGGGTGAAATGTATTTAAAGGGGTTCACAAACGCAGGAAGTGACTCCGCGATGACAGACAGTTTACATCTGACGCTCACTGGGCTGTGTTTGAATATTAGGGCTTGATTAGAAACAATGCATCTGGAGACATAATTGTGTCTTATCATTAGGCCGATCGCTGACTAATTATAGCTTATAATTAATGAGCCATCATTATGGGAGTAATTATGAATTCCGAGTTAAAGTTTGCGTGATGTTTAAACATTAAGGAAATTAATTAAAGAAGTTGACTTTGGTGACTTTTAAACTAACGGAAAGCATCTGTTTCCTGTCTGTGGGCGATTGACTGATTGAAGGGAGATGATTTGCTTGACTTGCCATGTTCTTTGGATCCAGGTTTTTGGACCCCCATTAGATGGTATCGGGGCAACTACAACTCTTTATGGATCCCTATATAAATAAAAAAAATATTACATAAAGAAAAAATGGCTACTTGGGATAAACACAATTAAGTGGACATTGATAATCATATTGAAAATTAGAAGCGTAGACTTGTGGACATGGATGTATCCAAGTGAAAACCTTCTATCAAATAATAAGCATTGGGTTAAGTGATTTATAGTGAGTTGGGATGTTTTTAAATGACAGCATAATCAATATTTACAGTAGATCAAATGACATTGTGTATGTAAATGTTGTCACTGATTGGGAAAATTGCAAAGAGAAACATTTCTGTATCTGCTTTACGGAACCTTTTAGAGTCTTTCATGCTATTGTTTTTGGGCCCACAACTTTGATCCGGACTCTCACTGTTCTCATAAAGCTCTGAAGAAATATTTATTAGAGCAGATTTATGTTCATGACTCAATCAAATGTACTTAGTAACAATCCACCACTGGTCTGAAGACATTGTACACAGTCAATTTAATAGTGTTAATTTAATAATGAATTTAATAATGAAGTTTAATTATATACTGGAATACATTATAGATGTAGACTAAACTGGAAGTGGATTCCAATGAGTTGTAATGCACAAATCCCTCAAATATGCACAATCTTTAGATATGGTGGTGTGGTATTATGATCTTGATTTTTAGATGTGTGTTTTTAGCACTAATACTTAAAGACATCAGATCTATAAAGCAGTGGCTCGACAGTGAGTTTTTTTTTAAAGTCATAGGCTTACAGTATACCTGCCTTTTCTCCTCAGTCAAATCTCAATTAGGCTCCTGAAGTTTTTCCATTCAAGGGCGTTTTGTTCACACAGAGCTCCACGCCGGCATCCCATGCGGCCGATTGCCTCCAGAGTTATCCAAAAATGTCTTGCTCTGTATAATGATTTTTGCAGACAGCTGACTGGCCCGGTTCGCTCACATCACTCCGCAGATTCCACCTGATAATACGCTTAGACACAGTGGCTGATCACATTCACCTGACCTTGCTGCACCAGCTAACTCGGGAGAAGAGAGGAAGAGAACGTTTCCGCTTATCTGCTCCATTTGCTGGAGGAGGAGAGATTCTCCAACCCTCACTCCCAGCGTGGCTCCCATTGACTTTGAACCTTTTGTTTCACTCGGGCAACGGATAGCATCTCAGGAGCGTGCACACGCGCTCTCCAAATATAATTAGACATTATGAATTGAAGAAACATGGGAAGTCTCTGAAGGATGTGACAGATTAAATCGCTCTGTTTGGCACGATGTTGTCACTTTCTTGTTGTTTTGTAGCACTAATTGCATTTGTCATTGAAAGCTGACTAAATCAGGAATTTGCAACACCTAATGAGATGCTGATTAGCGATTCTGAAATTCACTCACTACTGATTTGGTGTTATTTTAGCAGAAAAATTAGGATAATTTTCTCTAAATGCTTCTTGTTAAGGTAATTACTCTGTACTGTAAGGTGTCATAGAAAAGTCAAGGCAAAAAAAAAAACTAACCCTTAGGGAAACTTTTTTTAGTTTTTATTCTGTTAAATATTTTACAAATTGAATGAGTAAAATAGATTTTGAAGCATCTATGAAAACTACTTTGCCCACTTCCGCGAACAACACATGAAAAATGAATTTCAAATTGGAACCCTGCGTGATTTAATTACTCTCATTTAATACAAAAACATTTTGCAATCGTTTCAAAAAGTTATAATGTAACAGCCTAGTGAGGCCTGTTAACATCAAATTTATATTAAAAGATTCAGATTCCCGGCCACACCAATACAGTGAGAAGGACAGCACAATAGGTGTAAAATGGTTTATTTGTACAAAGTTACTTTAAAAACACTCCTTTGATAAATACTTAAAATAACGTAAGGTTAAAATGATGTTCAATAAATATAAACCAGTTACTTAAGAATTACAGTTCTAGCAGGGGTTGATAAAATCCTGAAAGTCCTGTCCGCTTGGAAGCGAACTCAACTCCGGGTTTTTGCCAGGCAGAAGTGCAAGGTTCAAGTCCCTTCCAGGAAATCCAGTGCCAGGATTTCCACGTTGCCGGCCCGTCTCATTCTGTCCGTCAGCCTCTGGTCGCGGAGCCCTCGGTAAACAACAAAAGGAGACTCAGGGGAGGGGACAACAATGTAACTTTCCTGACGTAAAACTAGACGCCCAAAAGCAGGAGAAATAGCCACTTCCCTTTATCTGGAGTCTGTTTCAGCGTTGAATCCGATGGTTAGAGGAGGGTCCGGTCCGATCTGCGGCGAGGTAAGGAGGAGCAGGAGGGATCCGATCCGGTCCGATTTGCTGCGAGGTGAGGAGGAGCAGGAGGGATCCGATCCGGTCCGATTTGCTGCGAGGTGAGGAGGAGCAAGAGGGATCCGATCCGGTCCGATCTGCGGCGAGGTGAGGCAGCAACTGTCAAGAGAAGAATAGCTGCCGTCTAGCAGGTGGTCGGCGTATTTATGGGGGAGTGGATTTGGCAACTGGCGAATGAGATCGCTGATTTTCACTCGGTGCCGGTGTGTCAATCAGCTGTGTCTGTGTCTTTGTTGTGACAGTTCGTTGGAGGTTAAACAAGCATGTAAATAAAAAGAGTTCATCGCTAAATAGCGCACAACATTAAAATCACAACACTATATGTAACATGCAACAATTTATAAAAGGTTTAACCATCCGTCCCACTATCTAACATACTGACTTTATTCACTTTGTGACACTCCTCCCCCCTTTAACAGTTGTCGTCCCGACAATCTTACTGTCCATACCTGTCTGGAGGCCTACCCCTGTTTTGCCTCTGAGACCTTCGTAGGGGTGATGCATTTCTCTGCTCTTGTGGGGCCACAGGGTCCTCTCCTACGGGACCTGTGGGAGGAGCAATTACTATGGGCACAAGGGTCAAAGGCAACAACAGGGGCCTGGGAAGTAGCGAATTGGGGAAGATTGAGTTTGTTTCAATCTCTGGGGCATGATGTGGTACTTCAGGTGGATCGAAAGGGCAAGGCCTAAGATGGTTACGATGGATTGTCTTAATAGGGCCTTCTTTTCCTTCTGGCCTGATCTGGAAAACTGGCAGGCCGGGGCGTAGTTGATCATGAACAACATAGAGTTGGGGCTGCCAGTGGGGCGTCAACTTTCCCTCCCCTCTGCGTCGGAAATTTCGCAACAGCACCCGCTCTCCGGGTAACAAGGGGAGGTGCTTTGCTTTCCGATCGTACCTGTCCTTGTCTCGCAGTCTGTTTGCTTTGGTCCTTGCTGCCACTTGTTTGTAGACTCTCTGCAAGGTCAGGTCATGTCTCTGAGTCAGTGGTGGTGCTCTCACCGCAGTTTCAACAGGCAGGCGGGCATGCCGGCCAAACATTACAAAATGTGGGGTCATTCCAGTCCTCTCATGAGTGGTATTGTTATACATCTGGAGCAGAGAAGGCAAGTGGTCTGGCCAGTGTACTTGGTCCGCCAAGCTCAATGATCCTAGAAGAGACAACAGAGTCTTGTTAAATCTTTCACAGGCCCGTTTCTTTGGAGCCTGTAGGGTGTGGTTCGGACCTTCACACACCCATAAAGGCTGCACAGCTGTGCTACCAGGTTTGACTCAAAGGCTCCCCCTTGGTCAGACAGGATACGTTCTGGGCAACCCCATGGCTGGATGAGGTGTCGCCAGAGAACACGAGCTGTGGTGGCTGCCGTCTGGTCTTTTGTAGGGATAGCCCATCCATACTTTGTGAAAAGGTCAGTCATAACCAATAGATAAGGGTAAGTGTCGCCATGCCGGCCAAGAGACAGGTAGTCGATTGAGACAATTTCCAAAGGGTATGATGTTAGGATAGGAACCAAAGGTGCTCTTACCTCTGGGCCCTTTTTCTGTTGGGTGCAGCTCGCACAATTGGACGCCCATGTCTGTAGGTCAGTTCCCATCCCTACCCAGTAGAAAGTCTTCCTCAGCAGGGCATCGATCTTGGCTATGCCCATGTGTCCTGAGGCTTGGTGATACTTTTCCCACAGCTCCTGTGTCTTGCCAGTGGGCACCACAATTTGGGAGAGGTTCAGCCCAGTATGACGCTCTTGGGTTCTCCGCTTCAACACACCTTCCTGGATGTATATATTCTCGCAAGAGACGTTTTACTGCAGGCTGACTGGCTTTCCTTTCCTCAGGTAGTGGGAAGTGTCCTCTTGCCACCCACCCCTTCACTTGGACCAGTGCTTGGTCTCCTTCTTGACAATGCTTCCAATGTTCTTCAGTTTCAGGGGTGTCCTCCAATTCCACCACTGCTGTCTCTGCTTGGGTCTGCTGGGTGGGTTCTGCGTCTTGTGGCAGCCTGGACAAAAGATCAGCATTCTGGTTTGCAGAGCCAGGGCAATATTTCAAGTCAAAGTCAAAGTTTGCCAGCTGGGCTGCCCACCGCTGTTCAGTGGCACCTAAGTGTGCTGTGTTCAGGTGGACGAGTGGGTTATTGTCTGTAAAAGCTAGGAATTTGTTGCCCCACAAATAGTCTTTGAATTTCTCAGTGACAGCCCACTTGAGGGCCAAAAACTCCAGTTTGAATGAACTGTAATTGTTGTCGTTCCTTTCAGTGGGGTGTAAGCTTCTGCTGGCATAAGCAATAACCCTCTCCCTGCCATCCTGTACTTGTGATAGCACTGCCCCCAATCCTCCTAGGCTAGCATCAGTGTAGAGATGGAATGGCTTTGCGAAGTCGGCAAAGGCCAAAACTGGGGCACTCACCAACACAGTCTTCAGAGCATCGAATGCCACCTGGCAGTCTGCAGTCCAATCCACTGCATTCTTCCCTTGTCGCATGCTAGCAGAACCTACTAGGAGAGCGTTAAGGGGTGCAGCGATTTTGGAGAAGCCCTTCACAAATCTACGGTAATATCCTACAAATCCAAGGAATGACCGTACCTGCTTGATGGTCGAAGGGGTTGCCCAGTTCCTTACAGCGGCGGTCTTTTCAGGGTTTGTGGATACTCCGTCCTTCGAGATGACATGTCCGAGGTAGGTGCCCTTTTTCCGAAACAAGTGGCATTTATGGGGCTGCAACTTCAGGCCGTGGGCGGCCAGCTTTTCGAAAAAACCTGCTCCAGGTGTTCAATGTGGGTGTCAAAATCAGGGGAGTATACTACCACGTCATCAAAATAGATCAGGAGACTCCTGGACCTGTCCTCCCAGGCAGCGCTGCATTAGTCTTTTGAAAGTCGCTGGGGCATTACAAAGGCCAAAGGGCATCCTCTGGAACTCGTAGAGGCCCATGGGGGTGTTGAATGCAGTCTTCTCCCGATCTTTTGGGTCCATTTCCACCTGCCAAAATCCACTGGCGAGGTCCAGAGTGGAGTACCAAGCAGCTTGTTTGAGACTTGTGAGGGATTCTTCAATTCTTGACAGGGGGTAGGCATCTTTTCTGAGTCAGAGAATTGAGCCTTCTGTAATCGACACAGAAGCGCCAGGATCGATCTTTCTTCCTTACCAATACGATGGGTGCCGCCCAAGGGCTGGAGCTTTCCTTGATAACATCTGTGTCCAACATGTTTTGGATGAGGCTCCTCAACTCAGGGTAGAGGGTTGGTGGGATTGGCCTGTAGCGCTCCCGGCTAGGTGGTGCAGAGCCTGTGGGGATGGAGTGGAGGACTGCATCAGTTTGACCAAAATCCTCATCCCCTGCTGCAAAGACATCCCGCCATCGCTGCAACAGGGAGTCCATTTTCTGCTGTTGTTCGGTCAACAATCCCTCCCCTTTTAGCAGGTTGACTGGATGCTGGCCTTCAACGGTGACCCGGTTCACCTGGACATTCACCTCTACTACACCTGGGTCTGAGGCTTTCAGTACAAGGTCCTTTTCTCCCCGAATCTGGCTTGGTTCAACCTGGAAGACATTAGCAAGCGGGCGCCATTGGGGTATTGTGACTGGGTAAGGATTTGGGTTACATACCCTTATGGGGAGCCGTCCTTTCACCACCCAGGAGACGGTGTGGGCTACCTGCCACACGTCATCTCTTTCTGGTCCTTCCACCAGGGCACAAAAATCTGACTTGGTCTCCGCCCCATACAGCTGTGTCCAGAGCACCATCTCGCTGTTTGGAGGCACAACCACTGATTCCTGGCGGGTCAACCTGGCCACTCCCACCGGTTCATCCGAGGAATCAATTTGTGACACCTTTTAGCAGACAGCAAAGGCACGTTCCTACTCTCCTTTGGCTTGTTGGGACATGGTGGCTCCGAATGCAGTCAGCCCGGGGTGGACACCCTGAAACAGTTCTTTCCAGCAGTGTGAAATCACATTCATCCCTAGTATACCTCTTTCCGCCTTCAGACACTCATCTTTGATAATGACTCCTTTTCCTGGCACAGTGACTCGTCCCACTGAGAAATCCAGGATGGCGTACCCGGTGTAGGGGATCTTTAGTCCATTGGCTGCCTTGAGCGTTAGCTAGTGCAGATCTTGTGGGTTTCTTTTCTGTTCTCCACTCAACCATTTCTGAAAGAAAGTTTCACTAAACAGCGTAACTTGTGAGCCTGTATCAAGCAAGCAGGGCAATTGTACTCCTGCTACTAGTATGTCAACCCCTGGGCACTCCCCAACAATAGAGGGCCTGTCTGCTTGGTTTCCCCTCCCCAACCACATGGCTCTCAGTGGCTGAGGCTGTTAGTTTAACGGCCCCCTTACATGCTGGCAGTTTCTCTGAATATGGCCAGCCTGCCTACAGCCTCTGCAAATAGGTTGGCCACGTTGGTCCCACTCAAACCTTTGTTGCCTGGGGGAGGATGCGTTATGGCCTCTCTGAGCTAGTCTGTTAGGGGGTGGGGTAGAGTCTCTGTGCCCAACTGGGGCATTTTGTGGTGAGAGTTGGCGTCTGATCTCTTCTGTAAGAGTCTCTGTAATAATGGACAGTTGGTCTTTAATTTCTTTCCTGAGTTCAGTTCTTACTGTTTCTCTCCATTCTTCCAGTCTAGGTGGTGCCACGGCCAGTCATGGCTGTGGCACTGAAACACGTGATGCACAGGCAGACTCCATCCTTAGTTCAGTTTCTAATGCTTTAACTTCACCAGACACCTCACGGAAAGACATTGTAGGATTTCTACGCACCTGCCGTTGAAGTTCCTGTTGTACCATACCGGGCTTCAAACCAAGGACAAGCTGGTCTCGGATAGTACTCTCATCCTGGGCTGAGCCAGCTGGTTCAACTTCTTCCCATTGGTGGAATAGTTCACAGAGCCGAAGGAGGAAAGAAGCAGCAGTTTCCTCTTCCTGTTGGTAACATTTGAAAAACTGTGTCCGAAGCTGGGCTACTGGGGTTACACGTCCATACAGTCTCTTTAACTCCTGCAGTATGGCTACGCTACTTGAGAGTTTGTTGGGGTCAAGCAGCCGCATCTCCCTTTTTGCGTCACCCTCCAGTGCCGCAAAAATAAAATCAATTTTCTGTTCCTCATTTAACCCTTGTGCCCTCAGCATTGCCTGAACCTGCCCATGCCATTCAGAAAAACACATCTTGCTTCGGTCACCATTGAACTTTGGGATCCATGGGACACCCATAAACCAAGGCATCATCATTGCATTTATAACAGGCTGACTATTTTCTAGCCTGCCCCCATTTTCTGATGACCCACTGGGCCTTGCAGCTTCATATCCTTCATCTGCCATTCTACACTGTATGGTGTGGAAAAGGAATCCTGCCGACAACGCCACTAATGTAACAGCCTAGTGAGGCCTGTTAACATCAAATTTATATTAAAAGATTCAGATTCCCGGCCACACCAATACAGTGAGAAGGACAGCACAATAGGTGTAAAATGGTTTATTTGTACAAAGTTACTTTAAAAACACTCCTTTGATAAATACTTAAAATAACGTAAGGTTAAAATGATGCTCAATAAATATAAACCAGTTACTTAAGAATTACAGTTCTAGCAGGGGTTGATAAAATCCTGAAAGTCCTGTCCGCTAGGAAGCGAACTCAACTCCGGGTTTTTGCCAGGCAGAAGTGCAAGGTTCAAGTCCCCTCCAGGAAATCCAGTGCCAGGATTTCCACGTTGCCGGCCCGCCGCAGTCTGTCCGTCAGCCTCTGGTCGCGGAGCCCTCGGTAAACAACAAAAGGAGACTCAAGGGGGAAAACAACAATGTAACTTTCCTGATGTAAAACTAGACGCCCAAAAGCAGGAGAAATAGCCACTTCCCTTTATCTGGAGTCTGTTTCAGCGTTGAATCCGATGGTTAGAGGAGGGTCCGGTCCAATCCTCGGCGAGGTAAGGAGGAGCAGGAGGGATCCTGTCCGATTTGCTGCGAGGTGAGGAGGAGCAGGAGGGATCCGATCCGGTCCGATTTGCTGCGAGGTGAGGAGGAGCAGGAGGGATCCGGTCCGATTTGCTGCGAGGTGAGGAGGAGCAGGAGGGGTCCGATCCGGTCCGATCTGCGGCGAGGTGAGGCAGCAACTGTCAAGAGAAGAATAGCTGCCGTCTAGCAGGTGGTCGGCGTATTTATGGGGGAGTGGATTTGGCAACTGGCGAATGAGATCGCTGATTTTCAATGGGTGCCGGTGTGTCAATCAGCAGTGTCTGTGTCTTTGTTGTGACAGTTCGTTGAGGAGGTTAAACAAGCATGTAAATAAAAAGAGTTCATCGCTAAATAGTGCACAACATTAAAATCACAACACTATATGTAACATGCAACAATTTATAAAAGGTTTAACCATCCGTCCCACTGTCTAACATACTGACTTTATTCACTTTGTGACAATAACATTTAAAAATGATCATGTGGTCGTCTCCTGAGGATGTGATATCGAAGCTCTGTGCTTCCCATGGAGATTGCTATTGGTTTATCTTGTACCGTGTCATTTTGCAGTGATTGAAACCAAACAGCAGAGGTGAACAAATAGAAAGGTCTATAGGAATCAATCCAGGGATCCTGAAGACTGCATACCAGTGCAGAAAACTACTTTGAATCAAGTTGAATGCTGCCTCCTCGGCAATCACTTGAAACAGGAAGCTTTTTGTCTATCAGGAGCCCGTTTTAAAGGCAGCAACAATACTGAAATATGTCTCCAGATAAAAAAAACCTACAACCTACAATGTTGTGATTACAGAAGAAAGCTCAGACAATGACCGGCTGATTGTGGCCTTAGCTGCTCACCAACAATTATTTAAAAATAATACCATGGTATTTTATATTTTCTTCTACATCATTGCATGTACAGCTAAAGGATTTTAAAATGGTTGCCATGATTGATGATAATTTGGGACCACAAGAATGCACAATCACTCACCCCATAATTGAACAGCTCAAATGTATATATCTTTGAGTTACTAGCTATAATTCAGTAATCTTCTCTCTGTACAAAGGAAGTCACATGTTGCTTTTATGTAGAAATACAAAATAACAGTCCAGGAAGCATGGAAGTATGCAGGTGAATGTTTGTAAGGAGAACATGCTCCTTGAATTGTGAGCGGTGCAGCAGTCTGAATATTCACATTATGAAATGTTTTTGTTCACACCTTGCACTGTCAGTTTATGTCAGAGTTGCTCAAACTATAGCTGTAATTATTATACCATGTGTCCGAATGCTTTACATCTCCACCTGAATTTGCCCATTTCCTGGTCTGACGCCTCTGTCTGCAGGATGACATTATTTGTGTGTGCTTTCCAAAACTGTTTCAAATCACTGAATAATACATCTGTTATACGATGTGACAATGCTATGGTTAACAGTTGGATGGGTAAGTAATGCTCTCCAATTAAGGTGACATCTTCTCTAAGCCTAATCTATGAGAAGAAAAACATTAAAGGGGCCCTATGATTGGGATTTTCCGTTTCCTGTAGTGAGTTATAAAGGTTTGTGTGCATGTAAATGTTCTGGATAGGCTGAAATCCCAAAGTCCTGAAATCCAGAGCGAGTTTCTCTCCCCCCCCACCCTACTTGAAAAGCCTCCATTGGCTCCTTTGTCTACTTCCATTACATTCTAACATCACTATGTAACACTTGCTCTTCTATTGGCTAGCGCTCCAACATGTTGTACGTGCTAAGGGGCGGGATATTTTTATGCAATTGACCAATCATAACGGAGCCTGCCAAATAACCAATCAGAGCAGACTTGGCTCTGGTTTCAGACAGAGGGTGAAAAGAGGTTCTGCAGCACAGGCAGTATGAGAAAAATAAAGACAATTTTCAACATTAAAGCATGGAGATATGTCACAGTCGAGGCACAAAATAAAAAATATGAACCTGAAAATGGTTCATGGAAAACAACACAAATGTGTGGTTTTCTGAGGGGTAAGTTGTGTTGCTATTTGTTGGAATGCCACACAAACTTCTTCTTGTTTTGTTAACAGGCAACCGGTGAATAGTACTCAACATTACATGTCATTTGTTAGACGCTTTTATCCAAAGCGACTTACATACATTCAATACTGTGGACAGTCCCCACAGGAGCAATTTGGGGTGAAGTGTCTTGCCCAGGGACACAACGACATGCTGACTGCAGTGGGACTCGAACTTGCTACGATTAAAATATACATCTTAAACCACCGTTAGAGTATCAATAACAGTATCAACAAAAGATTGATTTCTGATACAAGCAGCAGAAGATATTTATAATTTCTATTATAAAATGGTTTTATTAACCCAAAACTTGATGTTTACATTTTGGAGTTTCTCAATTTTGTAAGTTAAACCTTATTAAATCACATGCATTTTTATTTCAATAAGATAGATGAATGTAACAGCCTAACGGAGATGAATTAGATCCCATTCATCCACTTCCAGGACCTCTTATGTTGAATTCAACGAATCGGCAGAGGATTAGATTGACCTATGTTTGTGAAGTGCAAACAGCTATGACCCGTTTCTGTCTTGGTCTGCTGTCTCTGAACTTTCTTTTTGTGATTTGCGTTCCACAAAAGACAGCATCTTGCCAACGTGTTGCGATGCCACACGACTGACCCATCCAGCTGTTGTGGACGCTAACAGTAACTCCAACAGAACCGCTTGGCACAGTCTGTGTCAGGGCTGGATTTTAGCCCTCGGACCTGTCTAGCCTACTTTCACAAGAGCAAAGCACGTCTGTCATAAAGTGTTACGGTGAATGGCGGCTTTTCTGTTTTTATGCTGTAATATTGGACATGCTTTTTCTTCTACTTAAGTGACCTCATCATGACCAACATGGGGTGTATTTGACTTCTAGTGCCCAATCCATGCCCATTTATGCATCCCTACCGCTACTTCTCCCAATCATAAATAACCCAAAATCCTCCCTAATGGAGTAATTTACACACACCCTGCCAAAGCCATTGACAGGACTCGTGCAGATGGCAAATGTCTGGCATTTAGCAAATCAATGACATGAGTTATGGAGAGGAGCCGGGGCCTTCGCTGCCTCTCCATTCTTCACAATAACAAAAGAGGAAGTGCATTAAAAACCAGCATTGATGGGTTGTTGGGAGTTGCAGTCAATGAGCTCTCAGAGTTTAAAATTAAAAGGCTCTTAGGGTGAAAATTGTTTTCTCCGGCCATCCTTCATGGTGCGACGGGTCTTCTTCACAGTGATGAATTAGAAACTAAAATGGTAAATGAAGGAGGGGGACGTTAGAAATCCAGTTGTTGTAAAATCCCGGTGTACCTCTCCTGCCCAGTTGTGAGTTAATGACACCAGCTTTCCGCCTTGACTAAGTGTTATTGCTGCAGTTCATAATTTCATCTTGAAAATGGCCAAGGGAGTGGATCTTCCTTATAGTAATTGAGTATTGATTTGAAAATAAACAGCAGCGAGACTCCCACCCAACTGACAGACCCATCTTTCGGATGGAATCGACAATAAATGGGCCCCTGGTTGGAGGGAAAGTTATGGATCAGGATGATACAGTCAAGCGCGCCTCTCCCCCTGCGATCTCTCCTCCAATATTTATTGGATTTTAGATAACCCATTTACGAGCCCTGTCATCTAAAAACCCATAGTTTTGAGCAGGCGGATGATAAGTTAAGGCTGAGACTTTGCACCGTTTTTTGCTGCTTACACTTCTGCAGCCTTATAAGTATTTATTTAATACAGGAAATAGTATCTGCTAGAATACTGCAACCTGAGGAAAATGAAATGAGATCCCAAGGCAGTGTTAAGCAAATGTTTGATGTCAAGCGTAATGTATGCTCTCATAAATGCAAAGTACATGTGTCTAGCCGTGGGCAAATACTTGTATCTGCCTGTGAGTGGGAGACTGGTAATGGTTCAACAGCTCAGTGAATCGACATAATACGAGGAGTCTAACACTTATGTCAGGGCGGCCGTTAACCTCTGCCTAATCACTGCTGAACTACGTACACGCGACCAACGCTCCCCCTCCCCCTGGAGCCCCCGCTCTGTACTAACGACATAAAAATGTGCTATTTGTTTTCATTAGCCGCCACTTCACTTTTTTTGATGCGGTGAAACAGTGGAGCGGCGTGGTGGCGGGGTCAACGCGGAGGAGTAATGTGGCGCTTTGCGAAATGACCTCTAGGTTCCCGGAAAAGATTAACAGAGAGATACAGAGCTCAGTTAATTTCACACGCTGCCCTCTGAGTGCTAGAGGTGATGTCAAAAAGCGGCCGCCATCACGCTATTGTATTGTCATTCACACCTGCCTAATGACTCCTGATTATCATTCACATGCTAATGCTTCATTTGTTATCGGCGTGACCCGCGTCAGGAGCATTATGAACCGTTATCTAAATGTATCTTGTCAATTATTGATTGCCTTTTCCCACTGCACGTCATTATTAATTTGATGTGCTGTGTCAAACTCACTGTTAATCATATTTAAACAGATATGGGGGAGATAAAAATCAATTTTCCATTATCCTTGAGGTTTTTGTTTTTTATATCCATCCAGCACTGCGTAGGGGACTTGAGAGATCGGCTATGCATGACAGAGCAGATCCAGGGTAAATAATCATCTCATTTGAGTTTAATGGGAAAGCAGAGAAAAGATGAAAGTGGTGTCTTGAGTTTTACTCAAGTTAAATGATATAATAGTATGTCAATTTCAGTTGTTTCACTGAGCTATTCTTATGGTATTTACCCAGTGCTTATCACTTTACGCTTCTGTATCCTCATTACAGAATATCATGACAGAGTATGTACCTGTTATCTCCAGTATCAACACTTACTGTAAGAGACTTCACAATGCAGCAATTGTTGTCCAATCTTATATAGAAAAAATATTAGAACATAAAAAGTTGCGTCCCAGAAACCCAGAAAAAGAAGCAAAACAAGTTTAGCACTTTTTTTCTTGTAACAGAAGCCGAACAAAAAGACAAGAAACCTAAAGAGCTATTACACAGTGGAAGGTAATGGCGCGAGGCGCGGGAGGATACAAATAGCTGAGGAAGGGCACTTCACCCAGATAATGGGGTTGAAGGATTCTGGCATGGTGAGATTCATGTACAGACAAGGCTCCTTTGATGCAGTGACATTGGAAAGACCATAAAAGCCATAGTATAAAATACAGAGGCGTTACTCCGAGCTAATAGGATCCCCAGGTTTTTGGAGCCAGATTTAGCATAGCCTGACATGGGAGACACAGAAACACTAATTGGATACACCTACCTGGGTTCAATACATGAACACAAGGGGATCCATCAGAGGGACTTGGGTTCAGACAGGGAGGTACTTTAGCAACTGTGAAGAAATAGTGGGTGTAGCACTGAGCTTGCTGCACATATCAGCAGCAACAGTTTAAAAAAAGAGAAGCTGCAATGAAATAATATTGATGCGACATTTAAAAAATTGACACCCACTCAACCCATGAATCATTAAAGCAAAGCTTTCTAATCTCTTCACACTTTTCAGTCTTTATATAATACACCGTACAAGTATTAAACACATCTTACCATGTTGAAGTAGTATAATGTAATCTTGTAGTAAAAAGTGTTCAGTATCTCGCCACAAAGAGGTGAAAAGAGAGTTTCTGAGGCACAGAGTCAAACATGCAATGGTGTCTAAAATGATACAAAAGCTGTTGGCTGTATTGTACTATATGGTAGTGATTGGACTCATTGACCAAATTAATGAAAAGATGGGTACAAAAAGGTCATAAACGCCATGAAGTCCAGCACAACGCCGCATTAATCCATCCATCAGTTCTTGAGGCATATCACTCTGAACCCCAAATGTCAATCTCAATGCGACACTGAAGAAAACGTCAGTAGGTGTCATACTCTGGGGACCATGTGTTCCAGAATTAGTGCCGATTCATTCTGTGGACGTGGAGATGTTTAACTCTATACTTTATGACATCAAGGTAGGGATCTTGAATGTCCATAGCACCATTCTTGGTAATCCCTTCAATGGTTGTTGAGATATTTCACTTGAAACCAGAATCATAGCAATTGTTTCAGTAATAATAATAATACATTTTATTTCTATAGCGCTTTTCTTGAACCCAAAGACGCTTTACATTTGGGAGGGAGGGTAGACAAACAAAAGAAAAACAAAGAAACAAAACAAAACAGAAAAGCAGTCAGGAGGAAGTTGGTTGAGAGGGGGGGGGGCTTATGGATACAGAGTTGAAGAGGTGGGTTTTGAGGCGGGACTGGAACAGGGTGAGGGACTCAGACTCACGGAGGTATTGGGGGAGGGAGTTCCAGAGCAACAGTAGAAAGTGGCCAAACAATCAACCCATCCCCAGAGGTTTATCAGCAACCCAGGCGTAAGTCAATGTCTAGTCTCAAGAATTTCAGAGCCAGCCAATTCTCATGTCCTTTAGGTGAAGACACAGGAAACAGCTTCTTATTTAGAAAATGCCTTTATTTGGAGAAACGGATGATTCTTGATTCCAAGTCTACAGTCTAAAACTCTAACATAGTTTTTCGGAACCTTATGTTGTGTCACAATCATCTCTTAAGGCAGCTAGTTTAAATCTACTGACCTGTTTGATTAGTGTGGACACTGTGCGTTGTACCCTGGCAAGGTCTGTCAATCCATACCATGGCCCACTTAAAGAGTTGGTCCCTAGAAAAGTTCATCTTTTGTTAGCAGGAAGCGAGAAAACCAACTGTACTTAAACTTGAGTGGTTAAGCAGAAGAGTACGCGACGCGGCCTTTCTTGACATTGTCTGAGCGACAACATAAACAAATGTCACGTATCGTGTGGCGCAAGTGCACTGTGGTGTGAAACAACATGACTTATTTCTAAGCTGATGGGCGGGGGAGTGGGGGGGAGGAGGCAATCGTACTTGGTCATGGTTCAAATTGGTTGTAGATGCTTACAGTAATGAACCTCCACCGTGCTGACTGTCTCACAGAAAACAAATCCTATTCTCACAATACAAAAGCCAGATGAACATTTAGGTGGTGGCTTTCTGTGTTGGTTCCTAATGCGCCTCACATTTCTGGGGTATCTCAAACCTGTCTCTGTACTCTTGGACAAATGATACAAATAGTACAGTTTGATTTATTTGACACACAGGAGACTGAGGTTTGATTCTCCCTGTCTGCATCCAGCCAGACACTATTTAGTGATGCTGTCAGAAAAGCTCTTAAGACAAACTAATCTTTGGCCCGCTGACAGCTGTGTCCTCTTCCAAAATGAACACAAATTCCCTCAGACCAGCTTCCCCTGCGGCACAGATCAATACGACCCTGATAAGCCAGGACACCTTCCAGGAGCCGCAGGGCGTGGGGAAGGGCTCTGACATATCATGATTTAGGCTTTAATTACTTGGCACATGCAGCTGATGCCTGTGTGTGTACGTGTACGTCGTGTGTGTGTGTGTGTGTGTGTGTGTGTGTGTGTGTGTGTGTGTGTGTGTGTGTGTGTGTGTGTGTGTGTGTGGTGTGTGTGTGTGTGTGTGTGTGTGTGTGTGTGTGTGTGTGTGTGTGTGTGTGTGTGTGTGTGTGTGTGTGTACGTCGTGTGTGTGTGTGTGTGTGTGTGCGCGTGTGCGTGCGCGCGTGCGCGTGAGCGTGCGAGCGTGAGCGTGCGTGAGTTTGCTTGCATGGCAATTATTAATGTTGTTGTTTATGGTACCATTACACCACGCGTGGTAAGCTAGTTCTAGTACAGCAACAGCCATGCAGCAACATGTGTATATATATATATATTATTTGTATATATTTTTTTTTTTTTCATATCATGAACAACACTGTCGAAATCTAAAAATCTAAAACATGCCCAAATTAAGATTCATGAACCATACAAATATTAACAATACACTGAAAAAAGCCTTATATTTGTGGGGATAGATTAGTATTAGGGGCACAACTTTTCATTTTTAAATAAATGAAAAAGAATGATTTTCATATATTTGCATTTAATCATGTTTGTTATTCATTTAGTTTATTGTAAATGTAATCTAAAATGCTCCTGCAGGCTGTTTGAATGAGACTGGGCCTATAATATAAATAATAATATAATATATTTTGATAAAATACTCTCTCTGAGGTAGTTTCCATAGCCAAAAAGGGTCGAGAAGAAGATTTCAATCTTTAATAAATTATCTAATTTTCTAAGCATCTCTCAAATCTTGTGTTTCTTATGATCAGTGCTTCCCGACTGCTGTCCATGGTGCTGATTGTGGGACTGGAGCAGTTTGAGGACACTGACTATGTTTTACCTGCTGTGTTTTATGCCTTTTATTCTACATTTTATAGTTGTACTTTGAATTGTGTATTGTGTACTGTATACTAGGGCTGCTCGATTATGGCAAAAATCATAATCTCGATTATTTGGGTCAATAATTGATATCACGATTATTAAAAACGATTATCCTTTTACTTTTAAAACATCCATTTATTGAAAAAATACATTTGAACAGTATGTTTTTAACAGTTGATTACCCTGAACTTTAAGTATAATTCAACTGAAAAACCAATAAAAACTAAAAACAAAATAATCGTTTTATTTCGATTACGTTGTTTTCGTAATCGTTGCAAGCCAAAATCGTAATCGCGATTAAAATACGATTAATTGAGCAGCCCTACTGTATACTGTAAAGCACTTTGTACATTCGTGTTGAGAAGGGTGCTATATAAATACAGTTGTACTTACTTACTTACTAATGTGTCAATAAACACAACATACTAACAAACAAACAAAAAAGACACATGGATTAATGTCTTTGTTTGTGGGAAAGAGGAAAACAAAAACAAATCCTGAACAAATCCATACCTTATCTGACCTCTTTGGAGGGACATTATTCCATCTATTGTAATGTATCATCAGCTGGCACTTCTTCCTTGCTTTGACAGTAAATAGTGTGAATCACAAATTGCAGGCATGTTTGGTGGCAACCTTCCTTTAAATGGCAGACAAATGGAAACACACACACACACACACACACACACACACACACACACACACACACACACACACACACACACACACACACACACACACACACACACACACACACGTTATCATGGTGTTGACACACTCTTCTGTAAATACGGTACTGTATGTTTTGCTAAGGGTCTGAGTGAGGACCGCTCTCCTCTTCCTGAGCCCCGGCATACATGATCCCTCTCAGCAGACACATATTTAATTTGTTATCTCACCAGCACGCTGCAGGCCTCTGGCTAGCATGGTGGAATGGGAAATAAATTACATTACATTGCATTTAGCTGACGCTTTTATCCAAAGCGACTTACAATAAGTGCGTTCGACCAACAAAATACAAACTTGAAGAAAACCGAATCATATAAGTACATCAGGCTTCATAGAGCAAAAACATTTCAAGTGCTACTCAACTGGCTTTAGATAAGCCAGTCCTTTATTAGTATATAAGTGCTTTGTTAATAGTTCTATCGCTCGAAGTGGAGTCGAAAGAGACTAGTTTTCAGTCTGCGCCGGAAGATGTGTAAGCTATCTGCTGTCCTGATGTCAATGGGGAGCTCATTCCACCATTTTGGAGCCAGGATAGCAAATCCACGTGTTTTTGCTGATGGGAACTTGGGTCCCCCCCACAGCGAGGGTGCAGCGAGCCGTTTGGCTGATGCAGAGCGGAGTGCACGTGCTGGGGTGTACGGTTTAACCATGTCCTGGATGTAGGAAGGGCCAGATCCATTCGCAGCATGGTACGCAAGTACCATTGTCTTGTAAATGACACAGACGGGAGTTGGCCCGTCACTCTGCCAGCCCCCAGGCCCTCACATACATAGCTTTTAACATGGGGATCAATAACATTAAGTTGTGATTAAATAGATTATTACATTCAACATTAGCCACCCTAGGGGCTAACACATGTTTATGGAATAATGAAAGGAGAGCTGCTCCCTTAGTCTGTAAAGCAGAGTGTGCAGATGTTTTTGTTTTAAAGGTAAATCATGCAGTTCTTGGGGAATACTGTGCAATGTAGCGGAGAGGAGAACCAGGCATTGAATATGTCTCTTATTGTTCTGAATCCTGATGATTTCATCTTCTCTGTTGTCCTAGCTCATACATTTTACCTTTTTAAGCAGGCATCGTCCAGTCTTTGAAAGCCCACATCTACGAGCAGTTTGCTTGGCTTGCAAAGAAGGCTGCATCCCACTGTTGGTGGAACGATGTGCTCCAGGCCATGGATTTTCTGCAGGTATACCGGCTGCCTCCTTTTCTAATTACACCCATCCTGTAAAGCACCACCCAGCAGCTGCAGATGGAAGGAGGAGTCCACCATGAGTTTAATTGTTGTACTTTAAGTGATTTTTGATACTTCTGAATACAACAATTAAAACTGATTGCAGGACATGTATTAGAGTTTCATTGTTGTCCCATCTTTAAATGAGTTGCCCATTAAATTCAACAACAATTGAATGTATGTCTAACCATGAGCTTCATGTGCAATCTGGTTTTCCAGGCCAGCACAATGAACACATCTTTATTCAACGTTTTTTGGCATCCAAGATAATGAAAACAATATGGAGATTGTTTGATTTGATCCTACTAAAGACCCACTATTCATCCAAGATAAATCTGAAGCCATTATTATTTTATGTTAAATTCAGATTAAGATTTGAGTGCTTTCCTGCTTCCTCTATTGATTGTTTGTACTCTTCACTTTTGTTCTCTTTAAGCATGTGCACTTCGCTCTGCATCAGCCGATCAGATTGCTTCTCCCCACTGAGAGTTGGACCCAGGTACCCCTCAACAAAAATACACCTGTTCGCGATCCTGGCTCCAAGATGGTGGAACGACCTCCCCATTGAGGGCCCATTGTACCTTTTCCATTGAATAAATAGCACTTAAAGAGTGTATCCTGTTTGAAACTAATGCAACAGCACTTACAATGGTTTGACTCTTTTGAAGCAAATATATCTGCACTAGATATATCTTTCTTGTTTTTCTGAGTTTCTTTCTTGATGATTTATTGCACCTATTGTAAGTCACTTTGGATTAAAGCGTAAGCTTAATGTAATTATTTACATCTTGACCCCATATGTGCAGAAAATAATTAAAAGGTTATTTTTCTCTATGTTTTGACGAGTTCTTAAGGTTTGATTGCATTGATTGTTTGTGATATCTGATTACTTTATTGTAGCACATTTGTTTTCATTGTGCTTTGTTTTACCAATAGACCCGCGCAGAACATGGCTTCATTCTTTCAAAACTGAAACCAAATTGGTTTTACAAGGCTAATCCATTTCTAGCGGCTCTGCTTATTCTCCCATTATAGTAGGACCCCGAGTCCCTTTCTTTTCTGTGAGTGTGTTTGTGTAAAAGAGAGAGAGAGCTTCTACCCCACAGCTTTTGCCAAATCCATTTGACTTCACACAGAAGTTCATTTATACAATCTTAATTGGCTCTTTTATTATGTATACCTACAAAGATTCGAATAAAGATGTAAGTTAATGAAATTCTGCTTTCTTAAAAAGCTCATGAATCTCCATAACTTTGCTTTTTCAAAGGAGACATGCTCCAATTGAGTCAGATGTTTTTATTTACTTACAACTTTCAGTTTAATTGACTAAATATGATTAATCTGGCTTCTCCCATATTTTAACATACCCATTATAAAGATACAGTGTTGTTTAGTAGCAGAATTATAAAAATGCTGGTGGTGCTACATTGAAGCTTACACTTTACTATGTGATCAAACTTCCTCTCCGAAGGCCTCAAATGGACAGAAATAGCTGAAATATGACGTGTGCTGGAAGTGGAGGAGAGGTGGTGTGTCATAATGGGAAGTTTTCATAGAGGAGAGTTGCTGTGCTGATAAGTGGCAGATAGAGGTTTTACACTTGGCCGGAGCATATCGTAATAGCTCCAAGAGCAGCAGTGTATTGACTCCAGTCAAGGAGAGGAAGAGGAAACATTTCTGTGTGCAGTTTGAAGAGGGTGACGCCCAGCTCTGGAAGAATGCAGGTCTACTGGGAGGAGTATCTGCCATGGAACAGATATCCTAGTCACAGAGGCTGAGGGTGCAATCACAGCTCTCATTTGTCTTTCTTCTTTTTTGTAGGATGTTGGGTATACAGTAGGTGGAGTGGAGATAACACAGCGGTGAATTTGTTGGTTTTAGTCAAGTTTACACAGGTAAACAACAACAGTGCAGACATTGCAAAGAGCACAGTTAAGGGGTGTTGACAGCATGTATTGTATTAATGATTCAAATTATATGGTTTATTTGGCTATTTATTTTTAAAATAAATAGCCAAATACGTAGGCTACGTAGTTTGACAGAAAAAGACAATAAACACGGAGCGCCTTGGTAGCTGAATATTTGCAGCACATGCCATAAACCATAACATCCCAAGTTATATTCCGGCCTCAAGCAATTACCTAGCATGTGTAGCTGGATACAGGATAACATTCCTCAATTAGTCCCAATCAGTGTTGGAGGTGAGGAGGGTGGAGGATTCAAATGGTACCTCTTTTGCCTCACTTGTGCTGTGGCGGGGGGACCTGCTTCCACTTGTCGTGTGCTGCTGTCCTAGCGAGATTTTGCCCCGGGGGGCGTAACGGAGAGACCGGAGCGGCTTCGCGTTCGGGCTGCGGCCTGCTTTACACCTGCTGTAGTTGAGGCCTGTATCCACCTGCTCCACCTGTCGTGCTCTACGGTGCCGAGGACGTTTTACCACGAGGATATCGCGGAGAGACCGGAGCGCCTCTACGCCTCGAGCTGGTCCTGCTTCGCCTATCCTGCTGTACTGAGGAGGTTCTGCACCGGGGATATCGCGAGGAGAACGGAGCGCCTCCACATTTCGGGCCTGCTTGCACGCCTATCCGGATGCTGTGCTGGTCTGGGAAAATGGCCCATATCGTGATTCTACTGTGCCTGTTAACTGTTTTGGACTATGAGAAGATCTCTAGTCATTCTGAGAAGACTACTGGATTCAGGTCTGTTCTGCCACCCGCAGTGGGCATCCCCTGCAAAGGTTCGGATGTGTTGCTCAAACAATTACCGGTTGCCTTGTCACAGTCAATCTGCTCGACAAAATATGTTTGTCTTTTTTATTTTCCTGCGTTGATGGTTCTTCAGGACTGCTTCTTAAGCTCTAATCACACTCTTGCAGACTTTTCCGGTGTTTCTAAATTAGATGACAATGTAGGCTATGTGTGTCATTTAAGAGGAAAAGATGCCTGTTTTTGTTGTTGTTATTACTGTCAGGAAATGTACAACCTAACCCTGGTCCGCCCAGTAGTAATAGTCAGATCGCTACTCCTGCTGATTTTAAAGCTAGGTCTGGGTTGGGTTTCATCCACTTGAATGTGCGCAGTCTGTTAGGTAAACTAGATTTTGTCCGTATCTGGGCAAAATCGACTGACGCTGACGTCATTGTCTTATCTGAAACATGGCTAAATAAGTCTATTTTGGCCTCTGACATTGCCTTAAATGGTTTTAATGTGTATCGTACCGACCGGCCTAATAAAGGTGGTGGCGTTGCAATTTATGTTAAGAATAAGTTCAGTGTAACCACATTAGTTTCCAAATCCATCAGTAAGCAATTTGAATTTTTAGCCTTAAATATAGAAGTGGCAAAGGGTCAACAGGTCATGGTAGTGAGTTGTTACAGACCCCCCTCAGCTGTCAAAGACTCCTTGTCTTCACTAGCAAATCTTTTATCACAACTAGTCTACAAGGAAATAGTCCTACTTGGATATTTTAACTGGGACTGGTTAACTGCAGTGTCAGAGGATTTTAAAAACCTTTGTATCTCATTGAATGTTACTCAGATTGTGGAGAGTCCTACTCGCCCAAATATTAAGTCCCCTAATAAATCCTCCCTAATTGATCTCATTTTAACTAATGTTCCCCATAAATATTCATCTGTGGGAGTATTTGCAAATGATCTGAGCGATCACTGTGTTGTAGCCACAATTAGGGACACTAAGGTCCAAAAGGTTAAACCTTGCATTATCATCAAGAGAGACAAAAAACATTTTGTGGAGCAGGGTTTTGTGCATGATCTGTTTGATTTTGATTGGGGTAAAATCGATCTGTGTGCTGATGTGGAAACCGCATGGTCTTATTTTTATCTTGGTTTTATGGAGATCATTGATAGACATGCACCCCTGCGTACATTTAGAGTGAATGGACGAGACAATCCTTGGTTTTCTGCTGAGCTGTCTAGTCTCCTTCATGAGAGAAACAAGGCCTGGGCAAAGGCTAGGAAATCAGGCTCAGAGATAGAGTGGCTGCGTTTTAGGCAGCTAAGGAATAGCTTCACTTCAAATGTCAAAAGTGCAAAGTCGAAGTACTATTTGTCAGTTACCACAGAAAACCTAAATAATCCTAGGAAATGTTGGAAAGCAATCAAATCGATATCAACCGGTGAGATCCGTAATGAGCTACCTCCGTGCCTTACCACAGCATCTGGCTCTATATCGGACAGGGCCACTATGCTAAATTGCTTTAATGAGCATTTTGTGTCCTGCGGTTTTATGTTTGATTCTGTGACTAACTCTGCTTCTGTGAACACTACAGTCTGTGACTCTGAACAACGTGGTCTGGAAAACCCTTTCAGTTTTACTCCTTTTACTGTCAATGTTGTTCATGAAGCCTTATCTAAACTAGATCCTAGGAAACCGGCTGGCCCGGACAACTTAGAACCTTTCTTTTTAAAGATAGCTGCAGATTTTATTGCTCCACCTCTTACTTCTCTTTTTAACCTCTCCCTCAGCACAAATACAATTCCAAAAGTATGGAAGTCTGCTTATGTCTTGCCTTTACTGAAATGAGGAGAGGCAACTATTTTAAATAACTATAGGCCAATCTCTAAATTGTCAGTTCTGGCTAAGGTTCTTAAACGCCTAGTGAGTGAACAGGTAAAGGAGTTTTTAATGTACAAATGACATCCTGTCTAAACATCAGTCAGGCTTCAGAAAGAAACACAGCACCATCACTGCCACAATGAAAGTGGTGAATGACATTACTAGTATTTTAGATAATAAGCAGAGTTGTGCAGCTCTGTTTATTGACCTTTCCAAAGCGTTTGACACCGTTGATCATCGCATCTTAAAGCAGAGGCTACTCAGTATTGGCATATCCAGCCTTGCAGTGGGGTGGTTTGTGAACTACCTCTCTGAAAGGTCCCAATGTGTTCATTTTGATGGACTGTCTTCTGAGTGGTTAAATATTTCTAATGGTGTACCACAAGGTTCTGTTTTAGGACCACTTTTATTTTCCATATTAACAGCGTAGGTGATAATGTGGATGAAGCTACTTTACATTTTTATGCAGATGATACTGTGATGTATTGTGCAGGTCCCACCATTAAGGAGGCTGTTGTTAAATTACAGGCTGTTTTTAACACTATTCAGACTCAGTTCTCTGAATTAAAGCTTCTTTTAAATGTGGATAAAACCAAGGTAATGCTCTTTTCAAAAGCAAAAAAGACAAAAAGACACCAGAGCCTGTTTTAGATATTAATAAAATAATAATAATATATAATATTTTTATAGCGCCTTTCAGGAAACCCAAGGTCGCTTTACAAGTCGGGTAGGGGGGGGGAAGTAGTGGAAAAATAAACCTATTAAACTAACTAGTGGGGAAAGCCTTAGTAAAAAGGTGCGTTTTGAGGGCTTTTTTGAAAATGTCCAGGGTTGGGGCGCTGCGGATTTCGGGGGGGAGAGAGTTCCAGAGGGCGGGGGATGCCACACTGAAGGCTCTGTCACCAAAAGTCTGCAACCTGGTGCGGGGGGTGGAGAGAAGATCCTGTCCAGATGATCTTAGCTTCCGGGATGGAGTGTGGTAGCGGAGAAGGTCAGACAGGTATTGGGGGGCGAGGGCATGGAGGGATTTGTAAGTCAGAAGAAGGAGTTTATAGGTGATACGGTGCTTGACTGGGAGCCAGTGGAGGTGGATCAGGGTGGGGGTAATGTGCTGCCAGGGCTTGGTGTGAGTGAGCACCCTGGCAGCCGAGTTCTGCACATACTGGAGCCTGTCCAGGGCTTTACTGGGAACCCCGAACAGGACTCCGTTGCAGTAATTCAACCGGGAGGAGACGAATGCATGAATGAGGGTTTCGGCCACGGAATCAGAGAGTGATGGTCGTAGACGGGAGATGTTCCTGAGGTGATAGAAGGCAGACTTAGTGACGGATTTGATGTGTGACTGAAATGAGAGAGTGGAGTCAAGGATGACACCCAGGTTACGGACTTCGGGAGACGGGGAGATGGAACAGCCGTCAATGTGGAGGAGGAGATCCCCAACCTTCCGGAGCAGTGCTTTGGGGGCCACAACAAGATATTGTAACTATGCAAGGAACAAAACTTGAAGTTGTTGCCTGTTACAAATACCTTGGTATCTGGCTTGATGATTGTCTCACTTTTAAACTTCATGTCAATAACCTGCTTAAAAAACTGAGGGTTAGGCTAGGGTTCTTTTTCAGAAACAAGTCCTGTTTCTCGCTTGAGGCCAGGAAAAGGCTAGTCACTGTGACCTTTTTACCTGTGCTGGACTATGGGGATCTGGTCTATATGAATGCACCTGCCAATTGCCTGGTCAAGTTAGATGCTGCGTATCACAGTGCACTGAGATTTGTGACAAACTGTAAAGCATTAACACATCACTGTACCCTGTATGCAAGGGCTGGTTTGCTTTCACTAACTGTATGGAGGCTCAGTCACTGGTACATTTTTATATACAAAGCCATGTTAGGGAAACTTCCATCTTATATCTGCTCCCTGATCTCACGGAGAATTGTAAGTGGCTACTGCCTGAGATCGAATGCTGTGGTTTTATTAAATGTGCCAACTGCTAGGACTGTCTTAGGGAAGACAGCTTTTAGATGCGCAGCTCCTCTGTCTTGGAATAGTCTGCAAATTAAATGGAAACTGAACAATCTGGTGCCACTAAATGTTTTTAAAGCTCGGTTGGATGCTACTCAATCGGAAGCTATTGGTACCTGTTTATGTGGATAATTTTGTAAATGATGCTGTATGATGTCCTTTTGTTGTTCTATTTATGTTTTTATGTTTCATGTGGAACTACTTGAGCAGGTCTCCCTTGGAAAAGAAATCAATGATC
This sequence comes from Pseudochaenichthys georgianus, assembly GCF_902827115.2. Classification (NCBI taxonomy): domain Eukaryota; kingdom Metazoa; phylum Chordata; class Actinopteri; order Perciformes; family Channichthyidae; genus Pseudochaenichthys; species Pseudochaenichthys georgianus. The sequence goes on along the minus strand of NC_047522.1, from coordinate 6,618,949 downwards.
TCAATGGGATTTTATCTGTATAAATAAAGGTTTGAAATGAAACTAAAGAACATAAAGGATTATTAGTTGAACATTTTGGAAACTATGCATAGTCTCTGTTTGCCAATAGTTATGAGACAGATAGCTTGGCTTATTTTAGCTTGGTTTAGCTCAATTTAGCCTAGGGTGAAAATAGGGTTTCTTTACTCTGTCAGAAGCTAACAAATTGTGCTTGAAAGCACTTCCAAAAGCTAACGTATTACCTTGTTCTATCATTTGTTTAGCGTAAACACAACCAGGCTAGCTGTTTAACTCTATTTCTACTGCTAATGCTAAGATAAACTTGGGGTCCCCTGGCTGTAGCTTCATAATGCAGTAGGGCCTGGCTCATTTCGTCATGGGAGCCTGCCTGCAGACCTCCACTCTCAGGACAGTTCCGGTGCAGACCTCGACTCTCAGGACACCTCCACTGTCAGTACAGGAAATGACGATTCTTACGCGTTTTTTCCCGCCCACCGAAGGACTCGTTTGATGGAAGTTCTCATTCATAACACTCCGTTCGATGTCTCACTATGGGATGCGCCTCATCGCGGAGCAACCAGAAGCATCAATCTCATTACGCCAATCCTGATTGGCTGGTGATCTTTGACGTCAACGTCAGGGGAAATCACCCCCTATAAGTAGCCTGCGTCACGACGCATGCGTCATTCAAACACCTCTTCTCGCTTCAGAGCACATCTCTAATGGTAGCCGGGCTAGCTTAACAGTCCACAGACTGAACCAAAAGCTAATTTCGGTCGACGGGCGTTAGCCGGCTACCCTATTCTGCCTCGCAGAAGAGTATAGTACTAACACACCAGTTAGTATTATAATCAACCTCGCCGTTCTTCCTCTGGAATTAAGGTAAGGTTTTGATTCTCAAGTTAGCAACACACCCGTTGCTAGCTTGTGTTTTTTCCCTCACTGCCGACACCACGGTAGCGAGGACGTTTTTTCTTTTCTCTTCTCACGGAGGAGAAAAGGATTAAAAAGAATATTACCACACCAGGTAATATTCTTTGAGGAAAAAGACCCACACTGTCCTTTTTTCTCCGGATTAAAGACAGATTGGTAACACCTTTTTTCTTGACGTACCTGTTAAAAGCGGGTCCTCTCCACGCCTCGCGGCGAACGAGATGGACGCCTCTCTCCCTCACACCAGAGGAGTCAGGGACTCGGAGGCTCGACTCGGAGGCTCGACTCGGAGGCTCGACTCTGCGGCTGCGGGTTGAAGATATCAGGCACAGACTCACACCAGGTCTGCTCGTCCTGCCTCGGGCTGGAACACGCCCAGGAGGCTATCGACAACCCCGGCTCGTGCGGGCATTGTGCCCGCTTCACCATGAAGAGCCTCCGCCGACGGTTAGCACGACAAGCTAGCTTGTCGGGACAGGATCCCCTCATGTCCATTGATTTGCCGGCTGGCAATCAAGACGCGGGGGCGTCCGCCGCAGAGTTTGAGCCCCTCACCATTACAGTCTGGGGCTCATCAACAGCGGCAGCCGCGGAACCGGATTCCCGCTCCATATCAGGCCGGGATCCGGTGGCGGCAAGAGACGCGGAAACGGGGCCCCACGCTATACCAAGCTGGGGCTCCCGGCTGGACCTCACCATGGTTTCACCCGCGGAGGATGTCCTAGAATTGGATTACATGGAGGACGAAGAGGATGCCTCTGAGTTCCTCCTGTCTGATTCGGATGAGCAAGAAGACAACATCTTCGTGTCATCAGCTCAGGCTGCAAAGCCGGGAGCGATGGCTGCTCTCCCGGGCGATAGCACACCAGCTTCGCCCTGTCTAAGCATGGACCTGCAAGCCGTGTGTCAGCGCGCTGCGTCCAGGCTAGACATCCCGTGGCCCGAAATGGCCAAGGAGACCTCCAGGTCCCGTTACGAGGGGAAACATTTTCCCCAAACAACGAGGACGAAGAGGCAACTCCTTCCGGTCTTCCCGGAGATGTTGGATGAGGTGTCGGTCTCGTGGAGAGACCGGCCCTTTAGCAACAAGGCCCCAATCCAGGATGCCTCCTCCCTTGACTGTGACGGTATGGAGAGGCTCGGCCTGCTCCGCATACCGCCTATGGAACCGCTGGTGGCAACCCACCTCCTACCGAGGATGGGCCCGTCACCAAGCAGGAACCCCACACTGCCAGCGAAGGCGGACCGATTCCAGTCGACCATGACTGAACGGTCCTACAGAGCCGCAGCATTGTCCGCCAGGGCTCTAATCGTTTCCTCGATGCTAACCACGTACCAAGCGGAGCTCTGTGAGGATCTGTCGAGCAATCCTGGACCGGCCACTCTGGACGAGATAGCCGCGGTCACAGACATTTGTCTCCGTGTCCAACGCTGCGCCGTCCAGGCCACGGGCAAGGTAATGGGGATCATGGTGGTGCAGGAAAGAGCTAGATGGCTCAACCTCACCAACCTCCCAGACCGGGAAAAGGAAGATGTGCTTGATATGCCCATCGTTCCCGAGAGGATTTTCGGCTCCGCTCTCGCTTCCATGCAGAGGAAGTGCGAGTCGAAAAAGAAGGAAGACGAGGCCCTCCACCTCTGTCTCCCTCGAAGGGTCCAGCCGCTGCCTTCGCAACAGCGGCCCTTCGCAACAGCGGCCCTTCGCCCAAGCTGCACCGAACCCTGCTAGGTTTAAAGTACCAGGACAGCAGAGGTCGCAGCCCACCCCGAGTCCCCAGCCCAGGCAGGAGACGAGGGCGAGTTGGCCTAGAAAATCTCCGGTTCCGGCTTCAGCCCAGGCGCAGCCAACCCAGAATTTCGGCCAGCAGTCGAGGAAGAAGAAGCGAGCGGCCTGACAGCCCCTCCTTCTCCCCTCTGTGACAGAGCTGGAAGTTCTTTCCCCGGCTCTAAACGTGTCCCCGCTGCCTCGAGAGATGCCTCAACGTCATCCTCAAGTCCGCATAAAACACATGTCACATCTTTGTTGTTTAAATAAACCATTTTCCGCTGACGCATCCAGGCTTCGGCCAAGGGCGCAGCTCAAAAAAATGAAAAGAAAAACAATAAACAGTCCGTTAACTATAAATCCCCTTCTGAGAGCAGCTACGGCCTCTCTCAAAAGGTGGATAATAAACGGGTCTGTGAACGCACCACCGCCACGCGCATGCGCAGTGTCGGTTGGGGCTTTAAGGGCACTACCGTCACGCGCATGCGCAGTGCCGGCTGGGGTCGTAAAGGCTCCACCGTCACGCGCATGCACAGTGCCGGCTAGAGCTGTAAAGGACAGCCCGCCAATTCTTCCCCTTTTGAGAGTAGCTACGGCATCTCTCAAGATATTTACCTTGTTCATTAAAAATTAAAATATAAAATATATTTTTTTTTTAAATATATTTTTTTTAAATATATATTTTTTTATTTATTTTTATTTTGTATCTGGCAAGAGGTGGGGCGGCGCCCCTAGCGCCCCTATAGGCCGGCCGCCACTGGTTTTATCTATGATGTCCACCGAGCGGAGTCAGATTACGGGGGAAAATGTCCTCGTAAAGCACCCACTCAACATGGGCCTCATAATAAAACTAAACCCCGCGCGCCACGGCGTGCGGAGAGTTTTGGTTATTATGTAATGCGTAGTGGCACTACACCCGACTTTTCTAGTGCGGGACGCGCCTACGGGTGCTGTCCTTTCACGGAAGGTGGTCACCACGGACGCAGGTCAGACAGGCTGATAGGGTATTTACGAAGGTTGCCCGGTGAGAGGTCCCTAGAGCAGAGACCTCCAGCGGGCACACGTAAACTACCCGGAGCTTTTAGCGGTGTTCCCCACCCTAAAACGCTTCCTGCCTTCTCTCAGAGGACACCATGTCCTCGTGAGGACAGACAACACGATATCGTGTATGAACCGCCAGGGAAGGTTGCGTTGTCTCCAGTCACTGGCACACAAACTGATCCCTTGGAGCGGCAGACGTCTCCTCTCTCTGAGAGCGACACAGGTACCGGGAGTTATGCACCTCGGGACAGAATTACTGTCCAGAGGTGCACCACTCTATGCAGACTGGACTCCTCATCCAAGGATCGGGAGTCCGCTGTGGGTGTGTTACGGCGGAGCCGCGTTAAGTCTGTTCGCAAAAGGAGAAAATGCTCAATGACAGCTGTTCTCTTTAATGCACGATTTAAACGCACTGTTAGGCGGGGACACACTCGTACTCGTACACGATCGACCTCCGGGTCCTCTGTGCGTGTTCCCACCCCTGGCTCTGTTACCCCCAACTCTGGCCAGAGTGAAGGAGCAACACCACACACTTACTCTGATGTTTCCGCCCTAGCCCGCAATGTACGGGCTGGCGGAGATATATCAGCTGTGCGGGCAGCCATGGCAGCCCCCACCACGCAGGGACAGATTGTCTCAGGCGGGGGGGGGCGATCCTTTACCCACGCCCAGAGCGCGGGGCACTATGGGCCTGACCCGTGAGTGGTACAATCGGAATACAGTGGGACTCCCTCAGAAGGTGATAAACACTATTCAGAGTGCGAGAGCTTCCTCCACCAGGTCTCTTTACGACTGTAAGTGGAGGGTGTTTGAGGAGTGGTGCCTTCAAGAAGGACACATCTCTTTTCAATGTCCTGTCGGGGTGATTTTATCATTTCTACAGGACTTGATCGAAAAACACAGAGCTTTCTCCACGATCAAGGTGTACCTGGCTGCTATTGCTGCATGCCATGTGGGCTTTGAGGGTAAGACGGCTAGCCAACATCCTTTGGTTTGCCGTTTTATGAAGGGAACTCCCAGGCTCCTCCCTGTCTCCAGGTCGCTGGTGCCCTTATGGGACCTGGCAGTGATTTTAAATGGGCTCAAAATGACCCCATTTGAACCCCTGGAAGGAGCTGACATGAAACATCTGTCACTCAAGACAGTGCTGTTACTGGCCCTGGCATCCGCCAAGCGGGTCAGCGATATCCATGCACTGTCTGTACATCCCTCATGCACTCAGTTCGCCCCAGGGCAAACGAGAGTGTTGTTGAAACCCAACCCTGCCTTTACACCAAAGGTGGTTGGTTCGTGTACCCCAATTGACATTGAGGCATTTCCTCCGCAGCTGGTTTCCTCCGGGGAGCAGCAGCAGGATCTGTTGTGTCCAGTCCGGGCTTTACACACATAGATGGACAGATCAAAAGAGCTTCGTCTTAATGACCAACTCTTCGTGTCCTGGGCTAATCCTCACAAGGGTAAACCTGTTACTAAGCAACGGCTCTCCCACTGGATCGTGGAGGCGATTGCTTTGGCCTATACGAGTCAGAATCTGCAAGCACCTTCGGGTCTGCGGGCTCACTCGACTCGGCGCCTGGCTACATCCTGGGCTTTGTTCAAGGGTGTTTTCATCCAAGACATCTGTGCAGCGGCAAGCTGGTCTTCGCCGCTCACTTTTGTCCGCTTTTACAGGCTAGATGTCTCCGCTCCAAGCGTGGCCCGAGCAGTGCTGGGCACCTTGTTGAGTCGGGACTCTACCTGTTAAATTCTGGTTGATCGGTGATCTTCGAGATAAGCTCGTCTGGCAATACGGGAGCTACAATATCCCATAGTGAGACATCGAACGGAGTGTTATGAATGAGAACTATAGGTTACTTACGTAACCCCAGTTCTCAGAGTAACATTAAGTGAGATGTCTCACCAGACGGCCCTCCTTGCTATGGTGAAGCGAGAAGAGGTGCTTATTTTGAATGAAGCATGCGTCGTGGCGCAGGCTACTTATAGGGGGTGATTTCCCCTGACGTTGACGTCAAGATCACCAGCCAATCAGGATTGGCGTAATGAGATTGATGCTTCTGTTTGCTCCGCGATGAGGCGCATCCCATAGTGAGACATCTCACTTCATGTTACTCAGAGGCCTGGGGTTACGTAAGTAACCTACAGTTTTCAAATCACAATGGAGACTCGAGTCCGACCACCGTGCACTTTGGGTCGGCCTTGGTCAAGCCCTTTTGACCCCCCCAGCCTGGTTCTCGTAAAAGTTTTTCGCTCAAATGACACCATGGAGGAATGTAATGGGAGTTGACAGGGGACTCTGCCCTCCTCACGAGTGCCTATTTTCGGACACTTTTTTTCACTTTCCCCCGGTTTTATTATTATTTTGGCTATTTCACCCGGTTTCTACCGGGGACATTGCCCGGTCTCCCCACGGCCTGTGTACAGCCAGTGTGGCCCCCCCCACACTCATCCATATATTAACAGATTTTGACAATTTGTGTTGCATTTTTCTCCTCTCCTCTCACTGATCGAATGGCAAACGCGACCCACTGTCGGAGGACCTCCGCGCCGGCCGATATGAAGCGTGACCAAGACGCACTGTCCAGGGGTCCCGCAGCGGGGTGGAGGTTCCCAGCTGGAACCTCCCCACCTGCCGCGGTGCACCCGGCAAACACGGTTGTTTCTCGAACCTTCCACTGTTGTCTAGCGGGTGTAACTAAAATACAAGATGTCGTATTTATATATATAAATAAATATATATATATCTATAGATATATATAGATAATAAGTGTCAGTGCTATTTTATTTTGTATTAGCGTGCATTTCCTGTTCGGAAAGTGGTGCTGTACTGAGAGTAAACAATACAAGGTGTCCCTATTTTTATATATATTCTTTCACACACACATACGGGTATTGGGCCGAGCGCGACACCGTACTTCCGGTAGGGGAGAGTGGGATAAGTTGAGCCATTTTTTAGTTATGCTGTCCTCTAAGCAAGGACAAATGACACATAGTAAAAATGAAAACACACACCTATAATTCAGGATGTCTCCTATCAATGGCAATGATAAGAATTAATATTTGATCAAGGGCAGTGAAAATATTACTTCTTAAAAAAAAAAGTCTTGTGGCTCAACTTGCCCCAGTGTAGGGGTAAGTTGATCCAGGTCAAGGGGTAAATTGAACCACTGTTCAAACCTGGGCATACCTGTTCAAACCTGGGCATACCTACAACAAATCTTAAAGGTAACTATAAATAATAAATAACAAACCAAATACAACCTTAGTTTTTCAAATATTTTTAATATACATTTCGATTGAATTGATTGATTTTTTTAACATGTTAAAAGGAAAAGTAATCATACAAATGGTGATACAATTTCATACATCTTACCAATCAAAGACAGGGTAAAATCAACTTTAAATGTAGCCTACAATGAGCTCTTATTATCAACTTGGCCTACTTTCATTCATTTCTCCATTGAAAAACTGGCTCAATTTACCCCAAGAACCATGGTTCACTTTACCCCATAGCCACCATTTTAGAAAAAATAGCCTAGCATTAAAATTCAGAGTCATCTTTAGCTTAATGATTCACATGGTTTAATACGCTGCCAACACATCAACATATACAATATAAGTGTTTAAACCAGGATACTTTTTTTTTTACATGACAGCCGATATAGCTGACATCTAGAAAATGTACTTTGACAAGCAAAACACGTTTTTTTGTAAAAATGTTTACTTACTAGAACGCAATGAGGATCTCTCTTTCACAGGCAAGGAGAAATGGGAGGAGCTTGCATAATTTCTGGTCACTTGATTACAACCAGAGCCCTCGAGAGATAAGAGTTACGACACTATCTATGATGTCGCCGCCAGCCGGTCACGTGGTTTATGTATGCCGGGATAGTTCCAAACGCACTTCCGTGGCAATGCTTCTCTATGGCAAAAACAGCACAAACATGGTCAAAATAGTCATAGATTAAACCAACGCTGTTATTTTTTAAAGATTGCTTTCATATTTACATGATGTGGTTACACTTTGTATGGATTGGCACTATTTACAAGTTTCGTTATTTAACGATATTTTGAGGGGAAAGTGTGGTAACACAAGCAGGCTATGTTGCTGTCACTGCCAGGGCAGTCACGTCCGTAGTATAGTTGCGCTGCGCTGTCATGTTCTTCTATGGGACAGACAGACAGCAGCGATTGCGTTATTGAATGGTACTACCAAGCCCGCCTTAACCTGCCATCAGGCCCTGGGGCTGTTTTTTTTTTGTTTGTTTTTTGTAGGCCCCCTATTTAAACAACAAATCAAAGTCATTTCCTCGGCAGGCTCTGTGATCACACTTCTCCACTCTGCTCTACGCGCGCCTGGTCCTCTCCTCCAGATGAGTGACGTATCGGGCCTCCCTCATGTATTTGTCCGGTTGCCGTTGGCTCCCCTCCACGTAGCAAGTCCTCGTCGTCCTCTCCATCTCCTCCAACAGATAATGTCCCTCCTGTCTGTTTTTCCTCTCCCGCTACTCCATCGCTATCAGAACCAGACGGCCTACTTGGCTCCGAGGCCCCGCGGCCGGCACCGCTGCCGCTCGGTACAGAACTAATCTGTCCTTCCTCCTCATCCTGGCCTACAGGTTTAAAATAACCTGTAAGCTTCGACATGTTTTGTAATAGCTGCTTGTCTCAAAACTTATTTTCCCTCAACAATTTCCTTTTCCGAGCGCTACTCTCAAACTTTTTCTTCTCCGACATTTTCTCCTAAACAACCTTCATCTGTCACTCAATCACTCGCAATTTGAATGAATCACATGTGAAGCATATTCTCATTCTGATTGGCTGTTAAGTGGTGCCCACTGACTGTTACGGAGTCATCATTTTTGAGAAAAATCTCTGGAATCCATCGATCTGATTGATTAGATTAGATATTTTCGTTTGGATTACTGGTCTGGGGGAAGCTCACGAGTGTGTGTGTGTGTGTGTGTGTGTGTGTGTGTGTGTGTGTGTGTGTGTGTGTGTGTATACGTGTGTGTTTGTGTATTTTTGCGTTTGTGTGTATTGTGTTTGTTTCCCGGGGAAAACACTCACGAGAAACACCGGCTGTTTCAAGTTACTCTGTTCTCCGCTTGTAATTATGCCGTTACAAGCTTCAAAGTTGTATTTATCATCTGAATTTGCCGAAACAAGTTTAATATTCTGAAAGCCAAGACTTTGTTCATTTGAAATCAGATGAAAACAAACTGTAACAGACCCTGCCGTGTTATCTATGATTACTATACGCCTTACATTAATAATTTCAGCGGAGGGAGGGGAAGCGGCGCTGTGGAACCAACCCGATATCACGGCAAGACGTGAACATGTGACGATTTACCATGCTGGGAGACGTGAAGATGTCACGATTTCATCCCTTCAAATGTGACAGTTACACGGTATTGTTAACCCATGTTAACCATTGGAGAAATAACCGGAAATGCCAAGCAAATGCTACCCCGACGGTCGGTTGTTATTGTCAATATTAATATAATAATGATTTATTTTTTAATAGTTACACTCGATTACGCCAATTTTCTTGTTACCCCAGCTGGTCGACACCTCTTTTAGCAGAAACAAAGGCTACATTAATGTAGTAAATCGATGTTAATCCATGCGTGTAGATCTGGTGTGGATTTGGAATTAACGGACGTGACGTTGTGCGATTGAGTTGCCAGGCAACAGCTTTGGTTCATGTTAATTTACAAACTCTTCAACTACAACCGTAGTTATATTTAAAAACATGTTGGAAGGCCTCACGAAATACTTTAATGCAAATTAAAATGTAAATGTGAAGGAATGTGTGTATAACAAAATACATCGGTGATAAATGAAACCGGAAACTGAGGTAGGCAAGATCCTCAGCTTGATGATTGGATGGTTTAGCCGCAATGCATGCTGGGATTTGGTGTTTATGTGATGTGAAATCTGAAAACGTTTTTTAAAAACAAAATAAAACTTTATTCCAAGTGTGCTTGCTTTTCTCTTTTAAAGTCATCACATAACAGCATTGTAATACATGGTTCGGCTGCATTAAGTATTACATATCTGCCGTAGTTCTCTATGTATAGAGCCCTGCTGAGAAGACTTCTAGACAAGCAGGAAGAACTGCCGCCAAAACTGAAAACGTGACGTGGATCATAAATATATAAGCAATTAAACAACATCTTACATTTCTTTTCACACAATACGTCTCCTTGCAGTATCAACACTAATTCGGCTGACTTTTATATTTGATCCAATTGGTAGATAGGCTGTATTTACACCATAACGGTGCAGAGCTGATAGAAAGGGACACCTGGTGGGTAAAGCACGTTATTGAATTTTATTATTTATTAGTGGGGGGGCATTGTGGGTAGCTCGTGACGTCACTGTGTGTGAAAGAATATCTATATATATAGATATATACATATGTATATAATAAGTGTCACGATCCGTCACGATCCGATTTTATTTTGTATTTGCGTGCATTTCCTATTTGGAAAGTGGCACTGTACTGATAGTGGTGATTTTATTTTGGAATTCTTAGCGTGCACTTCCTGTACTGACAGTGGAGGTGTCCTGAGAGTGGAGGTCTGCACCGGAACTGTCCTGAGAGTGGAGGTCTGCAGGCAGACCATGGATGTATAATAAGAACTGGATACAGCGTGGGAGGCGGGGCCTCATTCATTCCTATGAGAGTTGCTCAATGGCGCATGATGACAAAATGGCCCAACTTTTGAGAGACCGAAACGTCACAGATTACCCGGCATGCCTGAGAAGTACCCATATGTGCACTCATAGAGCATGCGTAACTTTAACCACGCCGGATTGGTACTGGATTTATATTAACGAGGCGGCAGTTAGCAGCTAGCGGCTAGCGGCTAGCTAGTAAATTATGCTAAATTACACATCAATCGTTATGTACTTTTATATTACGCTGACATCAGAATCTAGTAATATCCAAGCAACAGAGCTTCATTTAGCATGATACTTGTGTGGGTTGTACATGAAACCACTTGGTAATATATAAAAATGTATATGTTGAAGCCTGTTATGATCAATTGTGAGTTAAAACTTTATCTAAAAAGTAAAGCTGATGATGTATTACTGTGGTGGAGTTAAAATAACAATAGCCTATTTCTTTTTGAAACTTTTCCAACAAAAATTCCCATAAGTAATCCAAAATGTATTCACTTCAGGTTTACGAAAGTAACTGTAATCAGATTACTCGTTTTTCAAATGTAACGCGAGCTGAATACAGTTACTTGATTTTTGTATTCTGATTACGTAACACCGTTACATGTATTCCGTTACAACCCAACCCTGGCCACACCCCACTGGGCTGGGCTGGGCCGGAACACTTACAAATGTGAGCCGGTAGGATTTAGGCAAAACACACACAGCACCGGCCCACCGGGGAAACTCCCGGTATTCCTAATGGACAATCCGCCCCTGGTTACAACCCTGTGTACAGATCATCAGTCCTGTGTACAGATCAGTTCGATAAAGTCATGCCTAAACAGAGACATTTTACACGATAAATACGGGTTTAAATAGCAGCATTTGCCACGGAAGGCGAGTGGCAGCTACAGTAAACCGTCTCTTACTCTGGCATCTTGTGGCAACTCCCGTTGAGCAGCGGCAGATGCCTCGGCAAGTTGTGGCATCTGTGGCATATGCCGGAAGTACTTGCCACAGATACCACAGAGTAGCGGCCTCTGTGGCATATGCCGGAAGTACTTGCCACTGCCTGCAGATGCCACGAAATACGCTTGCTGTCTCTCTCATAAAGACATTTTAGCTCAAGTAACCCCTCTTTCCCTTTTGCTTGTATGTTCTCAGACAAATTGCAAACAAAGTCGGATACTTCCTATTGATCTAGTTTCACTGTGTTTTAAACGAAAGCTCATCTTCTGTCTCTTATCTACAAACTGGATCACTTTAATGTTGCAAAGGTTGTGAAGATTCCAGTAATCCCTCTTCAAGTTTTAACAGATCTGAAAAGCATAAATGAGTTAATTCAACTTTTTTTTCCCACAAAACTGCAAACATTACAGTCAGCACTTCATCTCAGGGCCTTAAGCACACCGTCCAGAAGTGCAGCCATTTGCACTTTTTATAAGCTTTATCCCCACCTAGTTATTCTAAGATCTGCTGCTAAATTTGTCCCTCATTCCCTCTCCCTAAGCTTAAGCCGTCAGCCCAGTAATACAGCTTCAAGAGCACATCTCCTTCCAACTTATTTATTTATATATGTCTGCCTTTGGTTAACGCTGTCATACTTCCAGGGTGCAGCACAGTGTGAGACGTGGAGCCGGAAATTGTAGGTTACACTGCAAATCTGCGCTTTACCTTATCTGTGAAGAACCCTGTTTGATGCCAGGCAAGGACATTTTGATTAGTAAATAAATATACAACTACTACTTGTATATGCCATTAATATAAATATAAATTCATAATCTAAAAGCAATTTGAGACACAACATGTTGTCTCTTGGTAAGCTTTTATTTAGTTTTACAATTGATACATTTATATTTGCAAATATATATGAGAGTTATAATGCAAAAGGTCATGGTGTAAAACTTAATTATGTTTATAACACTCAAAAAACTGCAAAAACATTAGTGCCAAAAAAGAGAGGTTACAATAGTTTGTATTGTCTCAGTAAGCATAGACGTCTGAAGCACTACATGAGTTCCATCTTTTGTGCCATCCCATTTTTCCACAGAGAAAACATGTTTTGAATAGTTCATCTAAATGTTGAAACGGTGCGTTACTTACATCTTTCATGCTGTTAGATATTTCCGATGCAATTGGACAACTTGACACAGAAATATATTGGTTCCTACGAGAGCACAATTCACTGTGAGCGCACGTATGACACCATGTCATATTTCTCTTTATCTTCACACTTCAAACACAGCTATATCTTTCCCTAACATGCAGAGGTGGAGTTCTTTTAATATGACTCCTGCAGACAATTGTGTTTCTGTGTTTCACATCTCATGTTGTTCTTCCTGCTGTCAAATAACGGTGAGGTGATATTTGGGTAACTGCAGGCTGTGAGGTGGAGCACCAGACTCCACCAGAGCGCCTGGAGTCAGCAAGGGGGAGGGACGACATGATGTGTCAGCCAGCATCACATCACGTTTGGCTCCCAGCAAGGCGAAGGTCTCTGGTCAGATCAGTTTATATAATAGAAAGGATGAAAAATAGCAACCTCAGTCAGATGCTGTCTGTACATTTGGACATTATGCGTGATGTTTTTACCAGAGATCAGGCCATTTCAGTAAGCAAGGAAAATGAACTTGGAGAGATTTAAAACAAATCTGTCATCTCTGACAGCCCTCATAGTTGGGCCAGTTTAGTCAAATTTGAGAGATCATTGGGAGGTGAGGCTTATTCCTATCTCTTGGGATGCGATTAAATGAGATTGAACAGGAATGAATAAACAGATGATCAAATAAGGAGTGGTAAAACATCTGGTTACATTTTTCCATGAAGCCTTAAGGCCACATGAGAGAAAGTCGTTTGATATCCTCGAGGAGTAAGCAATAGAATGCGGCTTTAATTAAATGAGAGGACAAACAAATAGGGAAATACACAAATAAATAAAGGTATTACAATGTTAAAGTATTCTTAATTGTCTATTTGACAATTTTGCTATGCTTGAACAGAATGTGTGGGGCAGACTTTTCACATAGGCACTGTAAGTACTTTGGCCCTGAATCCAACCGGCAGGGGGTGCTGTTGTCTGCCTCGCCTGTTAGGTAAAAAAGTGCATTCATGAGTAAATAAAGTACGGTTTAACTGATTGCAACAACAAGATACTGTATTTTGACAGCAAACAATAAATGACAAATATTACATACCCTTACTCAACTGCAAATGAATGATAATGTTATTTATCATTAGCAAGATGTGTATAAGCAACTGATGCTAACAAGTTCGCCGTATCAACTTTACTGTAGCTATGGGCTAACAAGTTCGCCGTATCAACTTTACTGTAGCTATACTGTAACTGTGGCTAGCCTAGTAGTAATGACGTCTCAGAATCTGACCGATTACTAATTACTTACACCTGTGAGCCAAACTCTGTTGCTAAACAGACAACTTTTACGTGGTTGACCGTTCGTATTCACCGCTGGAATGAATACGGGCCGCTGCTTTACAACAGGTAATTATTATGCTAATTATTTGCAACGTGTGCTAAAGTGCGTTTGGGTGTTGTTGTTGTTTTTTTGGGTGGTAGCTTTAGCTTCGAGGGTGCTAATGCTGTTTCGGTTCTGTGGCGAACAACCTGCAGTTGCTATTAGCTGCATGCTACTTATTGCTCAAGCTAGCTAATTTGCACTGCTATTTGATGGCTAAGCTCATATTGTCAGCCACTATTTGTATTGGCTGACTAATGGTTATTCTTATATTTCTTTAGCTGTTGTTGGGAGGGTGCATACCAGTCTATGGTGCATACATAGTTGTACAATATGAAAACATGCGTGCTTAGTGATATTTCCCTCTACGTTGTTGCATTGGGGGCTTCTTCTCAATAACCTCCAGTCATTAGTAGGCTACAGTAAATAACAGGGTTCATACACTTTTTCACCAATGATTTTCAATGACTTTTCCATGACTTAACAATGATCTTTACCTAATTTTCAATGACCAAAAAGAAATTACCACTGAAAAATGTTTATTTTAACTTGGAACAGGAAAATAAGATCTGCATATGAAACATGTAGTGCCTAAAACAAATCAAATAGTAGGCTTACTAGCTTCTACACGCTAAAGCAGGGGTCTGCAACCTTTTTGACCAAAAGAGCCATTTTGCTCCTTTTTCCAAAACATTTTTTTGTCTGGAGCCGCAAAACATATTTCATAGTTTTTTATTGTTATATCAGACACAAACTACAGTTTTTTTTGCATTTATTAGGCTATTTATTACATGATATAAAACTGTTAACCTCTAATAAGAAACAAAGAACTCTTATAAGGAGAATTAAAAATAATACACAGGCCTACTTTAAAATAAATTAAACACAGCACTTGGGGAGTCCTCTGCACATTTGAAGGAAAAAAAAACATTATTAAAATGGGCCCACTTTGAAATAAATAAAACATATAGCTGCACCCTAAAAAGAGTTAAAGGTAGGGTAGGTAAGAATGGAGAAACCAGCTCGAGTGCGCTAGAATTTGAAAGTACACAACCGGAAAAAATATGCCTCTTCCTTCAGACTTCCTTACAGAGCCCCTCCTCCAACACACACGAACGTGCACATGACCAATGAGGGCACGAGATAAGTTTGTGCACAGATGGAAAGCTGACCCGCAGGCAGTCCATCCAGTTACTTTAGCCGGGCCGGCTCAGATGATTGGTCGTGCTTTTTACAGCGCTACGGCTTCCAGAGATTAATTTTTGTATGTATTTATTGTCAAAGCATTTAATATATTCATTGCTATCGGGACGTTAAGAGCATTCCATGGAATATAACAAAAAGTGTTTTCTGAAATAAATTACATACCCCATTGAATTATGACTGAAGATCGTCAGCTGTCTTCCTCTCCCTTGTTGTTCCTCGATACGTAAAGGCTGCACCACCGTTGACAACTTCTCTCTACATATCAAACATACCGGTAAACCAGCATCGTTTGCTGTGAAAGCATATAACTCTGTCCACACAGAATTAAATCCTGTGTTCCTCCGGTACTTTTCTTTGATTTATCCATAGTTCGCTCATCGAGCCGGGGGTCAGGTTATTCACCTCCAAGAAAAGGCGCTCGCACGGGACCGTAGCAGGATGTGACACATATTTTAGTTGACCTAATTAAAACCGTTTTGTTTTTTATTTATGTGTCTCAGTATCACCTCAAAATACAAGATACGAAACATTTTCAACCATGCAACAAAATATAAATAGTCCTACAAATACTTTTATTTTATTTCCTTCTTATTTTTGTCTAAGCTCAAGGGAGCCAGAGCAGAGGGCTTAAAGGGCCGCATGCGGCCCGTGGGCCGCGGGTTGCCGACCCCTGCACTAAAGCAACTGCAGTCAGGGATGCAAACTCATCAGGTATGAAAAAGGTGACAAGGATCCGAGCCCCCCGACCCCACGGAATATTGGCTTTAAAATGAGGAATAACAGAGAATTTTAGCAGTCAGAGCAACTAAAGCAGCAGGTAATAATAACAGAAACGCTAAAGAGTCACATCTAATAGAAATATAAAAAAGCATTTATTTTAATTGTAGCAGTCAGTTTATCATTTTGGCTGTTGAGCATTTTGAAAATGTATTTTCATGCCTCTGTGCAAGGCTTAACTAAGTAACTAAGATCATAAACTCAATACTTAGGTACAATTTTGAGATACTTGTACTTTATTAAGTATTTCAATGTTTTGCTACTGTGTACCTCTACTCCTCTTCAGTTCAGAGGTAAATGGTGTACTTCTACTTCACTACATGTATTTAATACCTTTAGTTACTTTACAGATGTGAAATATAATCAAGTGTTGAATCAGACTTTAGTTCCACCTGGAGTAAATCCACAAGCTACCCTGCAGTATACAAAGTCATTCAAACTAGCTGCACCTTTACCAGCTTTGAGAACACTTTCATGATCAATCATTATAAAACATATCATATATATTATTCTGAAATGGACCAATCTGCACAATGACTACTTTTACTGTCGCTACTTTAACTATATTTTGATGATAATACTTTTCTACTTTTACTTGAGGAACATTTTGAATGGAGGACTTTTACTCTAACAGAGTATTCCTACACTCCAGAATCTGAGTACTTCTACTTTTACTCAAGTACAAGATCTGAGTACTTCTACTAAAGTACAAGATCTGAGTAATTCTACTTTTACTCTAGTACAATATCTATACTTATACCACCTGTTTATAGCCTATGAAAAAAACTATTAGAAAACGAAGGCTAAAGCTAACGTTAGCTAGATAGATAGATAGTGACAATGTATGCTAGCTAGCTAGCTAGCTCAACGATTCCTTAAAATGATATTGCGACAGAAAAACTTTTCAGTTCACATCACGCTCTGCCGCTCTGCTCTGAACTCCTGAACGGCCCGTTCTAACAGCTGTTCGGCAGCGGCTCAGTCTGTGCCACAGTGACTCCGCACAGTTAACGAACACACCGTAGATAATGTAGCTGACCCTCATCCCGGAGCAGCAGAGTTCAGCCGGCCCGACAGGCAGGAAGATTCGAGCACACAGCTCGCGCTTCATATATTAAAAAATAACACCATGCGCGTCATGATGGCACATAACAGCTCGCGACCGCAGATTATTTCGGCGATTAGATCAAATGTAAATTATATTTGACGCAACGTTAGTTACATTTCCATGACTTTTCCAAAACTCTGGGGAAAATATTGTTTTCCATAACTTTTCCAGAGCCTGGAATTTGCATTTTGAATTTCCATGACTTTTCCAGGTTTTCAATGACCGTACGAACCCTGAAATAAGTATACAAAATTAGCTTTACTACGATGTCGTATAACGTTTTTGAAATACATGAAAGCCACAGTCACAATTCTCCATTAATTTTATATGAACGTCGTTATGAAAATGTGGCAGGTCCTTTTATTAAAAAGTGTAATTTATGATCTGCTTCCATGTGATGTGACCCAATTACTCACATCAATGCAGCATTGTATTACAACACTGGACAGTTGTACACCTATCTTTTTTATTAGATTACATTTCAACTCATTTATATGAACGTCTTTATAAAATAATCAAGTGTATTCATCGTAAACTCTTGAATTGTTTTCAATAACTGCATTTGATCAAATTAATTAATGATTCTCAATCAATGTGGAAGTGTATAACTACATATCCAAGTATGACATATTCCACTTTAGTGTATTTTAGAGCTTTTTCTATTTCATGTGGATATTGTTGAAATATGTTTTGATATCAAAAACAAGGATAACTAATAAAATAGTTGTGTTCTACTTATCCAGTGCAGTAACACAATGATACATTCATATTGAGAACTTTGGTCACATGAAATTACGGCTATTGAAAGAAATGAAATATGACACATTTTCTCTATTTATGTGGTTTAAAAGTAGAACAGTCCTGAGATTTTTTTCACACATGATCTCCATATAGGCTTAGTTCACATACAATAATTGTCTATCCTCTACAAGGCCTTGACTGTTGAAATGCCACTGCTACACAATTCATTAAAAGAGAATGCACAATCAATCACAATTATGAATTAAGAAAATTAGTATTGACTAAATGTTCAGCATGTTGTTTACCATTGCGTCTGATATTGCACACAATGGAATGTAAAAGACAACATGGGGGAAACAATCACTAGCTGAACACTTTCCAACTAAAGTGACCTTTAGACTAATTTGTTCGGAAATGGAACCTTTCATTTTATATTTAACAGCATAATTAAAAATGTTTACTCGTCAAGCGTTTGCCCGTTTTGATCTCTCTGCACCGCGCTTGCCTTTTTGTTTTTCATTTGTCTTCTGCACAAAAGCCACTAATTAAAGATCTTCAGATATAGTCATCATCAATAGAGAGTGGCCTATAAACAGAAAGCGACACGAATGAATGATGATAGGTCTTTTTGAGTATCTTGCTCTCTCATGACATGAATCAATCAGCAAACAAAACAGGCTTGCAGGCCCGGCAACAATGAGTCCAATTGAGCCGAGCTGTGATTATGATTCAGTGAACAGCGTGATTCAAAGAATGGAAATGTTGGGACCAAAGGAAACTGATCAAGCTTTCTTCAGAGGGAGTTGTTCTGCTTCTCGGGTCCCAGAAACCGCCAGTTGTGTCGCTGATGATGTTGGAGGAACCACTCAGTGGGATAACTTTCAAGTGATTGAGGGGGGCAATGAGATTTTTGTTTATGCAGGAGCCAGGTGCAGATAACGGGGCCATTAATGATTGGAAGTTGATTACAAGTCACTTCTGCAGAGCACAGCGTGACGTTTGCAGCTTAATCAAGAACAAAAGTTAATGGGTGCAATTTCACATTTCTTTAGGCATTAATTTCTAGGTTACTGGTTATCATTTGGTTGCTTGACGGAATATATATACTCAGGATCATCTTTTAATTTCAGCCTAGTACGGTAGCAAACAATGGCCATTAGATTCACTTTGACTGAGTAAAAATAACAAAATATTAACATCACCATGTTTCTTAGGGGTGTGAGACAGTATCAATACAGTATCCTATCACAATATTATGTTTTGTGATATTGTTTTGATTATCAAAAACACTGCATCCATTTTTAATGAACAGTTAACATGCAAAAAGTAAGTCAATACTTTATTTTATTTGCAAAGAACTGCGGCCTCTCAGTGTATGTGCTCTTTCAAAGTAGTACTACGATGTTGGATGTTACAGATTATGAATGCAAATATATGCAGTACCAATTTCCTTAATGCATAAATAAGTAAACTTGTATTGTTTTGTTGACAGCATTGCAATATTTTTGCACTACATTGAATCATATCCTTTGTTTTATGATTTTTATTGCTTGATTCTTGCCAATGCTCGACTCTGGCTGCGTTTCACTTCTCTTATTTTTCATTTCCTCGCTCCTCAGTCTCGGTCTCACCGGAAGTAGATTTGTCTGCACCATCTTGAGTAGCGTCCCTATGGCCTTATTTTTGCCGGAGGAGCGAGGAGCGATAATGGAGGAGCTATAATCGAGGAACCACCAAACCATCCTTTGATGAAATCCTCAGACACTCGCCCCGCCCCCTTACTGTGTATCGCTCACTGATTGGACGATGCAGTGCATGCACTGATCTGATGCTTCTTGACATGAGAGCAGTTTCCCAGCGGAGTGAAGAAAATACATGAACCTCACGGGAGTCACTCCTCAGTTTATAGTACCGTGTTTTGTTTCAATTAATGTATAATTTAGTTACAAATATGTGATATATCTGAACAACAAAGTGGTCAAAAATCATTTTATTCATTTATTGGAAACATTTTCATGATCGCTTTGTTCGTTTTACATTTTCATTTATTGTCATTTCCATTCAGTCAGTCATTAAGTGCTATTAAAATGTTAATGTGCTACATATCCAAACAAACAAACAAAGTGTGCAATCAAATGAATGTTACTCTAACTGGGTTTTGATGGATAACATATCTCTTTTTCTTCTCTCAATTATTTTATTTCTATTGTGCACTCTAATCAATATTAATCCAACTAATGTTCGTTTATACATTTTAAAAATGGCGTTTATCTTTTTTGAGAATGAGTTCTTATTTGATTTTATTTATTTGGGTCTACAACAGATGATACAAATATTTGTGTCAGTAAATGTGTATTTCGAGTGCATACACAAACTGTTGACAGAGTTCCAGTTTGAAGGGTTAACAGTCTGTATTTGAAACATTCAGCAAATAGACATTTATTTTATTATATTGGATTTTTTTAAATCCTCATTGAGCTTAATGAATGTGATAAATGTCAATACGTTTGTGAATGCTGTGTTCTTGGTTTACTCGGTAAAAAGCTTCAGTGCTGTGTATTCATTGATGATTGAATTCTACAATTAAGTATTTATTGCCTCCATAGTTTAGTGTCAGATTTCCCACAATGCAGTGTGGCAGTGGAGTTATGTTACGGAGTTTGGGTCATGTCTTTAATGAGCACTTTTCTTATTGCCGAAACTGTCAAGCCCTGTGCTCAAAGGGTTGAACGCAATCATTCTCCAGCAATGTGCAATAATGAAGTATGAAGGGTAATTGTTCAACAAGCGGCCTCCCGGGAATCTCTACAAGATTGTACCTGACATGTGTGATGTGTACCAGGCGTCGTGTTAGCATGGATGCGAAACACACACTCAGAAACACTCGCAGATTAAACCCTATTAATGCAAACTCAAAGCCCAAGTGACATCTCCAGCAGCGTAATGAGAAATTTAGCAGGAATCTAAGGCTGATTATCAACTGCAAATTTGCTGTAATGCCAGTAATCAGAGGAGACGGTACAGTGGAGAGCGAGAAATGAAGGGAAGCCAGCAGCGAGCCTGAGCACTAATTAAACCGTACCTGCAACTTGTTTCCTGCCATCCTCTTAACATGACAATGCTGCCGCGGCCCTGAGGATAGAATTCATTCCAATGCCACGAAAATAGGTCCTGATTTAATGGATTGCTATTTATTGTTGAGTCCATCCACTTATGTTGCTTAAATGAGTTATGAATAAACATGACATGTTTTTCCTCTTGTGTTTAAATGTGTGGAATCTTCAACATTCGCTCACCCATTGCAAATAACAGTCCTAATGTCAGAGAGCAACCCTGGCGTGGGGAGGGGGGTGTGGTGAGCGCAAACTAAAATGATAATCGCCTCGTGATATTCTTGTCTGCTCAGGTGTCGCAGGGTTAATCACAAAATTAACTTATCATCTTCCTGGATGAAGTAATTAAACAGCGCTCTTCACATAATTGAGGGTGAATAATGAGGAAGAGTCATGCAGTCTAGTGGGAGGAAGACGATGGAGGAAAGATCACCGATTGGCAATTAGGAGATAGGACATTTGATGGAACCTGTAAAAGAGAAATGTTGTTGCGCCACGTATGGCACAGTTCTATCTCCGTGATGTAAGAGCGCAGCAGTAATGAGAAGACCGACCCTCCACAGGTATTATGCTTTCACACCCTACTCTTAATAAACTACCCTCATGTGAACTAGGCCACACTAGATTTATGTAATACACAGAAATAGACCTGGCTCTAAACAAGGCTCACATTAGTGATGCTGTGTTTACATAAAGTTTTCAAGTAGGCGACTAGAGGTCAAATGTTTTCTAGTATTTCTCTTTTTGAAATGGAGGGAAGCTATTTTTGCCATGGCAACTGCTAGAGCCTTCACATGCTCTCATTGAAATGTCATTGTAGAGAATGAAAGATGAAGTGTACTTTATTTGGAACTTGTGTCTTTGTTTTGTGTTATTGCAGCAAAGCCTTTTTTCGCAAGAGCACCCCCCCCCCCCCCCCCCCACACACACACAAGGGGGGGGGGGAACGCAACAGCGGTAATTAAAGTTTAAAAGTCTCAAAAACGCTACAACTGCCGTCACAAACTGGATGAATGTGAAGTATTTTGTTAAAGGAGGATGAAAGCGTAATTAAGGAGCACTATTGGAGTGACATTGATGGTTATTGGATTTAGGATTAATTCATTTGGATTCCCGCTGTATGAAGAAATTAAAGGACGGCGCAAGTGGAAACAATTCACAAAGGGATTAAACTGTTTAAAACACATGCTCAAAGTAAACCGGATTTTGCCGATTTGTTTATGTGGATTAAAAAATCGTAAATAATCTACAAAATGGAGGAGACCAATCTGACAAGCCTGGTTTGGACACTTTATGGGCAGAAGAAACATTTATATTAAAGAAAGAATTATACATTTCTGTCTTTTTATGCCTTTAATACTAACTTGAATTTTTATTAAAATTA
Organism: Pseudochaenichthys georgianus; assembly: GCF_902827115.2. Lineage (NCBI taxonomy): Eukaryota > Metazoa > Chordata > Actinopteri > Perciformes > Channichthyidae > Pseudochaenichthys > Pseudochaenichthys georgianus. The sequence continues at coordinate 6,596,739 of NC_047522.1, read as the reverse complement.
ATTAGTCAATTCTTTTTTATATTTTATTGTAATGTAGAGACAAGGCTTTTAGTGACAATCATGTATTGCCTTACAATTCAATTATATGTAAAAATATGATCTTTGGCCTCAAATCATCTGAGGCCTGGCGCCCCCCCTGCGATATTTGGTGCCCCCCCCAAGGGGGGCGTGCCCCCCAGGTTCGGGACCACTGCCCTAACACATGGTGTTCCCTAACATGTGATCAGTGATGGAATCCTTTTAGATTAACTTTGTTAAAATGTGATATTAGAAGATTAATATGTACATGATCATGATCGTTCTGTATCTTGGAATGCTCAAAAATCCTATCCAACACTTTTCTCATTATATACCTAGATTGTTGATGTAGCTCTTACCAAAGTGTCACTTTTATCAGCAGATATAAGGCATGATATTAAGTCAATATCCGATCTTCAAAGCTCAATGTACATCTATTAGTGTCTGCGTGGCGGGGCGCCATCCGCTGCAGCCCTGGGTGTAATGTGCAGGACTGTATCTCGAAGGTATTCTTAGAACCATTATGTTTCCCAAAAAAACAGCATCCGTCTCCTCTGCATTTTCTGCATGGCGAGTGCATGAATACGGCAAATCAATACAGAGAATAGCAATCATGAGAAACTGCTGGAGCGTCGGTGAAAAGTGCGACACTCCAAGCACTCGCTGTTTAACGGTACATACGCGGCCTGCTTAGGCCTTGCTCAATTTATCGACTGCTGCAAGAAATCAACAGTGGCAAGCAGCTTAGCGCCTCTCTCTTCCCATAATAGACTCCATTCATACAGACCTTTTATTCTGTACACAGCGCGAGGTGACAAATGGACATAATGTCTGCCAGCCTGCTGCTGAATTTATTTGATTTTTTCCCGTCCTCCCGTCCTCTCTTCACTTGTGATCCTCACTGATATATCTTGACGCTCTGAAGTATGCAGAGTAAATTCACTCTGCATCCAAGGCTTTTTGTAACCTTCAGACTGCCAGGAACAATCTGTGTACATGCAAACCACAAACAGCCATTGTCATCCTTGAGAAAACAAGGAGTCAGAAAAAGGTTAAAAAGTCTTTGAAGTATGATAAAACCATAATACTGCGTTCATACCACTTACAATATGTTGAGGAGATTAAAGTCACTTATTTTCTCCAAAGGTCCAATAGATGATCTAAATGTACTTCATAATAATAGAGTAAAAGTGCAGATGGGTGATATAATACATTCCATGCACTGCATCATCATTTCCTAAACAACAGATGGTAAACTGAATGGAACATTGTTAAAATAAATCAGACGGCAATGTGTTTAGCCACAAAGGCAAGCAAATGCATCTTCTCAGACTGACATAATCTTATTATATATATAAACAAATCTGTTTACTGCATTTCAAAAGTGTAGCTATCAAGCACCCAGTTCTTGTTTACCCATGTAAAGAAGGGTAATAAAGTTGGAATGATCATAATTCCACTTGATGATGCAGAGCATTAATAATGGGAGCATTTGACTACGGATGTAAATAAATATTTCAGCCTCAGCGTCGTGTCGGTAATCTATCACCCCACTCCCAAAGATGGGATGCTCCCCGCGGGAAGATAATTCACCAGTTGTGGATCCTGAGCAGCAGATGATCTATACAGTCCTACAAAATGTTATTTATTGCTTTCCTAATTAAATTTGGTATCTTGGTGGAGGGGCTGTCACGGTATGATTAATCAAGTCCCAGTGGCCGGAGCCGGAGAGGGCCAAGCAGCAGGTGCTGCTCACTCCGGCCTGAAACGCTGCTGCTCTCTGCGGGGGCACAGGCAGACATGGCGCTCGGGTTTCTTGAAAGATACACACGAGGAGTCGGAAGCAAACAAACTCTATTTAGATTCACAGCCCCAACATATTCAGTGTTTATAAAGGCATGCAAACTAGAGCTGAAACAATTAGTCAAATCTATTTTTTGTAGACCAAACAATTAATTGAGAAAATAGGAGGCTAATTAATTGATGATGAAAATTATCGTTGGTTGCAGCTATTGTGGATGTATTGTTCATTTATTATTTATATGAATCTCAATTAATGATACCACTGCCTGCTTTCACAAGCCGGCATTCCTCTCTCAGAGTTCTGTGGCCTGTGTATGTGTGATATAATGTATCTGTGAGAAGCAGACTCGCATTGTACTTTTTGTTTTTATAAATACTAATTTAAGTGTGGGGAAATAATACGCAGGGTCTTCCTGAATAGAGTGGCGAGGTCACGCCCATCTACTTCCGCCCCATGGGACCTTATTTCTGAAAAATTATGTATTGAAGTCAATGGAGAGAGAAAACTTATCTTTCGATCCCGTTTGAATTGTGCCATGAATTACACATATGATGTTTGTCAATCTTAAAAAATCATTTCCATGTCAAAAAACTCAGTTTGTCGTAAAACTGTTGAAATATAAGACTATGAAAAATACGCAACTAGAAAGACTACAAATCCCAGAGTCGCGTACATTAACGTTACACATTACACTCGTGTTACTCACTGAAACCTTGTATAGCCGGTCCCGCATGCTGACTCTTACGGAACCGACTAACTCCCCTTGTGTGTATGTACAGCTCTCAACATGGCCAGACTTGTAGTGATTTTCACCTCTTTTAATACTTTTCACTTCATTCTGAAAGAAAGAGGTGACATGTGCTAACGTGATGGCCATCTTGGTCTTGGTGACGTATGCAAGACCAGAGTTGTAGTTCATTGAGCGCTTCACACAAAAAAACGTGTTACTTCACAGTTTTACGGCACATTTTTTTTTTTTTGACTTGCAAAATTATCTTTTAAATTGACAAACATCATATGTGTAATTCGTTGCACAATTCAAACGGGATCAAAAGATAATCTTTCTCTCTCCATTGACTTCAACACATACTTTTTCCGAAATAAGGTCCCATGGAGGTCCCCCGGAAAGGGAGGGACTTCGCCACTCTATAGAGAGTTAGAAGGTGGCCGCCTCCGTTAAATTCAGTGCTGCCTCCAACTGTAACTAGATTTTGCTTTTACTGAAGAGAGGCGGCCTGAATCAAACCTTCCTGATTGCGCTGCTTCAAGGACTTAAAATAAAACACATCGGGATTAAAGAACTGATGCTTCAGTACCACGTTGATTCTGAATATGTGACTGGACTGGTTCTACTAGAGATTCGACTGTCGCTTCCATTTTCTTCTCTTCTCACTTGCTTGGCATCAGTATGAACACTCTTGGCTTTTTAGTCATAATTGATTGTAATTTAATATTTTTACCTCAGTAACAAGTTGGCGTTTAGGGGTAACTTGATACTTTTGTTGGAGTATCAACAGTTTGAGAGTGATGTCTTATTGAGCGAATCTGCTCAAATCTGTCTTATTTTGTCAAAACACACATTTTTCAGTGGCAAAAGTTTTGCCAAAATGCAGGTTTGGTCTGACATTCAGTTCACAATTAATTAAGAAGAAAATCAGGAAATTGTTACATTAGATGGATGTGGGAAGATGGATCCAGCAAATGTGTGGCGTATAATTCAATCTTTTTTATAAATTATTATCGATCAACTAATAGACTTATGACTTTAAGGCACTGCATATCAGATGCAGATAGAAAACCATTTTCATCCCTCAAAAAACAAACATTGCTCTCTATGGACCTCTACAATACAGAAATACTGGACAAGCTTGAGTTTTGTCGCCCAAAATGGATGAATAGTAGAAAAAAACATTCCATTTCTTGATTAAATGTTACCAATTCAACAATACAAGACACAAAGTGAAGGATGATTGCATTCTTGTTGTCATCAAGGAGCCTTTTAACCACACAATGTAGCTAAAGAATATGAATCGGAGCGTCTGAGGACTTGAAAAGGTGGCCGAGATCCTGCGCCGGCTCACCATTACATTAGTGTCAGAGTAACGCTTAAAGCCCAGAGTCTCCATTTCAGCTGCGTGGAGAGGGACTACAGAAAGTCGATATCTGTGTTGAGCACAAAATGAACATGGTGTTTAATCCTATGTCCACAACAATAGTCTGCTCCATCACATTGCTTCACCCGTTCCGCTGTTGAGTTTACCTTCCACCGCCGGCCTCGGGGCACAGGCAGAAGGTGTGGGGGGTTTATTAGACCTAGCTGTGTGTGTGTGTGTGTGTGTGTGTGTGTGTGTGTGTGTGTGTGTGTGTGTGTGTGTGTGTGTGTGTGTGTGTGTGTGTGTGTGTGTGTGTGTGTGTGTGTGTGTGTGTGTGTGTGTGTGTGTGTGTGTGTGTGTGTGTGTGTGTGTGTGTGTGTGTGTGTGTGTGCACATGTGATCGAGCTATATGGATTACACTCCGCAAAAGCCGTTCCTAGACTTCTTTTGATGGGGCTCAAATTGGCAGAGAATGTGACAGCTCTTGTGATGAGTCAGTCTGATGATCATCGTCTCACTTCCCTGACAAATGCGATTTAAAAAGGAGCCGTTATGTAAAGTCAGGATTAGCAAGGTTTGGACCACTTCCGGTAAAAACAGGACAATTTGAGTTCTAGAGCTATATCCTAATTGTTGTATGTTAACGGTTGACGGTACAGTAAAATACATGAGCTAAGTAGGGTACACTGAGTTCTTTGATCTTTACGTAGATGATGCACTCAACATCTCAACCAGAATGTTCAAAGTGGAAATGAAGAATTATTTTTTTCATTTCTTCCATAATGCCATGCAGGTTTAGTGCATGATTCATCAGCACCGAGTAAAGCAGGTTAATGATTACCTGTCACCTGTATTCTGTACAGTTGTTCATGTATACTTTTTGTCGGTAGAAGAAATATTAATAGAAATGTTCTCTCGTTTTATAGGTTGTTACACCCTTGAATGTCAAATGTACACAGTTTGTAGCAGGCCAGCTAAGGGTATGGAAAAGTATTGCAGACCTAAGTAATTTATATTCCAACAGAACATATGCCAAGGTTGATTTTGTATTAAAAAGATATACGTTTTTTAATGTAGCCAAGAAACCCAATTTGGATTATGACACCATTTTTAAAATGGTGAAAATGTGATTGAAGTTATTGGCCAAACAAAAAGAGTGTTTTTAAAGGGCCCATTGCATGCTTTTCCGGTTATTACCCGTCTCCTTGTGTGTTATGAAGGGGTCCATGCATGTAAACAGTCTGCAAAGTCAAAACCCCTCAAAGTACACCCTGTAGGGAGTAAAACTCTAACACAGAAAAGACCTCCCCCAAAAGCCTCGTTGGAGATTTCTCAGTTTCCATTGTTTACTTCCTGCCCCGCGTGACGTAGCTGCACCGCGTGACGTCACTTCCTCTGCCAGCCGACCATATTAAGTGTCGTAAAACCTGCTTCTTTTCAAAGCTCTATCCAGTCATGTCGCGCAGGGTCTGTTGCCTGTCTTGTGTGGAGAAATCCACAATGTTTGCAGTACCGAAGGCAGAACCACGACGAAGTCAGTGGTTGACATTCCTTTTTAACACTGTTCCAGATGATTTACCAGCCGGTACTGTTGTGTGTGCGCGGCATTTCACGGACCAAAGCTTTAAAAACTTAACAATGTTTAGCTTCGGACTTGAAAAGCTGATATTGGAGGACGATGCTGTTCCTACTTTGTTTGGACCAGCGGGATATTCGGGTACACAACCTGTAAGTATTCATTGTGGTTTGTGTATTTATTCTGTTTAAAACAAACAATGTATCTACCACGACTGTGTAAATGCTATGCTAAGCTACCGAGGTAAACACGAGGGCTAACGAGCATTCCCAGACCTCAACACCGATGTTAGCACATGGCCATTGTTTTCATGCCAGCTACAATGAATGACCAAACGTAGCAGACTAACTGTATAATATTGCAACTGTAAGATGTTCTTGCTAAGCCTAGACTAGCTGTTAAACTGCATATTAGGTTAGCATATTAGCTGGCAAGCTAACTGTGTTGATTACTGATAGATAATCATAGCTGGAGAATTTCGTCTGCAAACACACACGAAATACTCATAGACAGTATACTCTGGCTGATTTAACGTACGGTCAGTCGCCAAACATAATTACATTGAAGTTGGCGGTCCTAGCAGCTATGCTACTGAGCTACAAAGAGTCTGAAATATTACGCTACATGGGAAAAGGTAGCGGACTATCTGTAGAACATTGTAATTGTAAAAGTGTTGCTGAAATTGACTGTTTTCCTCGGATACAAAATTAATTGTATGAATACTATGTGTATCTTTCTTAGAGTACATCACAGCAGGAACACAATACCCACCGCTCCAGTACAGTCGGATGTCAAACGGAGTGTTTGTGTGGGAACTCAGAGGGTTGAGACACGGTCTGTGGGAACACAGACAGTGGAATGTAAAGTGTCCGCCATTTCTGTTGCTACACAGTTGGCCCGGGGAACACTGAAATCGGCACACGTGAGACGCAAAGGTAGACTATAACACTGACAAATCACAGATACATTACCTTAATTGTGCTTTTATTACATGTACAGCACTTGGGCTCGACCAAAAATCGTTTTTAAATGTGCTCTATAAATAAAACCTTATATATATATAACACTGATCAGCAGCAGAATTTCGATAATCTACAACAATAGGGGGGAAAGGTTGCAGGAGATATGAGAGCAGACTCTCCAGGTAAGCAGAAACAGACAAGACACTCTAGTGCCAGAGTTACTGGTGTATATTACAATTCATCTACTTATCCATTGAAGTTCTGTTGAAAAGCCTTGAAACCTCCTGTATTATATTTTCTTCAGGACACTCGGCTAAGTTCGGGAGCTACACACTCATGAACCTGGGAAGCAACACCATTCTGGACTTCCAGCTTGTTCAAGTGTGATTCTCTTTCTGGGTGCTATCATTTTAGGCTTGCTGGCTGTTGATGCATGCTTCTGTGTATTTATGCCCTATTTGTTATTCCCCAACAGAGCAATGAAGTAGGTGGTAGTTACCACATGGAAAAGGAGGGACTCAAAAGATGCCTCGATCATCTGGAGTCAAAGGATTTGGCGGTTGAGTACATTGTGACTGACTGTCATCCGCAGATCCAGAAGTACCTGAGGGAACGCAACATCGAACAATTCTATGATGTGTGTCACTTTGAAAAAGGTATTTATCCCTATATGTTGTAATGGAAGAATACCAAATCAGAGGCACTGTCCTTTGTTAAGATATTCCTTTGTTTTACTATGCAATTTATCCTGAGCTTCTAATCAGCAGCAGACATGACATAATGTCTGAATACATTCATTATATCTCCTACAATTTAGCCTGCCAGACCACTTGATCACAGCACCTTTTCTCATTGCAAATTACATTTCACTCACTAATCCTAGGATAATGTGAGTACTCTTTAGAATGGGAATTTACAGTGATATGAATATGTATGGAGGTTTCCTGGCTATGACATGTTTTCAGACAGAAGGGTCTCGCACTGACAGGCAATTATCATATGTATGTTATGGTTGATGATATATGAAGTGTGGAATGTCCACCACACCCTTGAATGTTGTCCATCACAGCACGTAATTTCCACACTATGGCTTGAATATTAACGTGTGCATGTGCTTTTTTTTTATCAGGTTTTTTCAAGAAACTTCTGAAACTTACACAGAACAAGGACTGTGACACGAAGTTGAAGAGGTGGCTGCGCAGCATAAAAAACCATGTCTACTGGAGTGCGACGAGCACAACCTCGGGGCCGGAGAAGGTGGCAAGGTGGACGTCACTGGTCAACCACCTACAAAACGTTCACGTGCATGATGACCCCCTGTTCCCCAAGTGCACACATCCTGTAGGAGCCGCAAGCGATGCAAATAAACCTTACCTAAAAGGTGGTAAGTTCAATATTTCACTTCCTTCATAAGATCAACAATATAGAATGTAAATATAACATTGTTGTTATGGCAAATTATTGTTCTAATGTGCTGGTGATTTACCTAATGTCTTTGTCATTTTACTCAAGGCTCAATAACACTCGCCAGAGTTGAAACGATACTCACCAACAAGAGAGTTCTCAAAGATGTGCTAAAGCTAAGCCATCACTACCAGACCTCATCCCTGGAGTCCTTCCACAACTTAATTCTGCGTTTTACCCCAAAAAATGTGGTTTTCCCCTTCATTGGAATGTTGTGCAGGTAATGCACTGTATACTTTATTCTGTAGCATCTTATAACACAGTCACTGTTTAGTGGCATGAGGGTTTTATTCTGTCATAACACAAAGTCTCATTTTATTTAGCTATTCTATAGGTTGTGCAACAATGCATCACAACGAGAATGCTGGGCGTGACCAAGCGACAACTGCTGCAGGAAAACTTGTCTTCAAATTGGCTTATCCAAAATCAAAGAGGGGAGAGTGTACGGTCAAGCCTGTTAAGAACGACCCTACAATACAGTAAGTTGTGAAATATTTGTTATTATTATTAACAGAATTAAATTTCAAATGATTAAAGATGCAATGAACAATAAAAGTATTACATTAAATACAAAAAGTGAATAACAATAAAAAATTATTTATACAATGCTTTCTTTTTCAGTCTATGTGGACGAGCTGACGAGGCTTGTGTTTCACAAAGTCTTTCTGGACCCTACACCCTTTGTGGACGAGCTGAAACGAATCCACGTCCAAGAGGACCTGTCAACTCAATTTGACAGGCCCCCCAAGGAGGAAATGATTGTCAGCCGTTTCTCCCGTTTCCCCCCAAAGGAGGTCGAAATCCTACATATTGTCCAGCCAGATCTGGAAACTCCTGGCGGATCCGGAGCACAACACACGACGGAATCACCACTCTGATGCCTCGCCCTAAATATCCCCAGCACCAGCTTACAAAGCTGCGATACGCAAGATATAGAAAACGCCTATCAGGAGAGGAATGGATGATATATAAATATACATTCACACATTTTGTACATTTGTAAAAATAAAGTTTGATGGAAATACTTAGTAGCCTTTCTTTCCTGAATTATTTGCTCCTATAACATATCATTCATATATAGCAAACCATGATTTGATTAGTCATCAAACGGTAGTAGTTTATTACAGGTAACAATAACTTACTCTTCTTCCGTTGTATTTGTCAAAGGTCCGAAACTGTATTTATAAATATTGTGGAGATTCTGCAGGGTGTATGGGTTCAAGCAGTTAGGCTCTAGTCCTGGGTGGTCAACCATGCAGTTAATGGGTTCTGGAACTTTCAGCATGTGTGTTACAACCTATGAAGGTAAGATGTGTTACAAAACACGTTTAGCAATTAAACCAACTATGGGAAAGGTTTACAAAATAAACATTCAATTACTAAGGAAGTAATAAAAGTGCATATAATAGTCTATTGACTTGAAAAATATGTATGCTGTATATCTTGGTATATGTGTGCTACTGTTGGTGTTTTCAGCTAGCTGCCGACATAATGTAACTAAGCTAGGCTACCTTTCTTATGCTATTGCAGCACACGTTTTCTCCGTCACTTGGCATCAAAGCGCAGTTTCCACAACGGCACCTAAATAACAACAGTTGTAGGTACATCTGATGACATCTGAAATGTAAGACATATACTAGATACAAACGTACCACAATGACGGCCGCTTCAACGCTTCTGCCCATTCACTTTGAATGGGGTGACGTCACGATTCGCCGAACTGCATTGTGGGAGCAAAGCGTAGCTTCTCTCGAGGTGCTCGCTGCAAAAGTAGAGCAATGTTCTACTTTTGCCGCCTCGACGGAGGCGTCAGCCAATCAAATCCCTCGTATGTAAATATGACAGTACAAGCAGTAGCCAATCAAACCGGGTGTATGTTGGGAGAGCCAGACCGCAGTTATTTCCCATATGTCAACAAAAGGAGGAGAAAATGATCGTGGAGGTAGGGAACATACAGGGATACAAACCGGAGTAGCCAGGCATGGGGGGAGGTGGCAAAGACAGTGGGGGAAACTGGTAGGTTTTCGCTTGTTTGAGTTTATATCCAGTGTATATCCAGTGTATTTCGTTTGAATGGACAGCTAGCAAGCATAGACAGTATATTTAGCCAGCATGGATGTGGCATGAATGCTTTGCTTTGTATGTCCGGGGCGGGACATTCATGTGGTTGGTTGTTGGTCGGGCTGCTCGCGTTGATTCCCCAAGCTCAATACACGCCCACCGCCAAGCGGCAACGCACGCCGCCGTGTCACTGTTTGGTCTGCTCTAGTGAACGGCGAGGCAAGACTCGCGATTTGGTCTATTCTAGGATCGAACGGAGGTTCGAAATTGTATGCTCCATACGCCATTGCATGCTATATGTAAGCTATCTATATAACTATCTATCTATCGATTCTCAAATCTAGTATTGCTATGTTGCTAAGTACCCGCTAAACCACTTTACGGCAGATGTCAACAGGGGCAGAGCCTCTCTGGTGGTTGACTAATCAGAACAGAGTGGCAGAGCTGACCAATCGGAGCACACTGGACGCACAGGAGGGTGGGGGCAGGAACTCCATCGAGCCGTTTAGCACAGGGAGTGAAAACTCATACTATACAGAGATAATGTATCAGAAACCAATCTGAGTTTGGAAAATTGCACAGTATTTTTCTATTGTAATATCCCTCAACAATGGTATTATGATCAGTAGAAAGGACCATGCCATGGGACCTTTAAAGCATTACCATCTGACCAAATTGCAACATATTCGTCACTGCACTCCCTGCAATACACATGCCAAGTGTAAAGTGAGTGTTGACATGCATAGAGAAAGGCTGATGGTTAGATTAGTTGTTACAACTGTGTATATTTATTATACACTCTTTATTTGCCGCTTCAACAGCTCAGTTCCCCCACAGGCCTCATTACAGTTTCATCCCATATTATGGTGAGTGATATACAGTGGCTCTCTATTTCCAGCCTGACGTCGACCGACTGCCTGCATGGTGTAAGTACACCAGAGGGTTGATGTTCTCTCTGTGTTGTCCTGTGGTTTTATCCCTCTCACCTCCTCACCTGGCCGCTGGCCTGTGGTCTGGCAGCCTCAGATGGTTAATTATCTCTTGTCTGAGCCGGGATCACCTCCCCGGGGGCCCTGCAGCATAACGCTGTATCAGAGGCAGCCTATTGAACTACCTCCCAGCCCACCGGGGCGTCCAACCACCTGGCTAATAACGATTCATGCAGCTGCCAATCCGCCTGAGCCGCGCCATCAATATTCCTGTCTGCAGAATAACATCAATTAAGAGACATGGATCTGAACATTGAGATGCAGGACAAATATCACCCGACGAGTTGATGTCTTAAATGGAAAGAACAGACAGCTGATACTGTGATCGTGGAGGAGCTTTTTGTCTTGAAGATATATTGTATGGCTATTACAAATAAGGCTACAACCACACATGAAATGGAAAGCAAATATGAACATTTGCTACAATATCAGGGTGTCCGCGGGGTCTTAAAAAGTATTAAAAGTTGATAAATCCATTTAGCGAAAATTAAGGCTATTAAAACATATTAAACGGCATTTTCCAAGGTATTAAGAAGGTCCACAGCAACGACAACATGAAACACCCTTTAATTTACTGAAACAACATGTCGGGAAACCCCCTCAAGGTGGCCCCATGCATAGCGTGCCATAAAATGCTGCTTCTTATTTGAAGTTTCGTTGCCTTGCTCCGCTCTGTGGGGGGGGGGGGCGCCGTCCACCGCGGAGAATAAACAGAAGGGCAACCATGAAAACCATGCTTCGGGGTCTTCTTCGCTGCTTTTGGTGTATTTTGTGGCGGCAGCAGCGCCACTTACAGGCCTGGCATATGTACTACATACGTACTACTTTTTTGCATTTGCGTTTTACTGTATGAGGCCCCTCGTGGGGCCGGGGTCTAAGCCAAACTATATCCGGTCACAGAGATCTGCTATTTTAAAGTAAGGTCAACACATATCGACCCTAAATATAGTCTATATTAAGAACGAGAAAAGTCTTAACATATATATCGTTTTTTGTAAACATATGACAAATGTGTGAGGGTGATGACGTCCTATGTGCCAGGCTTAGCCCCGGACAGCCCCAGCCCAATTTAACCCCTGGATATTTGTGTGGGAGCTCCTATATGGCATTACCCCGCTAAAGCTCACCAAAGTTTAATATATTTCATCGTTCAAAGTTTTGTCAATTGTTTTGTTTATTGGTCAAATACTGGTTTCTAATGGTTTCTGAGGAGTTCTACTGGAATGAAAGAGCACGGAGTACAGAAGCAACAAAGCAGCATACTGCATTAAACCTGACCTTCACAGAGAGGTTGAAGTTCATGTGGAGAGGAGGCTTCAGTAATCTGTCTGCACTCTGTTTAGTTAATAGAGTTAGTCTATTTAATGTAACCGGTTAGAACTCGAAGTTGCGATGAGGTCTTAAAAAGGTCTTAAAAGGTATTAAATTTGGCTTCAGGATTCCTGTATATACCCTGAATATTATACTAGTGAGACCTTATTAGGGGTTCTTGTATGTTCTTCAATAGTTGCTGGATTGCTGGGAAGATTGTAAAGAAGATCAACCAACTTGTAAAACTAAAATGCTTGAAAAGTGCATGAACACTTGCTTGTAGGCGCAAAGGTCTAGGGTTTGCTAAAGGTAACGGTTCAAACAGTTAACTCAAAAATATGTCTGATATTAGGCAACTCACAAGTATGTATTGCAAAAATCATTGTCATAAAGTATTATAATACCCACTTTTATATAATCAGTAGTATGCCTTATTCCATCCCGTTGTAGAACATGATCACACAAAAAAAGGATTGTGACATTGTATTGTCAAACATCTTTAACATTTGAAGGTAAAACATTGCTAAATAAGTTGTAAACTGTCTGTTAAAATGCAAGGCACACACGGCCTCTGACTCTCAGCCTTCCTTCCCTGGGTGGCGTGTAAAGGGTCGGAGGCTGTGTTAATCATGCTGAACAGTGGGGAATGTCTCGGAGCCTATCGCCGTTAATGGCGACATCAGCGAGAACAAGGGATGTGAAGGGGGGGCCGGCTGAAAACCCAGACCCTACAGTGTAGGCCGGGGTTATTATCTGCAATTACCCTGATTGCTAAGCCCTTCATTTGAATGACTAAGGTTAAAGTCATTTATCCCTGGTGTTACTACCAAACTGAATCGGAAATGTTCATTATGCAGTCAGTGAATAATGTCCTAACTGTTTGGTAGGAAATACAGGGCAGTCAGACTGTGATCCTAGATGTAAAAGTTATCGGCGCTAAAGCAAATGAATTTGTTTTTTCTTGGCCCTTCTAGATGGCGTTACTTCCCGTTTGCTCTTTTTCCCTTGTTCTTCTAAAACTATTTGACTATAACACAGCAGAGCCTCATTGAATTTATTAAAAGCACTTTGATTGCCCTAGTTATGCCATCTGTGAAAGTCAAATTCCCAAATACATAGTTATTGCTAATTCTCCCTGCGTCCTCAGACAAATATTGCTGCTCGGGAGCTCCGTCTAGTGATCAATCATATCACCTCTCCGAACCCGCTATGCAATTTATTAAGTGCTGAACAAATGGGCCGGAGCAGGCGAGCGGCTGTTCCCAGGGCCAGGAAATGTAAATCTAAGCAGAGTAACAAATTAGTCGGACTTTGCTCTTTTTTCTGCTTGCATACTAAAATCGCTGGCGGCAATGCAAAGCAAGGTAGACATTAAACTTGCAAAGGTTATAATAAGAGAAATTTGTATTTGTAAGCAGACAGCCAGAAGTTGTTGCTACTGATGCATTATGGTGCTACTAGAGAAATGGTGCTCGAAAGTCATTGTTTTCCTCCATTTATTTCTCTTTTTCCATTTAATTATGACAAAGCTCACTTGTGTGCACTAACTGAAAGAACATTATTCTTTGCCACATTGTATTTTTCACATACCGTGAACCTGTTTTACCTAGCTGTTTGGATTCCCTTTACACCCACTAACAACCTGCGTCTACAATTTTGTATGGAAACTAAACTCCTTATCTCCCGTCAGTGTGCAAATGCATCAACCATATTGGCACACATAACATTGATATTGGACATTATTACAAAACCAACCCGGTATCACGGCAAGACGTGAACATGTGACGATTTACCATGCTGGGAGACGTGAAGATGTCACGATGTCGTCCCTTCAAATGTGACAGTTACACGGTATTGTTAACCAGTGGAGAAATAACCAGAAATACCAAGCAAATGCTACCCCGATGTAACGATTTATTTTGTAATAGTCACATTCGATTACGCCAATTTTCTTGTTGCCCCAGCTGGTCGACATCTCTTTTAGCAGAAACAAAGGCTACATTAATGTATTAAATCGATGTTAATCCATGCGTGTGGATGTGGAATTAACGGACTTGACGTTGTGCGATTGAGTTGCCAGGCAACAGCTTCGGTTCATGTTAATTTACAAACTCTTCAACTACAGATGTAGCGCTTCGTTTCAGACGCCTACCCGTGCGGGTCCGTGATCGGCACGGGGTGGGCCCCTGCTGATAAGGAAAACCCCCCCGCAGGACTTGAAAAGCTCCCTTGATAAATACATTTAATTATAATGAAACCAGCTGCAATGGATCATGGATCCACCAGGGGGAGCCGTGAAAAGCTGCCACACTGAAACTCATGTGAAATAAACAGCTGATCTACAGGTATCTGATATAGCATATTTGTTAAGATCCATATATGTCACGGATAGGATCATATTCTGTGCTTAAGTAAGAGACATGTAATCATTTACTAAACATCACCATGTTTTTATTTAACAAAATAATGTTTAATTCACGTTGGCGTAAGTACAAAACCATCGCTATGTTTTTAGATCAGGAAATGCATCCAGGGTCAAACAAACGATGTTCGATCGTCATCCTCGCATTCATTTAATGCATCATATGTTCGCGAGTTGAAATGAATGCACTACATTTAATCCACGTGAGTTTACAACAACAACAATAATCGCTTTGTTTTTATATCACATCCGACCGGAGGAAAATGCAGCGGCTCTCACTACCGATCACCCTAATCCCACGGGCAAACAATAATATGTACAGTGTTTACTGTATTATTAGTGTCTAATATTACTGCTATAATAATCACACATTGAGTTGTTGAAATCAGACCGTCGTTTTTTTTAAACGCTCTGAATGAAACGGCAGCTCTCAGGTGATCAGCTGTGTGTTTACACAATAAAATA
This sequence comes from Pseudochaenichthys georgianus, assembly GCF_902827115.2. NCBI lineage: Eukaryota > Metazoa > Chordata > Actinopteri > Perciformes > Channichthyidae > Pseudochaenichthys > Pseudochaenichthys georgianus. The sequence continues at coordinate 6,581,574 of NC_047522.1, read as the reverse complement.
TGCATAGTAATTTAATACCTTCCAACACACATTGTAAGAACAGTTCTGTTTCATATGAGTGTTGAGAGCTGTATCCACAAATCTACTAATTTTGCCCTCAGTGCACCAGATTGATGCATTTAACTTCAATTTAAATAAAAACATCTTCTGTTGTAACAACAATAACATTATAAATAGTAACATAGCATGGTATTGCACATTTACTGTAGCTTTGAGTGTTACTGGCCTGAGATTTTTTTATTACATGAATGAAGATGACTGAGGCTTTTTAATATAGACTTTTCAGTGTCCCACATTTTGCACAGAACTGTCCCACATTAGGAAAACAGATTGTCTGAGACAACTTGGCAATAAGAGTACTAATATGTCTACCATTTCTTTTATGAGTTTAATATCTGCATGTTCTCTTTTGGTTTGATTAGGACACATCCTGGGGATTTCAGAATGTTACTGGATTTTGATTTATTGTATCTGCTTCATGTCGCAATATATTCCCGAAGTCTGAAATGCAAAAATGTTCCACATTAGGGCAATTCACCCTACATTTAATCATTTTGTTTATTTTTAACGAAATAAATGTGGTTTAATCCATCATGAAATTAATATAGGCTATTTACTTAGTACATATCTGACATTAACGATTAACACACTGTTCATACTGCTCACAGGCTGATATCTAGTGTATTCATACCCCACTGTTTATTCATCATTCAATTCATTATATATTTTATTCTGTAGATTGTGAACATTACTTTTCACTTTACTGCTTGTTGCACCTGGTTAGAAGCTAAACTGCATTTCGTTGTCTCAGTAGGCCTACCTGTAATCTGTGCAATAACAATAAAGTTGAATCTAATCTCGAGCAGGAACTAATGTAGGCTATTTACTTAGTACATATCTGACATTAACGATTAAACACGTTTGTGCATTCTTTATGAATGCAAACAGAGTCATTTCGTTTATTTTTAACGAAATAAATGTGATTTAATCCACATAATTTACTGTGTTAATTGTTTACTGTACAGTAGTATTGTTTAACTTGAAGGTGCCTGATGTGAACATTTCCAGAATGTATTGTCTTCACTTTTGAAATGCCTCTGTGATGTGCTGCAGACCATACGTCACCAGCCCAACCCCCCATGTGTCCTCATGTATGTTGGGGACCCTTTGTTTAAAACTAATTGGCCTTCGGAATGTGTGTCACATTCCACAGCTCGCCCCCCCCCCTCCTGTGATCCCCCGCACACAGAGAGACACAGGGAGATCGCTCTTCTGAAGAGAGCAGAAATAATGATATTGCAAGTTAGAAACGTAAAATGCATTTTGACAGACACTTGGGGGAAATATGCTGCATTTTGAATGTCCGATAGTCCACCATTTCCACCGGAAATATCAAACATTTAATAAAAGTGAAAAACAATGAACAAGACTTAACGTATTCATCATAATTAATTATATGTATTTCGTTTGGATGTAGGATTTTTGACTTAGAGCAGTGATCTTCTACGATATGAACATTTTGGACCCAAAATCACAAAAAAAACGTAAAAACAGATTTTGAAAATGATTTTATTTTTCATAACACAAACATACACAACAAACCATTTAAAAGCTGGAAATATATACATGGGATGTGACTATGATAATGTGAAAGTTTGATTGAGGTAGCATGGGATTTCATTCTGATAAGGCAAAAGTGTTATTATAAATATAATACAAATATATATATATACACATTATGTACAACAATCTGTTTTTTCTGTCTTTATCTGTGCCACGCTTCAAAGCGGTTTCTGTCAACTACGACACATGGGCAACATCACAGATTCCTCCTCCTCCATGTCAAAAATCAAGCTTAAAGCTTGACTCACGTTCAGAGTTCTCTTCATCATAGTTGAGTCTTCAAAACTCAAAATCTATCTAACTATATCTAAATTCTCAATGTTTGTCTGTCACTTTACTTCAATCGCAGTCTCCCGCAGCCTCTCTTCGTCTCCCGCCGCCTGTCTTCGTATATCTTCGTCTCTCTCCATTTCCCGCCGCCTCTCTTCGGTTCCCGCCGTCCCCCTTCGTCTCGTTTCGTATCACTCCGTTTAACTGATTACCTCACCCCCTCCCTGGTAAATACATCCTGTTGAGCAGAATCTACAGTTTCCAGTATTTTCCGTTTCGTAAAATGATAAAATACGGCGAAGATATTAAAATATGTGCTTCCATTATTCATACTTCTGAAATATATCTGTATTAACTTTATATCATCGTATGTCCGTGTTTATTGGGTATTTTTGCATGAAACAAAGACTGGCATATAGTTTCAAGCCAGTACTTTCGACAGAAATACACATATACATCCTGTTGAGCAGGATCTACAGTTTCCAGTATTTTCCGTTTTGTAAAATGATCAAATACGGCGAAGATATTCAAATATGTGCTTCCATATTTCATACTTTTGAAATGTATTAACTTTATATCATCGTATCTCCGTGTTTACTGGGTCTTTTTGCATGAAACAAAGACTGGGATATAGTTTCAAGCCAGTACTTTCGACAGAAACACACGGCAATGTTGTCCGGACTGTTGTTTTTATGCGGCACCGGCTTGAACATTATTTTTGATTTTATTAATCTGTGTGAATCTGTGCTGTCCTGTTTTTCACTCTCACCATGTTGCTGTTTGAACTACTGAATTTCCCCACGGGATTAATAAAGGTCCATCTTATCTTATCTTAATGTATAAATTGATTTACTTCAATCTACTGTACAATATTACAAGAAATATACTGCATAAAGCAAACTATATACTTTATTTGATCTAAAATATTGATGTTTCTACAACGCCCATTGTGTATTTTGTGAATGAAGCGCCATCTCATGGTTAAATCCTGTAATTGAACAAATGGGGAAATTGGGCAAGGCCCTCTAGCAATTTGGCAACACCCCCAGCCACTGGCATCCGCTGGGCTTTTGACTGGCACACACACATTTGAGTCTGATCTGGAGTGCTACATCTGTACAACCGTAGTTATATTTTAAAAACATGTTGGAAGGCCTCACAAAATACTTTAATGCAAATTAAAATGTAAATGTGAAGGAATGTGTGTATAAAAAAATACATCCGTAGTAAACGAAACCGGAAACAGACTTAGGCAAGATCCTCAGCTCGATGATTGGATGGTTTAGCCGCAATGCATGCTGGGATTTGGTGTTTATGTGATGTGAAATCTGAAAACGTTTTTTAAAAACACAATAATACTTTATTCCGAGTGTGCTTGCTTTTCTCTTTGAAAGTCATCACATAACGGCATTGTAATACACGGTTCGGCTGTATTAAATATTACATATCTGCCGTAGTTTTCTATTTATAGAGCCCTGATGAGAAGACTTCTAGACAAACAGGAAGAACTGCCGCCAAAACTGAAAACGTGACGTGGATGATAAATATATAAGCAATTAAACAACATCTTACATTTCTTGTCACACAATACGTCTCCTTGCAGTATCAACACTAATTCGGCTGACTTTTATATTTGATCCAATTGGTAGATACTATAGGCCAGGGATCACCAACTACATTTGTCCAAGGGCCGAAATGTAACTAATAGACACTATCGCGGGCCAGCGATTTTTATATAGCCCAGAATTTTATAAATAGTATTCAGATTACTTTTGGAATACTTTCTTTTTCCATAACAGATGGGTATGTTTTGGTGAACAGGAGACACTTCTTTTACTGTTTTTATGGCTTATCAAGAACTCAAACACAACATCTTGGTGTCATTCTGGACAGCTCCCTCTCATCTGCACCCCACATAAAAAACATCACCCAGACTGCATTCTTTGTACTGTCTTAAAACCTTTCCTTGGAATATGTTATGCATTGTAAGGTGTCCCTAAATAGAATGAATTATTATTTATTATCTGAAACGATGTAATAACTTTTAAAACTTTTTCCAGTCACTTGCCCCATGCATTCAGCAGCAGCAGGCCATTCACTTTGATTTGATCCCGTTATGAAATGTCATAATTTCGACAATAAAGAAATGATACATAAACGTTATCTTGCACATTTTATCTAACCATCTCCGTTTCTAACTTTCAATATATATTAAAAGAGATCTCTCTCTCTCATCTGCGTGCGGGGGCGGGGCCTCACAGACACGCTGCATCTCTCTCTCGCTCACAGACATGCTGCAGCGCTGTGCAAAGTTCACACAGTTCTGCCGGCAATGAATATTACATTTTGTGAGGAAACTTTTCCACCTATAATTCCAATAAGTATTCCAAAATGTATTCACTTTTACGAAGGTAACTGTAATCAGATTACTCGTTTTTCAAATGTAACGCCAGCTGAATACAGTTAGCCTACTTGATTTTTGTATTCTGATTACGTAACGCCGTTATGTATTCCGTTACAACCCAACCCTGCTTCTAGGCTACTGTCCCGCAGCTCCAGCCTCTCTGTTGGACTCTGTCGCAGCGGGGCTACTGCTGTGGTGCGGAGCGCATTAACCAGACTCTTCACAACGAAGGATCACTTCTTCTTCAGGGGAGGGAAGGTTTCGCAGTACGCACTACGCAGTCTACTGTCGCGCAGCTGCTGCCTCTCTGTTGGACTCCGGTACTGCACCTTACTCACGAGACGTTGTAAACAAAGAAATGGGTGGGGGGCGAACGCAGTAACCACTCCGCCAACGCCACAGTCACCCCCGTCGTGCGGGCCGGATGAGAATGTCTGGCGGGCCGGATGTGGCCCGCGGGCCGCCCGGATGTGGCCCGCGGGCCGCCCGGATGTGGCCCGTGGGCCGCCAGTTGGTGGTCACTGCTATAGGCTATATTTACACCATAACGGTGCAGAGCTGATAGAAAGGGACACCTGGTGGTTGAAGAACGTTATTGAATTGTATTATTTTATTATTAGATATTAATAGGATCCCTATAAAGTATATTCATTACTCGTTATTCTCGACTAATAGTTAATTAAATACTGTATATAATGATGACTAGTTTGCACATCCCTTTCAAGATTTCAAGATTTTCTAAGCTAAGGTTTATTGACATATCATATTATACACAACTGCGGTGTAGTTATGCAATGAATTTTTCATTCATTGTATACCTACACCGTAGCTGGGTCGCAGGTTCCTCAACAGTGCATTACAAGACATCTATCAATATGTGTGCATACCTCCACCATTAAACTGTCATTCTGCACATTTCTTATACTATCTACATACATCTTATAAGAGTATAATACATATGTATAATATCAGTTTAATAATAAACAAATAAGTGCTTAAACATAGTTAACATTGCAGGAAAGCAATATATTAGACGTTAAGTACTTTGTCAGGCTTAATATTTATCTGTAGATCCAAATGTCACTGTGTGTGCTGTAGAGATGCTCCGATCGCCAATTTCGGGGCCGATCGCCGGAATCAGTATCGGCCGATACCGATCACCGATCCGATCGAGTGGGCGGGGCCTAAATGGAAGATTTAAACATCACTTTAAATCTTCCATTTAAAGTGATGTTTAAAACTCAGTTAATGGGGCTCATTCACTGGAGCTTCCACAAACAACAATCAACTTAATTATTACATTCAAATGATGTACATTATTCAAGTTTACATTCACTTTGGATAATAACATGGGAGAAATGAGCGGAAGCGCTCTCTTTTCCTCTCTCCTCCTCTCTCCCTCTCCTGACAGCCTGTCAGTAATGAGTGACCCGACAGTGAAGAATAAATATATTTATAATAACTAGTTTAGCTTGTTCCAGAGGTAGATAAAATAGCTAAGTGTGTTAGGTCTAACTCTTGTGTGTTTCGTTCCGCTTACCGGTCCGGCGGGCGGAGCTGCAGGATTTCTGCTTCACACTCGTTGCATACCGCTATTTTACTGTCTTTTTCGGACACCTTAAAATAATGCCAGACCGGTGAAGCCATTTTGGCAAGCTTGTTTTGCGGCACACAGAGAAAAGTGTCATGTATTTTACGTCATGCGATCGGCATGTTTAGAGAGCACCGATCGATCGGTAGAGAGTGAGTATCGGTCGATCTCGATCGGTGACCGATCGATCGGAGCATCCCTAGTGTGCTGTGTGCTCTGCATGTGTGACCATTAAAGAGGGTTTCATCCCTCCACATTCTTCTTCTATACCCCCAAAGCTTTTTTCTTATTCAAAAGAAGACCTTAACCTAAAGTACTCTTTAATGTTTAAATTAAGCCTTATTAGTTTGTCTGTTTTGCACATCCTCCTATTAATATCTAATAATAAAATAATACAATTCAATAACGTGCTTTAACCACCAGGTGTCCTTTTCTATCAGCTCTGCACCGTTATGGTGTAAATACATCTACCAATTGGATCAAATATAAAAGTCAGCCGAATTAGTGTTGATACTGCAAGGAGACGTATTGTGTGAAAAGAAATGTAAGATGCTGTTTAATTGCTTTAATTGTTTAATGTTGTTGCCCAAAGGCCTTAGAGTTTCCCAGCAATCTGGACATACATGTTAAAGTTCAGCCTTGCTTAAGTGCAACATGTGGCTATGGGGAAGTTTTCCACGAAAACACTTTTATACATTTATAAACTAATGTTTTGGTACTCCTGTAGATATAAGCATATCTATATATAGCCATGTACTTTAAAGAGCCACCAGACTTGGTTACTACAATGTGTTCCTTCCAGGAGAGAGATGAAATTAATTTGGAATAAAATGCATTATTTCTGCCAAAGGCCCAGTTATTCCACCATTTTGACTTAAAGCAAATCATTTGAGTTGACTTTATCAATCCGGACACATTACACCAACCAAAATTGTCATTATTATTTTTCTTGGATACCAGTTGGAGATATAATTCAGGAACAAAGACTGCAGTGTAAATTGTGGGAAGACTGAGTTGGCTCGTATTGCAAATCAGAAAAGCGGGCGGCTCATCAGTATTTCCCCTCTCCCCCCCTTACGTATAGCCGTCATGGGTAGAAATGGCAACACGAGGCTCTTTCAACATGAATAACAGCCTCATACCGATGCTCCGACCCGGTCGTGAACTTCCCGGTATCTTTTGCAAACAGACGTCTCCCTGAAAATGGCAAAATGTTTGAAGTCCCTCCGCTAGATTTCCTCTGTGCCATATGAGAAGAGCAGATTTTTTTCTCTCTCCTCCCCTCAGTGTTAACGCTCCCAAAACCTCACCTTTTATCTGGTCACTTAAAATTCATAAAGTGTGACTGGATGATTACTTTTACACATACTGCCTTTGACCTCCTGTCGCTTAATTATCATAAAGCTGCACAGAGGAGAACGAGTCATTGCCTCCTCTTTTGTGCCACTGTAATTGCGTTCTTAATTTTGGGAGATGAGAAATACTGATACAGCAGCTCAGACCAGATATCACAGGAGTTACATTGTTGTAGTGGGAGGAGGGAGATGAGAGATGGGAGGGGCTCGACTGAGAAACAATGGCAGAGATGAGGTCCCAGCCATGACACTCCAACATCACGTTAATAATTTGTCATAACGAGGCAAAAGTGTAGCCATGGGAAATGACATGGGAGTAACCAAAAAAGATCAAATTCCCATTGTGAACTTCATAGTGTTGTGTAAATGAGTCCCGAACCTGGCAATTAGTTAGCATTCTAGCACTTGGGGGACTCTCAAAGTAAATGGTTTTTTTCAATGAGTTCTTGGTTAGATTCCCAAAATAAGGTCTGTGGCCCAAACTTGCAAGATTTTCACGTTTTTTTCTATGACAGAATACGTCAGTAAACACTCCACGAACATCTAAAGCTTTCATGTGTTTTAATACGGGGGACGCTACCTAGTGGCTAAATGAGACAACTTAATGAAACAAGTCCGCCTTTGGCTTAGCAGTGTTGTCTAGAAGTCTTGGCCCTATCATGCAGTTCATTTGTAGCATTAAGTTATTTTCTAGCGATTGTATTCACGCTTTAAATAAAATTGGTATTAATACGTGAAATGATCCTGCTGAACAAAATGTGTAAATATCATACATGTGCCACATAACTTATTTTCTTGCACTATTCCAAAATCTAGGGCTGCTCCGATCAACTGATACTCACTCTCTGACGATCGGTGCTCTCTAAAAATGCCGATCGCGAGAGCCGATCGCATGACGTAAAAATGATGACGTAAAATAGATGACACTTTTCTCTGTGCACGGCAAAACAAGCTCGCCCAAATGGCTTCACCAGTCTGGCAGTATTTGAAGGTGTCCGAAAAAGACAGTAAAATAGCGCTATGCAACGTGTGTGAAGCAGAAACCCTGCAGCTCCACCCGCTGTGACGGACCGGTGAGCGGAGCAACACACACACTTAGAGTTAGACCTAACACACTTAACTATTTTATCTACCTCTGGAACAAGCTAAACTAGTTATAAATATGTTCATTCTTCACTGTCGGGTCACTCATTATTGGATCAGCGAGCTGCATGAGATACTGACTGGCTGTCAGGAGGAAAAGAGAGCTCTTCCCCTAATTTCTCCCGTGTTATTATCCTAAGTGAATGTAAACTTGAATAATGTACATCATTTGAATGTAATAATTATATTGGTTGTTGTTTGTGGAAGCGCCAGTGGATGAGCCCCATTAACTGAGTTTTAAACATCACTTTAAATGTGAGATCCCCATAGGCCCCGCCCACTCGATTCTGATCTCGACTCTTATGGATACAGAGTTGAAGAGGTCAGTCAAGGTAGTCAAGGTAGCCCTACCAAAATACGTCATGACTGCACTGATATATAGTCGGCCAACATTTAGCGTGTTAGCATGCCAACATTTGCTCATCAACACTAAACACAAAGTACAGCTGACTAATGGGAATGTAATTAGTTTTTCAGGTTTTTGGGCATAAACCTAAGATGAGTTCATCAGTGTTATTACTATCTATACTGAGGGGTACCCTTTTCTGGAGACCTGTTGCAAGTTATTTCATGTGTAGTCATTTTGCATTCAGCTCAGATGTTCCCACTGTATCCCAGGCCTCATACTGGTGCCTCTCTAACTACATCTTGCAGCAAACCATCAGTAAATCCCATATAACCTTGTCAAGGTCGAGCTTTGGAAGATAAAACGATTATGTTGTGATTGTAACAACGTAGATAAGAAATATACATTTTATAATCAAATATTGATTTTTTTCCTTTTTCTATCTGGTTTTCAAGTGTGTGACATCAGATTGACTTTGTAGGACGGCAAAAGTCATATTTTTCTACAAATGGGAAGCCTTCAGAGGTCTGGGTTTAGTAATACTTGAATACAAGAACATATTTGATTGGGAATGAATAATAATACTTTTTACTCATCACATTTAAACTTTGCCACCCAGCAGGCAGCCAGTTGTTTGTTTACTCAGTGAATCAAGCTGCTGCTCAATCTGTGAAATGCATATTGATAGACCACATCAGCCTAATGTCAACATGTATTTGATAAAGGTCTTTTGGGAGGTAACAAATGTATGTGATGGTGTTCAACTTGGATTGATTAACCATGATCACAGAGATACATTTCACAATTACTGGATGTCTCCGGTCTGCTGGTCCATTTTTAATCATACAAATTGGCATTTGGGATGTTAAAAATGGGTGTAGGATCCATTAGTGGGTACATAGTTTATTTACCATTCAGCCAGCCACTCCCACCAAGCACTAGCCATCCTTAAATGTAACTGCATTTATCTATTTTGAACTTTCTTCTATGTGAAGGCTGTCTCTTTCTATTTTATTCTTGCTTTCTCTTTGCTTTGCCAAGTATTTCAAACAGATAGCACACAGTAGACCAAGGCCGCACAGTTCTACCAACTACCGCAAAGTACTACCAACTACCGCAAAGTACTACCAACTACCGCAAAGTACTACCAACTACCGCAAAGCACGCTATATATTTAATCCGAGATCATTTACAAAGGTTGTTTATGCAGCAATTAAATGCTCAGCCCTCCTTGCCTCGGTATTGCAACACATATCAAGCACATAGATATCTGTCTGCCTTTCGACTATCATTTCATATATATTGCCCAACCCTATTCTAACCCTAGTTTCTGCAACATCATTTCCGAAATATGTTTTCTACCTATATCTGAGCAAAAACCTCAACAAAAACAGGATGTTAATGTCAAAAAACGTAAATAAGATTTAGGGTCAAGGAATTTGAAGAGTATTGGTGGACGTGTTTTGCTGACGGTCATAAGGTCAGAACTTTGCTGTAATATGATTTTACAGTACGTGACACAGTTGGATATAAGCCTAAGAGGTTGTTAATCCCCACAAATAAAACAGCAGGTGAACTTACCCTTAGACAAATTACCTCTATTTATACTAAATCACAGTTTTCAATGTTGCGACTAAAACCGTTTAGCTCACCAAGAGAACATGTTCGATTAAACTTTCTTCCAAGTTGTTTGTTTCACTTCCAGCGCTGTGATCAGCTCCACCTGTAATCAGATGAGAAGGATGTCTATAAGTAGATGATGAGAAGGAACACGCGATGATGGGATACGTGCACACATGTTATATCTTTAGAGACTTTGACATGTCAAGAAAAAGAAAAACCCCCTGCTCTGCACGCTTTGCTAACATAACCAGCCACCACTGGGGAGACGGTAATGCGGCCTCCCTGGGTAGATGTGGTTTATGCAGAAACAAGACTGTAATCAAGCACGAGGACAGGGTCTAATTACTCATCCTCCCCGTGTCTCTCAGAGATCACATCAGTGCTCATGAATTACAGGCTGCATGGTGACCTGTCCCTGTCGGGGGCCGGCCTCGCTTTGACAGCACCTGGGCCACACACGCTGTACAATATGGCTCTGTACTGTGCATGCAGAAATAGAAATCTCTGCTTGATACTTGGAATGCAGTGGAGGGTAAACCTGTCGAGGCTCAGTATTTTCCTCAGTAACTATTTAGCTACTGTCGCCCCAAAGAATTGACACATCTTTTCTTAAATGATATGGAATATATGTGAACTATCTCTGTTTTAAGAACTAGCTACATGCAAAGCCATATGTAATAATAGGATTTAAAACAAATCTTTACAAAGGAGTTGTAGTTTCAGTATTTTAAATTGATCATTGGCTAAATCTCTCCTTAAATGGCAATTCTCAAATCATATAAGAAACTGTGTAGCTAGGCTAAAGGTCAGTTATGAACTGGTATATGTATAACTGAATAATCCAATGAAGCAAATGTAGATTACAACAAGTGACACAGATGTTTTTTATTGTGTCGACTCAGTCTAACAGCAGGATCCGCTTTAAGGGTTTGTTAACTAGCTACAGTAGCTAACGTGATAAAGCATCCAATAACAACGCAGCTTCTTCTCAAACCCATCATCTATTTAAATCCTGATTCTGGTAGCCTACAGTATATGTAACATTCAATCTCACAAGTAGTTGGTATCTATGCAAATATCTTATCACATTTAAATGTTTGTGCCGACGTCTATTTGTAATAGTGATAATCTCCGTGTCAGCTGTTGCAGAAAAAAAATACACAGATGAACACACACACACACACACACACACACACACACACACACACACACACACACACACACACACACACACACACACACACACACACACACACACACACACACACACACACACACACACACACACACACACACACACACACACACACACACACACACACACAGTTACCCCTCCCCCCCATCCCTCGCTGAGATTGATTTACCTTTGTGTCCCAGGCCTGTCGTTATCATGGGCCTCTCAGACAGGCCCGCTATGATAGCTCAGGGAAAGTGGGACGGAGGTGGCAGCAGGCGCATGATGGAGAAGAGCTTCTTATCAACGATGGAGAGATCAATCATTCTTATACTGAGAGAAAAAGAGGGGAGAGAGATGGAGAGCACAGAGAAGAGTTGCAATCCTAGGTAAACAGCTCAACTCTCTGTAAGTTGGTCTTATACTGTAGCTTCATGTATTTATGTAAAAACTGAGTAAGGGCTTACGTTCAAAGTGTCATATAGAGACACTTTTACTGAAGTCCAGTTGGTTTGTGGTTCCTGGAAAGATGTGTCCTATATGTCAAACTAAATATAGAAACACCCGGTTGCTGAGGGCTGTAAAATAAAGAGTTAACTCAAATATAATAATTTGTTTGTTTGCAGAAGTTGATATTTTCATCCATTTTAATATATCACTATTGGCTAAAATAAAGCGCATCAACGTCCGACGTTATATTTACTGTTCTCTGCAGATCCATGCACCTCAGCCTGCGTCCGATTGGGTCCTAAAAGGCCTGATCGCGAAAGAAAAATACATATTTAATGGTTTTTAAATTGAGCATTTTTGTCAAGAAAATGTAATGACTGCTCATAAATAATAAAGTATTATAATTAAGATGTCTCCGAAATAAATCCCTAATTATATACTTTATAGGAAATTGTTAGGACATACTCAAATAAAAATAATTCAAAGTAGATTCTGTACATTTACTGTAAGAGTTCCTACTACTGCTTTAAGAGTGGCTATACAGTTGATCCTAGTGGAAAAGGAAGCTACAAGCTTCCACTGATCAGCACCATGGACAGCACCCTTTAACTGTGTTCATCATAGAGAACCGCAGTGACGCGTCCTAAAACCCGGAAGTAAGTTAGCATTTTTACCACGTCCGGTTCCTTCGATAAAAAGCAATGCAATTTCTCCATAGGATTTTGGAAAATAGCTCCAAATAAGGTCTGTGTTTGACACAAATTGAAGAGACCGATCACGTTTTGTTCTACGACATTAAATACATCAGCAGAGACCCCGCTGGTGATTTTTGAAGAGTTGACGTGTCTGTGGATATTATCCGGCTGAACAAAACGTGATGCGTCTCTTAAATGTGTGTCAACCACAGACATTATTTCCAGCTATTTTCCAAAATCCTATGGAGAAATTGCATTGCGTTTTTGACGAAGGAACCGGAAGGAGTTTACATCCGGGTTTTAGGACGCGTCACTGCGGTCCTCCATTGTTTCCAGCTGTCTAAAGGGTGTAGATTCAGAATGCATGAATAGTTTGTTAAAAATATAAAATAAGTCATAAGGGAGATCAAATTGCAGTTATGATGCGCTTTGCATAAGGGACTAATACGAGGAGCTCCATATGGTGAAGACTGACAGGTGTTGAATATGTATGATTTACATTGTTCTCTTTTCCCTTTTTATACAAAGTTCATATTTAAGTAGGTGATAAATGATTGTGCCTGGAAGTCTGTGCGATATTCTTCTTTGGCACAAAATGTCTTCATTTCATGCAATTGTGCAGCAATTGCATGAAATCGAGGCTCTTAATATGTCTAGCATTGACCTCATATCGTTGTCTCAGTCTTTTTCTATTATCCAACTTTTTTTCTTTACTGTAATTCCGCCAGCGTTTCTCCCCTCATCTTAACCTGTCACATTAGTACTTTGCCAGGCCAACAAATTGCTGTCAGATAATAGTTTTTAATAGCCTTCCCATTTTATTTTTGTCTGATATAACCGTGATCCAGGAGCTCTTTAACTAATAAACGTTAAATCCATATCATGTGTGGACCCTGGCAATTTTCACAGATTCTCAATGATGTATAATATAATGCCACATGAAATCCAAGCTTTGTGGGAGTTATTCAAGTCTGCAGTGTAAGTGTTATTGATCCTGTAATTCCTGGACCCTGGATATAGTAGAAGGCTTGACTATAATTATGGCTCTGATTGCAGAGAATGGAAGAAAGGAAGAGTGCATTGACAGAACATTGTATTATTTCCATCTTTTCAAGCAAGTGAAGTAAAAGCGATATTTCAGTAATACTTACTTAAGTTTTACTTTCTGTAGCTCTAAAATATAATTATCAAGCAATTCTCCTTGAATGTTCTAAGTCCACAGAGAGTGTTATTTGTTGCCAATGCGCTTTGTTAGTTTGGTGCTGTTGACGCACTTCCACCTACCTAGTGCTGGCAAACTGTGAAAGCCCCCAAGTGACACTTTTGGAGATTTATAATAAAGAGGCAGATGGACTCTGCTGATGACCATGATATTTGTAGATCTCATCTGAAAAGGCTATTACATATATTTTCGAGGGAACACTTTCTAGATTCAAAAGCTGTTCGTAAGGGGTCCCCCTGCAACTTTAAAAAAGCCTCTATTTTGCATTGGTACTAAAGCCTAATTACAAATGTGCACTTATTTCAATGGATTTTGTCATCATTTCTATCAGTTTTGATGAACTCATTCTAACCAAGCAAATTGCAGAGATGGAACACGGCAACACTGCTGCAACAATGTGGCCAAAAAAGACACAATGTCAGAAAATCATGCTGATTATCAGTAATATAGATCAAAACTGTGATTGAGGCACTGGATGGTTTTTTTCTTTCGGAAACCATTTTCTTTAATTTTGTCTTTCAAATAGATGTTGTGGCTTTGTCTGAAATAGTGTTGTCACGATACCAACATTTTGGTTTCGATACCGATACCAAGTCAAGAATTGTGATTTCGACTTCAAAAAAGAGAAACCGTCTTAAATGTAATTTATTGTGCATTATTTCACACCAGAATTTTTTTTCCAGTCATAACACAAACTTTTAAACAATGAGAACAATAAATAAAATAAATGACAAGAATCAGTATTAACAAAAATTAAGCATCATCTCAAACAACTTTTTCGTCAAAATAGATTTGTATATTAAACGACATTGACATTGAAATGACATTCAACACAATGTGGTCTACGACAAAAAATAGAACATTAATAGCCCCACTATTCAGCAGCATAACTGGCTTGATTGTGTTCCTACTCAGACTAAACCTTAGTCCTAGGGTGGCAGGCTGGTTTTCATTTTGTATTCAGTTCCTTTGCCTTGTTAAGATTTTTTGGCCAAGAAGACAAGGGTTTCTAAGTGTTCCTCAGTCAGTCTAGAACGCCATATATGTTTTAAAAGGTTTAGTTATCCCTAAATAATAATAGAAATAAATAGAAATAGTAAAACAAATTAAATGATTATCCACGTACGGGAGCGAGCCGAAGGCCAAGTGACCGACACTCAACGGCTTGCGCCAACCAGGGGGATGAAATAGTATTTTTCTTTTATTATTATCCACGTAAGGGAGCGATATCACGTTAGGGATATCTAAACCTTTTAAACATATACTGTTACCGCAAGCTACGATGGCGCAAGAGTATAATCTACGCCTCTCAAACAGGAAGTGTTTTCGCCTTTTAATCATTCAATCACTATTAAAGGGGGTGGTAGGTCATTCTGGAGAAACCAGCTCGTGTGCGCTAGAATTTGAAAATACACAGCCGGAACAAATCTGCCACTTCCTTACAGAGCCCCTCCTCCAACACACACGAACGCGCACATGACCAATGAGGGCACGAGGTAAGTTTGTGCGCAGATGGAAAGCTGACAGGCAGGTCGGCCATCCAGTTACTTTAGCCGGGCCGGCTAAAATGATTGGTAAAATTGACCGTGATGGTCAACATTAACCTTCTAATTTCTAAGTTTGTGACAGCGTACATTAATAAGAATGAGCCGTTCAGACTAACCAGTATTGTTTACTTCAGAGATACCTCTTCAGCGCCTTCTTGTTGCCTCTTCATATTTTCCTGCAGATGAATAAGTCCAGTTTATTGTCCAATATCTCACTCTCTGTGCCGCCCAGCTGTGTATGCAGTCTACAAACATTACTGTGCTCCGAGAGTTGGAGCCAAATGTGGAAGGACACAACGCCCAAGGGTGATTTGTTTAACTTTGAAAGGTTCTTTGGTTTGTGTTAGATTTGCTGGGAGCTACGCAGCAGCGGATCATCTAGCCTGTTGTCCCGAGTGGGAAGCAGCCAACAGAGCCTGGGCGATACGCGTGGGTAGAGAGGAAAAAGATAACCCCACCAGGGACTAAACGACAGTCCTCATGTAGACAGCGCAACCCAGGCCAGCCATTTAACAACACAGAAACAAAAACTCCATTAGATAATCTTCTTTCTCCAAGTCTCTCTCTCGGGAGTGTAATGTTGTTCTCTAACCAGCAGAGAATGAGTTGGATGTATCTCATGAATCAAATTAAAGCGCCTCCAATCCTCTTAAGTGGCTTTCTCAGGAGGATGGGGTTGTAGATGAGGAAGCACAAACTAAAGAGGTGGATGACAGATGGAGGGGGGTAAAGAAGCCCCACGCTGAACCAGATAGAAGACAAGATAAGTCTGCCGCGTTGGGGTGCTGTCTTCGGCGCTGTCTTTCTGCACAGCTGGATGTCACATTTTCCCTATGGTGTTATGGCAGTGTAGATGGGACTGCTTCCTTCCTTCCTTTCCTCATCTATCCCTCCTAATCCAGCCTAAGCACTTAACCATAGAGGTGTGGTACAGATCACCTGGGTCCATAGGGGATCCAAGGCACTTCCGCGAAAACACCTTGAGAAGGAAAAAGCTGATGTAACAAAAAAGTAGATGAGCATTAAAGACTTGACAGATGCAACAAAAAAAAAGAAGGTTTTAGGGGTAATCTTCAACGTGAATCACAGCGCCTCTGAATTGCCGTTAATGGCAGGTATACCAGCGTAAGTGCCCATTAGAAAAAGCATATGCCCCAATTGAAAAGAGCGGTTATTTCATTTACCTTTTGAAAAGAAAGCTAGGCGATCAAGTTGAAAGGGTTCCTAAGTAAAAGAAAGGATGTTGTCTCCAGCGTCCCAATTTGAAATATAGCCCGAGCTACTATCCATAATTTAGCACACGGCTCCTGTCCGTTCCCTGCCCGCACCAGGCCACAGCTCCCCCAGTCATATATCAAACCACACATAGTAATGTATTTTGACAAGTAAATTGCTTGCCTCTTTGCTGATAGCGAATCGCTTAAATAATGAATTCTTAGTAATAGCTGCAGAAATAATGCATACCTCGGAGTGACATGGATGAAGGAGTTATTACTGATATGGGACACACATTAGGGATCTTCCCTGAAACAGTGGTGGATCTACCAAGTAGAACTCAATGGCCACAGTGACGCCTTAATGGCTGTATATGGGGAAACGAGACTAGTACCGACGACCATTGAGATTCCTAGAGTGTGGTTGTTGGCATGGCTAGAGCAAATCTGAATGTTATTAAATTGCAGTAAAGGGGTTATTACTAAAGCAGGTCTTTGCCATCCCGCCCATAGACAGGAAATGACATTTGTTTACAAGCGTTTAGCACATTAGATCAAGGTTGTCTGCCTACCGTTGAGTTATGCTTCAGTGCAACATTTGACTGGACACCCTTAGGTGTTGGCAGCTCTGACAGGGAAGGACATACTGATTATGCAGCTGATGACTGATCATTATCTACAGTACAGCTTATGATGGTCCAAATCAATGGCAGGAAAGAGAAGAGCTGGCCTTGTGAAAAGATTGAAATGCCTCACAGCCTAACTGAAGTCTAACATCTCTCAAAGTTCTGTTTTTGAACTTTGAGAGATGCTGTTTGAAAGTATTACAGATGGACACAACTTTTCTATTTTCATCCCATCACATTGAGAATCTTTTTGTTTTGAGAGCTAATAAAACATCAACATACTTTTCCATCAATGTCCATTTGGCAGGTTCACAAGAGGCTTATGGATGCAACCAATTTGGTACCGCAGTCCATATCCTTGAGCGCTTTGAAGAGGGAGACTTTTGACACGGCATCAAAGACTTCTCAGAGAGACCGAGAAGAGTGAGGTGGCAAATTGCTGGATATTAGCCAACATGAAACAAGAGGGCAGATCCTGCATCATCATCATCATCAGCTGCCCAAGAGCCCCCGGGACTCGCAATGGGCTAATTATGATATTATATGGATGATGACGCTGTTTGGCTGCACCTCGAAACTCATTACAAAGTCACCCCAAACGTACAGGTTACATTTGAACAACTTTTTTGTTTATAAAACTGAGCCCATGCTTTCATTATTATGTGGCTCTCAATGGAATTTGTCACTTCTTTCTTTTCTTTAATTAGAAATAGGCGTGGCTGAGTTTGGGCCACTATTATCCACTTCTGGCCCATGATTACTTGATTTAATTCTAGATGAATACAATTAAAGGAAAGAGCAATTAGTGAGTAAAGCAGCCACATGTTCAAGTCCCGGAAAGACCAAGTGCTACCGAGGTGTCCCTGAGCAAGGCACCGCTCCCTACACGGCTCCCCGGGCGCCGTACATAATGGCAGCCCACTGCTCCTAACACTAGGATGGGTCAAATGCAGAGAAACCGTTTCGTTACATAGTACCTGTAATGACAATAAGTTGAATCTTCTTCTTCTTCATGTGGCATAATTATGAAAACCTTAACCTCTAATTACTTCTAATGTTAATATGTGTTTAGCAATGGTGGTATTTTAGACAATATCACCTTCTTTGAAAAAGGTTTCCACTTTTTATATTGACTATATGTGTACTGTATACATCTTATGTAGCATTGAATGTCCACACAGGATTAATGCAAGTGATAATATTATTTTAAAACAAAAACAGCATTTACTTCTGACCACGCTGGGTCACTTGGTTTAAGACTTAAGAGAATGCCGTTTCTGCTCGACACTCACAAGATATCATGTATTATATAATATTGTTGGATGGCACAGACTGTCCTCTTGTTACATTTCCCCGTGTAAGCATTACAGAAGCGGCTAAAAGGCTCAAGGATCTGGAGCTTGCTGATGCCATATATTCTGTCAGTGAGATTCTTAGTGGGAGTGCGGGAAAAGGAATAAACCAGGGCACTGCCATTTATCTCCTTTAAATTAACAATACAAACCGTTTAGGATGAGTAGGTGTTGAGTAACACGTATGTGAGGAAAAGGCAAAACCTAAAGCATCCTCTAAAGTTTATGGGGTGAAAAATGTACAACCTCCGTATGCCCAACAATAGTAAAATATCATCATCAGGAATTTGGTAATGGTGATGGATTTCTTGTCTTCTTTTTAGTCTATACTGTTGCGTCTTGGTGGCACAAGAGGAAAATAATGTATTTGATAATATGTATTTCTACGGAGCCCCCTACGGGACATGGAGAAGAAAAAAAATTTGAAAAATAAAAGCACTGATGTTATATCTTTATATTTAAGGCCAAGCTCAAAGTAAAATCGATGAACCACTCCATTGTTGTGGTTTCTGTGTTGCCGTAGCAGCCGAACTGACCAGGAAGTACTAAATGAAAAGTATTGTGATATCTCGCAAAGGGGTTTTGCGAGATCTCACAAAATATTTTATTTTTGTGTTTTTTCAAAAAGGGCTCCGTATATTCCTTCAGCACTTGTTCCTTGATAAATGATTGTATTATTATTATGTTGACAAAGAGAATCACTAGTAAGCGAGTTGGTAGTAATGACCTGCCCTGTAGGTCATGTACATAGCTCCCGCTGCACCCAGTTCTGAAAGAAAGTTGTGGTAGTTGGAGAGAATCTCAGCGCCTCCTCTTCATCCCGCCATGCTGAACATCAGTCTTTATCCCAGCGGACAGGAGGGCAGTGCTCAGGTGGAGCTGCCGGGTTAGTGGGAGCAGAGGGGAGACTCATTAAAAGTGATCCTCCTGTCCGGTGCAGCCTGATCACTTTCAGCCCCGTTATCCGCCAGAGTTCGTTTGGAAGGGGTGGATCTAATCTCAGAGCTGGAACATTGTCATGGTCAACCTGGGTTACCCTGCTAATGAGTGAGAGGGCCGGCAGGAAGTTCAGTCTGCTGAGCCAGGAAGCTCCACAGGCAACACTGTGAGTTCATTTACTCGGTGTTTGAATGTTGAGTGAAACCATCTTGGCACTTTTTCAAGGGAGATCGATTCGTTGTTTGCCTTCAGTTTTTACTGCTTATTTCTTCAATATTAAAACCAGAGCAGGTCAGAAAAAAAAATGTCAGTCAGTTTTGTATTGATCCATTCAATTTAAACATGAATGTGCTTTCAGGATGAGGTTTGGGGACATTTGGAGAATATATCTCAGATAACATTATCTGGAGTGTAAACTTTCCAAAATACGATAAGTAGCAGTAGAAGTCAAATCTACAGGTACAGTATCAGTAAGTGGTCAGTCAATTAGAATAAAAGGCTGAGGTTGAAAATGACCGGAATCAAGTCATACTTGATATGACCTTGATAAGAAAAAAACAATTAAGGCCTAATACTCCTCAAGTTTGAAACTATTCCAAAAAGTGAAACCTTTCCACAGTCATTAATTTCCACATCAGGTATCAGGGCTGCTATTCCTGTACCTGCTGCCTACACGCATCCCCGCGGTGCACTACTCCATATTTATTTGATAGTGTACCTGTGAGACGGCTTCAGGGCTTCCCTTTGTCTCTCCCTGCTCCCTGAAGAACGAGACAGTCTGCCATCTGTCCTCAGTGTTAGCTCGGCTGTATGTACAAAGAGGCCGCGGAGCATAAGTCACATTCCCAAAGCTCTGTGTAATGATGTGGGGGTAAGAAGGAGTGGAGTATGATGGGAAGTGAAAACAAACGCGCTCTGTGCTCTACCGTGAACAGACACACAAAAATGTACTGCCTTTCATTGTTTCATAGAGAACAAGCCTACGCGTCTTCTATATGGAGATCACACACGTACGCAGCGCTCCAGGATAGGTGGCGTCAAAAACACTTTAACAACCAACAGCGCTCCACGCTACGCCCGTAAAATTGTGTGGAGATGATCAGATGAGAGTATTCTTGCTTACACTTGTTTCAAATACAAAAGATGCACAGGGGAAACAAAAAGGTGTGAATATTTTTGCCAAAAATCAAACCAGTGAATATATCTCAGGGAGATGTTTCTATTGTTGAAGTAAAAGTATGGAA
Source organism: Pseudochaenichthys georgianus (assembly GCF_902827115.2). Lineage (NCBI taxonomy): Eukaryota > Metazoa > Chordata > Actinopteri > Perciformes > Channichthyidae > Pseudochaenichthys > Pseudochaenichthys georgianus. The sequence goes on along the minus strand of NC_047522.1, from coordinate 6,560,756 downwards.
GTCATTACTCACTAAGTGTCTGAGCACTGCTTCCACCCAACTCCTTCCTTGCTTAAATGTCTTACAAGTACAACAGCAGCCTGCTCAGCTTTACACTTTGATTAAAGCTAAGTGAGCGCTTGCTGTAATCCCCGAATCCTTTTTAGTCTCGGTAAGATTTAGGTGAGAACAATTTCCTCTCGGCAGTGAGATTTGTGGCTGGCTCGCTCTTTGTTTGAGCAGACATCTCAATGTTTATTCAATCATTCCTTGCATGCTCTGCTGCAGGCATTTTTTCTTAACGCAATGATTAAAAAAAATGTGCCCAAAGTTAAATACGGTGATCTACGGGAGCTAGATTCTAACACACGTAGTGAAAAAGAGAAAAGGAGGTTATACCAGCAGTGTTTTTCGCAACCATTGTTGACTCACTCTCAAGTGTCACCATGGCAATGCATTCGCTCCAGTGTAATGTTTATCAGCTGTTTTTTTTTCTCTCCCTGACAAACAGCTTGTTAATTACTTTGTAGCGTTAACATGACAGGAAGGCTAACAGTGCCTTTGGAAGGTTCAGAGATGGCCAAGCAGAGCTGTTTATTGGCTCGGAAGTGTGATTTATGATGCCTCATTGGGAGGACTAAATCACCCCTACTCGTGTGTGTGTATGTAAGTGTGTGTGTTTCTCCACGGGAGAGCGGCTAAGGAGACAGTTGATCAGAGTTTTAAAGTGTTTGGCGGGAATAACCATGCCTGACTCCTTGACATTATTCTAAACTCCAACCATTTAGCCGTGCGCCGAGAGGGGCCGTGATTAATTGGTGTGTGTGCGCCACTAACAAACGGGGGATTCATTTCCCAAAAGATTTAACAGCATGAGCGGAAACGCGGCGCTGTCATGTCTGTCCCCCAGACCCAAACCCTGCGGTGTCTCAGTGTGCCGCCTCATAGGAGCAGGTCAGTAATGAGAGATCCGCACCAGGGGAAACATCACACTGTGACTCTATTTCATTTGAAACTAAGCGGGCTAAAGTGAATCCCTTGTGGTCTGTTTGTTAAATCTTGCACGAGAAGAGTAAACATAAAAGTGGATAAGGCATTGGTATCCTGGTTGATAGCTTAAAAGAAGAAGGGACTGCAGCTTTGATTCCTGCTCTGTTTTAAAGGATGATATCCTATAGACTTAACCCAAAAGTAAGTAAATAAAGTTTTCTCGGCAAAGAAATTCAACACCAAATTCAAGCGACTGAATCATTTTCGACTTCCAGATACACCACACTGGATGTGTAGCAATGAGTTTAGCGTCTGCCTCGCGTGTCGCTTTTCTCTACTCTTTATACTCGGTTTTCACCGTGACTTTTAGAGCCACCTCATATTTAACTGATCATTTCCATTTTGTGGCCGTGGATAAATGCCACCCAGACACATTATAATACTTTGAGTATTTAGCAAATACACTTGTACATGTAATACTCTTTTCTTCCGTCACTAGGGTTCAGTCTAGTTCCTTATCTTGCTCTTTAAATAATTCCTTTTGAATGAACTTCATCCAGTGGGATTATGTACACCCAAAAGGAAATACAAACCTCTATCCCGTGACTTGGGTTATTTCTTTGTGTGTGTGGGACTTACAGTGAGTGCTGACTTTGTGGCCTTGAGGACCCTTGTATTACTTTGTGTATTTTGGATGATTCAATAATCTTGTTAAAATGCTGAGAAGAACTGCTCTGCAGAGTCAGAGCTGAGCTGGTGGACCTTTGCCAGGTATTCAGCGTCACAAGGGGCCATTCTTCTGGGCCAAAATTATGGAATTACATTGAGTTGAGGACACTTCTTCAAGATTGGATAAGGGATGAATAATCTAACACCTAATGATTAATCCAGAGGCAAAACGCCTGCTGAAATATAGCGTCTCTGAAGGTAACTTTAACCCTCAAGAAAGACGGATGTGGAGATTTGTCATGCGGTTTTCTAAAGGAAGTTTCATCTCGGGCACGACATAAATCTTACTGGCAGGCGAAAAGTACAATACGTTCATCATGAATATGTCTACATCACGCACACTTATTGCTGAATTGTCCATGCTCCCAAAAGCAACATGTGCAAATCAAATCCTGGAGTTCGGATTGGTCCAATGTTTAATCCTGTTGTTGATACAGACTTTGAAGCTACTTTTGAGGATGAGTTTACAGGGTTTGCTGAGAGTTATAGACTCATACTGTCAGTTCTACGTATAGCTTACTGAGAAACTTCCAAAACATTTTGAACATTTGCAGGATTACAGCATTAAACGCTTTAAACTGCCTATGTGTGTTCCTGGATGTCTGTCTCAGGAATTAGAAGGAGCATGACAGGCAGAGAGTGCAAGCAGCTTTACTTTCTCTGATAAATATAGATAGCACTAAGGGCAACAGTGTATTGCTTCACACAGTGAAAAGCACAACCTGAATCAATTTCACAATTAGCCAGTTCAGTGTTTTAATTAAAAAACAACAGTCGCCTTTGAAGAAATCAATTCCAACTAAAGAGGCAAAAGAGAGAATTCCCCTGCCAGTTTAGCATCCTGCAGCTCTGTCAATTCAAAGACATGCATAGATGCTTTTGGCCCTTTCTCTTGTATCTGTGCAGCGTTAAACAACATTTTAAACCATCTTAGCTGTGTGTGTAGGGACGATTATTTCGCCTTTATTTGAGAGCCAACATTAAAGAGATACTGGAAACAAGAGCAGCAGGGTGTCAAAAAGTCCACCGACAGTTTTGTTATCACATTCTTTCATGAGTTGAAAGAAAAGATTTTCATATATCAGTTTGAGAAGTTTTGTTTGAGTTGGCAGCAACATTTATCATATTATATTCAAGCATATCCAAACCCTTTTTTCTTATCGAACCTCTGTGCATATACTAAAAATACATATATAGTTAATCAGAGTCAGCTCACAATATCTACCAAGGGACCGAGCAATGTTAATCCTCGTAAAAGCTTCTGCACACTTTTTTTGTCAAGATACTTCCATACATTCATATTAAATGTATCTCTTAATAGGTTAATAATCAGCATGTTCATAATTTATTTTCTATATTAACCATGTTTACATTTCATTTCAACTTTGGCCACTTGGGGGCAGTGTAAACAACCTTTCAACACACATTGACATATTATCACATTGTATAGTATATATATATATAAATCAAAATGCAGTCCCTTGTAGATCTGTCTATTGTCTTTCCTGAAGGGAATATCTTGCTGCTAAATGCTTCACTTTATTCACCAGCTGGTTACCAAAGTGTGTTGTTAGCTGCTGAGCTGTACAGTACAGTGTTTTTTTTCCTTAGAGTTCTTGACTGAAAAAAGCTGCTTGCTGCATCTAGAAATGTGATGAGGATGGTGAGAGTGAATAGAGCTGTTATTAAAACAGTTTTCCAAGCAGAATGGTGGTTATAAATACACGTTTCACTACTCAACATATTCCATTTGAACACTGGGTGTGATATTTGTACTCTGGCTTTGTTTCCCACAGTTATTGATCTGCCAGCTTTAATTTCCATCGACTTTTATCCCCTACACTTGAGTAACTACATACACTCTCTCCAGCACCGTATGCCCATGCATTCTGTCAGCCTGCTTGTCGGACAGAAAAACAAACTCCCCCCTTGTTCACACATCTGGCATGTCAAGTGACGGCTGTGGATCCTCACCCTTTTTCCTCATGATCGCCTTCGTCCGCTTTTGACGGGGATCGAGTCTCGGCGGCTCACCTCGATGTGTGGTTTAGTGAGGGGAAAAGCTTGAAACTTCAAACAGAGCCAGTCTCCGGCGCAGTGATAAACCCTGCCTGACGAAAGACCGCAGCTTCAGAGAAGAGGAGGTGATGAGCTTAACTTGGGGGATTTAGCAGCTCCGTCTCTCCCTGCCCGCGTTTTGTGGAACACATTGTAGCCTTCATGCCTGATTGTTATTCAGAGAAACCGGAGAGTAATGACACGTGTCTTTGATCCCTGGGAAATGTTAACATGGGAGTGACTTATATGTAGATGTAGAATAAAATGGAATGTTAAATCATTGCACATTTCTCATATCCTTATTAAAATAATAAATGAAGACTTTTTCCAAACGAACAATTATCAATCAACTCTAACATGTACAGTTTTAAGAGAGGTATTTAGTCTTACAGTCTGCTGCCCTGTCCGGGACTAATGTACAATGTTTACTACCACCATCTACTGTTCACTTGGAGGAGTTGACTTTTGAAACCAGAAAACTGTTTATTTAAACCTCTCCATCAGTAATGAGAATACCTTGATTTTAATCTAAAGTTGGGACACAGTTGTAATTTTTCAGAATAGGTATAAAATATTGATTTCAAACAGAATAGTTTGGAAAATTAACTTTCAAAATGTAAACGCTGGTTGTCTTTATCAGACTGAAGACTTACAGACATTTACTCCAAGGGTCCACACCATCATGGATTTCTGTGTTTACTCCATTAAGAAAGAATCAGAATAATGTGTTTTGATCCCTTTCATACAGAAGAAACGGGTTACAATCAGGGTTTTCAAGGAATTCCTGGCTTTGTGCTGTAAGTCAGCACTTGCTACTTCTGCAACAAGTACTTATCTAGCCGCAAAGAATGTAAGCCATTTGTTGCCAAAGGACTCAAGGTTTGCAGCTGCATTTATTCAGTTGAAGGTCATTTGCGTTGTACAGTGAACACTTAGCCCATTATAGAAGTGTACAAGACTTTTCAAAAAAAGGCTTTTGAAACCTTAAGTGAATGTAGACACACTTAAAACACATTTACTTATTATTTATATATATGTAAATGTCCTATTTGTAGAATTGTTAAATGGTTGGACTTTTAGCAGCCTTAATGGTCTAGTTGCTTTATTTTCCGTTGTGATCTTTCCGTGATGTATGTTAATTATAGAAAGTTGCTGGGTTGTACAGAAGATGGCACTTGAAGTGCAAACAGAAGTAGCAACATCTTTGCAGAAGAAGGTAACATAATGTGTGAAATCTCCTACATTTGAGAAACGGTTACAACTAGGGATGTCCCGATCACCTTTTTTTGCTCCCGATCCGATTCCGATCATTTGATTTTGACAATCTGCCGATACCGATTTTTCCCGATCCGATCTTTATGCAATGCATTAAGAGAAAAAAAGGTAACAGTTAACGGCTGGTCATCCAACGCGATGAATTCAGCTATCTTGGCTGTTATTGTGTTGGCCTTTTCACTGTTCTGGGGCAGATTCTCTTTCCTTTTAAAAGTCTCTGAAAGTGTCGGTTGTTTCAGTGCCGTTACCTGAGTGGCCGCTGTGTACTCGCCGTGTTGTTGTTGGTGTTTGTTTCTCAGGTGGCGTATTAGATTGGTCGTGTTGAACGTAGCTCTGTTCTTTCCACCACGCGGAACCTCTGCCTTGCAAACATTGCATCTGGCTGTTACACTGCCTTCGCTTTCAATTTTATAATACTTCCAAACTCCTGATATTTTCTCTGTCCCGACTCCCGAGTCACCAGCTGAACGTAGCCTCTCGTTAGCTTACTGCTACTATTAGACACTGCGCCCACTCTGTTGCCAGCTTTCAGAGAAATAAGCAACCAGGTCTGAAAACAAGCCCAAAGAAAGCAACACATACATGATGTTGTGTAATTTTAAACCAAAACGAAGTCCTCAGGATGACTTTAAGACGTGAACATGGTCATTTTTGTTTTGTAACATTAAATGAAAAAAAAAAAATTATATATATAAGTCCCGATCCCCAATTTTTTTCTCCCGATTCCGATCTTTTGAAAATCACGTGATAGGCTCCGATCCCCGATCACGTGATCGGATCGGGACATCTCTAGTTACAACTATAACTCTCACATATATATTTTTTTCATGTATTTTCATATATTTTAATAGTTAAAACATTATATCTTGAGGTGCATTTAGCCTTTTAATATCCCTGACAACTGCGACGATCGTTTGTCACTTTGAGGGTTAATAAGTGGGCCCCATTGACCTAAAGCAGTGATGGGCAGAAAAAGGAGATGGATATTTAGCTGCAAATGAATGTAAGTCACTGCAGGTCAGAGCAACTCTTTGTCATGGCCCCTGGACCCCTGGGAGCCCTTTAACTCTGGCCTCATAAGTGCCCCACAGAGACCTCTCCGTCAGTCATCTAGACCCCGACCTCTGATTGGATCAAAGATTGATTACACCCTATTCATGCAGCGCCATCATTGGAGGACAGCAAGGCCCGCACCACGGGTCAATGGGGCCTTGTAATCAGTGCCAAGGCAGCGGTACCTTGATGCCGTGGTGGTAGGAAAATCGCTTTGCTGATTTCAGCGCAGTCACATACAGAGTGTCGTAAAATGAGCCCAAATCAAAATCTGCCACGTCCTCACCGCATACAAAGTTAATTGCATAGCGAGGATTCGGTTTGTAAAAGCTTTGAGTGATTCCCAGTCAGCCTTTGATTAATCTCTGGCAAATGCAGAGAGAAAAAAAACATCCTGTAACCCTAATCCTCATTAATCTTGAGACACATTATGATTCATGTGCAAAGCTTGATGCTCATTTGGTCAACAACTCCAAAAAAATGATTTGACTGCTCAGTCTCATTTCCATGAAAGCACATATTAAAAAAAGACGAAGTGGTTAATGTCACCCCATCATAAGACTTTGATCACTTTTAGAATATGTAAAAGAATCCGCAGAAGGATATTTTGATGATAAAATCCCAGCAGCCATCTGTTGGCGTAATGAAATGGCCTGTGCTGGCAGAAGATCTGGATGACCTCTCGCTATCCACAGACAGCCTTTCCAGCGCCGACGACCATCTACAACCTCATAATCATCAAAACCTCATCTGTTACATTCATAAATCCGGTATGGATTCTTGAGGATTTGCAAAACACAGCACACCATATGCTGCCATTCTGTAAACGCATGTTCGTGTGAACAAAGCTGAGGGAAATTAATTGAAACAACGGATTGCTGGTTTGATTTGTAAGACCTGTAAATATCACGGTAAACAACAATTGTTCCGCTTTCTCGGTTTTTCCGAGGGGTATTAAAGGTTGGAGATGGAGCAATAACTCACAAGTGCTAAGACTCCCCGTACCCAAGCTACCAATTCTCCCCGCATTGTGGGATTAACAAACTCCACTCCTTGCCGAGCAACACGGGCAACGCATTATTGTTACTTTCCCTGCTTCCTGCCACTCGCACAACTGTGACTCCGTAATACTTCAAACGCCTGCATGACTTAAACTCATTCTGGATGCTGGCTTTAAAGTGCTAATGGGCTGGATATTAGCGATGTAGTAAGCGTGTGTGTGTGTGTGTGTGTGGGTGGGAGAGGAGGGCTTGTTTGACTTTATGTGGCGGTATCCTTGGTGTGTGTGTGAGGCTGGCTGAGATGCTGTTGCACCAAGCAGAGGCAGTTTCAAGGATTACTGTCGGGGCGGAAAAGAGGCAATTAATCTCTGTCTTCAGAATGGGATACAGCTGAGCTTCAAGGCCTTTTAGGATCTTTTGGAAAATGATAAGCTTCTGTTTACTAATTTTCCCATGTGGTCATAATGACGGTGTGAATATATGGCAGACATAATGGGTGAGGGTGCAGATATGGGTTATTCAAAAGCAGGTTTACTTGTGAAACCCTTTTTTCTCAATCAAGCACGCATGGGAGAGTTTGTTTGATTTTGTTTGCAACTGCACCCATTTCCCGGGCGGTGAGGCGCGCTATCAGTCGGGACAGGATGTTTGATCAGAACTAAGCTCTGCTGACATTTGATATTTTCCCCTCGCGTCCTTGTCCCCCCCCGCTCTGTTGTCAGGTCAAAGCCAAAAGAGCTCATAATGTCTGCATGAGGTGTACAACAAACCTAGTGCCAGAGAGATGTGTTTTATTTTCCACAACTGAACTTTTCAAAAAGTGTTTTTAACTTTGATGAAACACAGGAATTGTGCCGTGAGGGAGAGTTTCCAGCACTGTACCTGCCTGACACCAATGAGCAACAGAAAGCCCGAATGTAGCTGTACATCATTTCCCCCCCGGCTGCAGAATTCAGCCTGATCAGACCTGGCATCTTACCTTCAGGAGCTGCACAACGCTTTCCTCCATCTGTCTGTGCAGATATAACTCCATATATGTGCCTGAAAACACAAACGACAAGTCAAACAAACATACAAATATGAAGCGTGAGCTCCTGTTGAACTCGTCTGTCTTTCCTGCTGAGATCAGAACAGATTAAACTAAGAACATAACAAGTCATGTATTTATATCATCCAAATGTCATTTACATTTAACTATGATTTGAATTCCTGTCACTCTTTGTGTAAGAAAACTAAATATGATGGCACTGCAGCTCCTGTGCATGTCTTCTATTCAAAACGTATTTAAAAAGCAGCCTATATGTCTGTGGAAACGGCACCTAAGCTTAAACACCCTGTGAAATCCAAATGAAAACAAGTCTGTGGTGTTATCCTAACTAGCCAACTATATGTCCAAAAAGTATTTTTAGTATTTAATCTTTTACATATTCATTTTAGCGCAATTTGCCTCTTTTCATTTACTTTTGTGACTCATCTTGAATTTGTGGAAATGTAGCTAAATATATTCAATAAAATGCTATTTGTTGCAGCTAACCCATCACATAAAACTGCACTTGGCCGTTAGCTTGGGCACACCATAGCCGCTAGCAGACCTGTATAAGAGGAGGACATTGCTGTCATTGGACTTTCCTGTTTGCTCCATCGTCCTCCCTATAAAGGCTGTCAACATATCATATGTCAAAATACTTGAAATGCCTTTTTACATTTCAATTCTTTGATTCGTCATTTCTTGTGGCACAGTTTGAGCTTGGAAGGTAGGAGCTAGCAAGCTAGGCTAAGTATTTCCCACTCAGAAATTGGGAGCTAATGAGTTACAATTATCATTAGCACTGATTCTCATTTGACGATACAACTTATGACAACTTACATAGTCCTATAACCAACATTTAGTGTTCAAATAAATATAACCTCACGTCTTAATATTTCTCTTTTAATTTCGGTCGCACAAGGTGACTGAATCCAACATTGTGAAGAACTATTTTGAGAAATCTCAACTAAACAGATTGAATTTACTTTTATTCTATTCATTCTCTTCTTTCTCCTTTCCTGTCTTTCACTGATAAGCCCCCCTCACCACAGAACACAATGGCTCCATTGTACTGAACCACAGAGCTGATAATGTTACGTGACATTAAGGGCAATGATGTTAGTTCCTATTCAGGGAGACATTTTGATTGGAATGTAGACTCACAAAGAGCGCCATAATATTCAATGCTTCCAGAAATGAAAGAATCCAGTATTAAACCCAATCACCATTGATCTGCAAAATCGTAGACTCCGAGTATTTTATTAGCCCGTATGTCAGGAGATGCTTTCTTTCCAGATAGGGAAAGATATCGCAACATTTTATGAATTCTATACATTTGCACATGAAGTCACCACGTGAAGCATTTAGCTAGCAATCCATTCATTTGAAACCTACCCATGCAATCTATCCAAAGCAGAAAAAACACTGAGTATTCCCAATGTCAGTCAGCTCCTCTGAAGTAAAGACTCAATTGTTTTTCCGCTCTTTTTATGTATAATAATATTCATATTCCGCTGAACGCTGACCCGAGAAAAAAGGGGCTATTTCAGAGCTGTCAGTGCAACGTCTTTATCTTCACTCTCCAAATGTTGGGGTCAGCCAAGACTTGACGCTCAGCAGACAATTCTCCCAAAGACCCTAATGTGATTAATGGGTGTCACTTAAGAAGGGCGGGGTGAGGTTGAAAAGGGAAAAGAAGTCATCCAAAGGAGATTGTCGCTGAAGAAAAGGTACACTGGCGACACTTCATCAGCGGAAGCGAGAAATGCAGCCCCCCTGGCTTCAGCTGCAGAAGGAAATGTTCAATGTCACTTTGGAAGTTTTAAATACGGCCGGGGAATGCAACCTCTAAATAAGGTGTGGGCAACTAGCAATTAGAGCGCTTTGTGTTGGTAATGTTTGTAAGGTACATTAAGGAATAGCTTGCTCAAAACCCTGACATCAATTCCAACGTTGCAGTGTTGCCTCCATTTGCTCTCTGCTACAGCGACAAGGTCATGAAAGTATTTAAAAAACTGTAAGTTCAGTTTCACGTCACCAATGTCCTTGTATGTTCTCCTCTCTCACTCTGCTGGCATTATTAGCCAGAAGAAAGTAGAACGTTTAGATACAAGAGGGAAGACAGCCAAAAGCCCATTTCACCAAAAACAGCTGGTCACAAATGTCACTTCCTCTCCTCGTTTGGACCTCACTTGAAACTTGTTTTGATTTTTTTTTTTATAATTCCAGCAATATCCTGACAATCTCAATACCTGGAATATGTTGCTTATTAAAACGGCTGCGACGTGCTTTCCCCGTCGGGCTTGTGGAGATAAAGATGTTGAAATAAGCCCGGTTCTCACACCTGAATTAGTGTTTTTGTTATGCAATCACTTAGGCTGTTAATGTCATACAGGGCTATGATTTACATTGAGCTACCGTCGCAGTTGTTTTTAGGGCTTCCAGCTGGAGGAATAAAACGTTTTGTTATTCATTTCCGATGCCAGATTTGAAAAGTCAACCATGATCCCTTTGCTCATGCTGCACTGAACACCTGATGCTGAGCGGACAGGTGGGCTTTGAAGCGTTGACATTTATTTTTAGACTCCAGGATACTTTTATTGCACGCAAGCATCATAATTCGATTCCCCACCGGTGTGGATATCGGTATCGGCCACTATGTGTACAGGTGCACCTTCAACATCCGTCACATGGTGGTAACAACATGTATACATTTGCAAGATTTTAATTCATACTTAATTTATATAAAATAAGTCATTTAATATAATGGTGTAATATAGTCTGACCTGCCTGGGCTTGCAAGAATCTGAGAGGCATGTAGACCAGACATTTTAAACGGCCTCAAATGTAATGAAGAAGAATAATTCAATGAAAAATGCAGAAAATGAATGTGTGCTACGAGCGTACTGATTGGCCTCCTTATCTTAGATTGCAGGTGCCTGATTTGACGATGGAAAAAAGAGGAGTTGTTGCCGAGTGTTTACTGTAATCTCAATTTAAATCTAACTCTTTAATCCATAGATATGACATAAAACCAACGCCAAGTCTGGGGCTAAATAATAGTAGTGAATAAACACAGAAATGTGCAGGAAATAGAGATGTTTTTTTAATTATCCATACATATAAACTTTGCCATTACATTAACAGATCATCAGTTCACAACCAAATCCCTTCATTGAACAAACAGTATATTTAATGGCATATTTCTTCCATATCATCCTTCAATTCACTGCACTCTGGATCAATGTGTGATATCACTTCAACTATTTTGATGACTGTTATTTAAGTCGTGTATTTTTTGGCAATAATGTCACAATGTTTCCCGTACCAGCTTCGTTAATGTAAAAACAATTCTGCTTTGTTGTCTTTTATATCACACCAAATGATATACATTTGAGTTTTATACTGTTGTTAAAGGAAAATGCTAAATTGTTTCTCTTTTGAACGGTAAACATTTTCCACTATTTTTGCACAGAAAAAATAGATTAATCAAAATTAATTATAAAAAAAGCAGTTTCTCACAGGCTTTTTTTCCATAGGCATTCAATAAATATGATAACCCTCATTCCAATCCTTTTTTGTAACGTCTCAGTAGCATCGCATGCTATAATAACTGCAATGTCCTGGGTCCAAGGACCTTAGTCCTTCCTACACACATTATTATGCAGTAAGGGAAAACATGCCGACAAAAGTAAGAAATACAAATCAATTTTGACTGATTAATCATTACATTCTCAAACAGTTCAACCTCTGTTTAGGGATCCACAGCTTTAATGAACTTGGACATGTATCATATTTTCAAGGCCGCCTCGTCTCTCCCTAACTTCAGTTATACAATGCACTTCTCTTTACCTGCAATACATCTTTCAGAATATTCTGTACTTTTGTATTGTTTCATTTGATTTACCTGTGCAACATTGTGCTGAAAGAACACAAAGGATGTGAAGCCTAGAGTCTATTGTCTCTAATAATGTAAAAGTGTGAACAAACAACCCATCCGCAATAGAACAATGGCACATGTAGCATATCAGTGCTGTAGTCCTAATAGCAACATGGATCCAGGTTAGTTCCCAGCCCCTAGTGGCCCTTTTAGTCCATCCAACTGACCTTGCTGTGCATGTATACCTCTAACCCGTACCCCTGCCCCACCCAGCCTGTTTGCTGTTATCTATGTACCTACAGCCCCCCAGCATACCTTCATTAATGCCCCAGATAGTGGCATTGGCAACTTGTCACTTGTATTGATTTCTCTTAAACTGCAATTTACATGGATATTTGTGGGCGTCCTGAGGGCAGGCTGCAGCCTGGCGGACGGCCCCGGCCTCTCCCCTCTTCTCTCCCCCCTCCTCTATCTGCCCCCCTCCTCTCTCTGCCCCCCTCGGGCCGGAGGAAATGTTTCCACTCAACAACACAGCCTCAAAGTCACTTTTCAATCTGACATCAGCAATTGAGTTGTTTCTGCAAAAGCATTGTTTTCCCTCTTACTGTAACACCTCTTGCTCTTTGTAACAGAAGTAATAAGGGTAAGCTACTGTAGAGGACAAACTGACTGCATTTACAGGAAATATAGAATTAGTTCAGAACAAATCTGCATTTCCCCGCCCCCCCCCCCCCCCCCTCACCTCTCCCAGCCCTAAATGTGTCACCAACACACACCTGACCTCCGCAGTATAGAGGGAGGCCGAGGGAATACAACAATAACCTCCAGCCCACCAATGCTTTCTCGACTCTGCACTTTCGCACAAAAATGCCAAAATGTCACAAGCTTCAAACGTTGCGGCCATAACACACTGCCAGGAGAGTTTCTGCCTCCACGCTGAAGGTCATCTGACACTTCAAAACAGGATTTTCAAAATAAAAGAAGAAACATTTTGTCTTAAATAAGGATCGTAGTAATAAAGCTGCAAGATTGAACAGAGTTTGACTTCCTCAAAGATGCATTTAGTGTGTGTAATTAGAACATTATGCATTTTAGAGTAATCTCCCTCTGTAGACGTGTCAGTGACTTTGGAACAGAGACTGGGAATAAGAGGGAATTAGCTTTAGATACATAATCCTGAAAAGAAAAACCAAATTTCAGGAGAGAAAAAAAGGACATAAGGAGAATAAGTTGTCTACCAGAGGACTTTGTGTGAAGTGGATAATCCTTTTTTGTGTGCCTAAAGGCAGTTGTGAGTTTGCATCAGGGTGGCATATGGAGGAGTCCTTCATGCTGCGAAACCTCTACTGAAGTGCCCCTGAGCAAAGATCCCTACCAGACTGACCTCTGATCCCCTGTGGAGGGCGGAAGAGAACAAAATCCCCCTGCAGTGTGGAGGAAAAAGTGCGAGGAATAAGTCCAAATGTAGGACACGTTTAAAAAGGCAGCGGGTAAATAAGGGGTGTGAGTTGGTGGATGTCGCTGCTGATGTCACACCTCCCAGAAAGCCACGATTGGACCCTAATTAGAAAGCTCGGCAGCAAATGGATAGGCGTCCTGCATGATTGAATCCAAAGTGGCTGATGCCCACATTTCTGCAGAGGCGCGGAAAAACCAGTGTGCGAGGAGCGGAGTGCTGTCAGAGCTGCTGAGAGCTTCGACAAGGAGGGAGGCGAGCTGGAGTTTCCGAGGTGATATAGAAACGGCAAGCTCCCCCCAGGTTCAGAGGGATAAAAGAACAGAGCCCAAAACATAGTCTGCGTAAAAGCCGAGGACGCTGCGTTATCAAACGGAGGGCAGAGACGAGGAGAGTCGATCCGCCGAGTCCAAGTTGCGCTTCGCTCCAAAGGCTGCGCTGATGGCATCCGTACTTGGAAACAACAGCCGCGCGTCGGGGGCTCAGAGCGGACAGGTCAAATGCAAGCTGAAGAGGAGAAGGAGGAGGCGATCGAAGAGAAAAGGTACAACTTTTTACCACACTGATGTCCTTTCCCCCCCTTTCTTTTCCTCCCCGTGTGAGCAGAGGTCGTGCGCACCTTGGCCGGGCATCGGAGCGCGCGGCAGCCCGGCGACCCTGCGCTGCTGCCGGCTGCACAACGCTCCGCAGCGGGGTTAGTTGAGAACCTTGGAATTGTTGAACAATGAACATGAAGACACGATTTCTGTTCACATTTGCCCTCGGCTTTTAATGACGCATTGTTTTTCACCGTTCAAAGTTTAGTTGCTGCTGCGTTTACGGTCCTTAAAAACGCCTCCAATGTCTCGAACAATGACAACAACGAAACGGCTTAAATACAAGTTTAGTGTGTTTATAAATAACACCGGTTTGTTTTTACTATTTATATCCGCATCGGTGATGCACCCTTAAATGAAAGACCTTGTCACCAAGCCCCGTTGAACTTTATAAAAACAATAGATTCCTTCCATAATTTTAGTACGATTACCAAGTCAGTTTCTACTCGTATTAAATTGATATACTAAAGCATCGCCACAAGCAATGTCGTCAAACTGCCTTTTTCTTTTAAAGAAAGTTGAATGTCCCTGTCATATAGCCACTGTAGAATAACGTCCTGAAATTCAGTAATGATATTCCTCATGTTTTTTTCAACTTCTTTTTCTTTCTGTCACCTCCATATAAAACTATTGCCCTATGGTATTGCCTCATTAAATGGAGGAACTTACTGAAAACTATAAAGTCAAGTTTGAGAAACAGTCTGGGCCTTTGGCAGTGAGAAAGAGAGAAGAAAATATCATTAGTTGCCAGGTTATTATTTAATTTGAAATGTTTTATTAGTGTGTATTTTTGCATTTAATTCCCTCAATCTGCTGAATGGAGTAGATTAGTTCCTTATGAATACATTTGTATTGAGTACATAAAACTCAGACCAGACAGACTGTATAATAATTAATTGTCTTTGGAAGCTTAATAAAAAACGGTGATCCTCGGTGACTGAGACACAAAAGGAATGCAAAATGTTCCCTTTGGCCGGACCGGAATAAATGCTGACCGAGGCTCATGGTAAACAAATCCTGTGTGGTTTTATGCGCTGCAACCTGCAGGAAGGTATACACTTTCTCTGCATATGACATTTATGCTTTTATTAAAGAAACCAATAATTTATTTAAACCATTTCGACTAATCACACATTTCCATCTCAACACCTCAATTTGAGATTTTTGTCTATTTTTAAAAAATATCACAATTTACTACAAAGTGTTCACTTTAAAAACATATATTTGTGATTGCTGAGTAATTTAAAAACATTTTTGTATAGTGCCTCACTTTGACAAATGACATTTATAAAGATTAAGAAAGCAGTATTGAGAGATGTCAGTGAAAACTTCCATGCTTAAAAGCTTACCAAGGTTCTCCCTCTCTTTTTTTCTTGATTATTTCCTGAGGTATTTTGGCTGTTCAACAGGGAATTACCCAAACTGAAGCATCAAACGCTTATTTTCTCTGGCACCGGCCACAAACACTCATTCTCACACAGAAATATGTTTGTTTTTTTCCTTCTCACTTTCACATTTGTTTGCCACCTCCATAAGAAAACAGAAGATCTAAATAAAACAGCAATGACACATATAGTTTAATTTATTTATATGTGTAAGACATGCGAACACAATGTGCCTGTTTCTGCTTGAAGATACTGACGTGCCACCCCATTGCATTGTGGAATATGGATGAAGGAACGCTCGGAGCGTGTTGACGTATCCGACTGCAATAGAATGCATAACGAGCTTTCATAAACACTTTGCACTTGTCATCAAACTACAAACAGACAACTGCACCTCATTTCCATAACCTCTTGATTTTTAATAGCCCAAGTAATTGAGACAAGGGAGACAATACATAAAATATAGTGCTGAGGCAAATGTATTTACATAATGGAAACGACAGAATTGGTTCCACAACATTAAGCATTGCATATGAGTATTACACAAACGCGCGCACATTAGCTGACGGGCCTGTTGCAGCGTGTTTCCGAACGGCTAATTTATCAATGCTGCTGATTCCCTCTGATAACACGGGACATTAGGGGCCAGTTCAGGGGGCCGCTCGTAAATGAACTGTGTCTTTGGGAAGTGCAGATGGCCGCTGACTCCTCCAAAGCTGCAAGATGTGGACTCACTGTGCTCCAGCAGCTGGAACAGTCACTCACATCTCTCCTTGCTGTGTGACTGTGTTTTTGCCTTGAGGTTTTAAGCCCTCAGAAATACAATGTGTTCAATATCTCCCCACGATTTGAAAGATTTGTTCCCCTACCTCAAAACTTGACCACAAATTACGCAAAGCCGGATTGAGCGCTTTTACTTTTTTTTAATATCATTATTATCCTTCATCTCAAATGCCAACTGATCATCTTGAGATTCCACACACAACTATTGGTATAGACTTTAAGGCAAAAAGTCAGAGGGATTATTGCGTGGCATTTGGGGCTTAATCCTCTGAAAAGGCTGCAGATTAGTTGTAGATGAACTCACTAAAACCTGTGTGTATTCAAAAGGTTGTAAGCAGATTCCTACCCGCAACTTTGATTAATCCCCCCCCCCCACACACACCTCTTTGCAGTTGTTTTCAGCTGAAGAGTGCACAAACAAATAATTACAGAATGAGGATTACAGAACAGGGATTTATTTGTTCATAGTTCTTGTCACCCCTGCTCATAGTTCTGGGTGAATGTGCACTTTACTAAATTCATCAGCTGTGTTTTAGCTCTTTCTCTTGTCCTCTATTCAACCGCCTTGTATTGTTACAGTGCCCCTGTTAGCTCTGCGTTGTGCGGCTGTACACTTCGCCCTGCGTTGTTTGCCTTCCCTTAAACACAGTGTTTGACCAGTGTCACCACTCCTAGAAGCCGTCATGGACATGCTGTGCGTCTCGTGATGTACGGTCATATCCCTTAAGGATGTCGGTACCACAAATTAAATCCTTTTGGAGATGTGTGACAGTCCTGTGCAGGAACATCTGGGGGAATGTAGCGCATCTCCCTACCTGTCAATCATCAGCACACCTTTCCCCCCCCTCTGCTACCTTAAACGGTGGCATATGTCTGACTATTCCTCGTCTTTTATCCACAATGTGTGCTTTTGTATGAACAAAAATAAGCAGAGCGGAGATTTATAGACCAACATTATTTTTTTACAACCGCACTTATCACCCTGTGCTCTCGACTACAGTACAGTATATCAGCGTATCATCAGGAGTGCCGGGAAGGATCTGTGGAAAACACAGAGTGCCACATAATTTATATAGCAATTACTGTTTACGCTCTGGCGTCGGGGCGGTGATAAAGGCTGAGGCGGGCGGTGGTTCGTAGCGGGCCATGACAGAGGACGGGGGTCATCGCCTTCCCCCCCCGTTTTAGAGAGGCGAGGGGCTGCCCACTGTCTGACTGTAACACATTAGAGTTGGAGGAAGCTGCAGATATTCACCGGCCCCCGCTTCCCTCTTAAGGCTGATGACGCTAATACCAGCTGTGTCGAGGTGAGGGCAAAGGTCAGGATGAAGAGCCGAGGCCGAGCAATTCAGAACCTCCATTAGGATTTTACTGTTTTTAACAATCCAAGCTCTGTGTTGGTTTAATAAGCCAGGTATGTGACTGCATCCAAATATACAAACAGCTGCTTGTGACAAAAAACGATTACTGTTGGATGAAAACCTAGTTCTTTTTTTCTTTTTATCCGTTTGATGCATTTCAAACTGCCTTTAGAGTTCTGTAGTAGTAGTAGTAGGAGTAGTAGTAGTAGTAGTAGTAGTATCTAAATCACAGTTGTCTTAGCAGCATTTAAAAACGAACGTAATGCTAACCTGCTATCTGTTAGGTAACATTGTATCTGTCATAGGCTGATCGCCCAAGACAAATGTGTTGTTTTTTCACCAGTCATTTGTTGTCCTGCAGCATTCTTTGTCGATTTAAAACCTCTTTCGGCTTACAAATCCTCCTAAAACTGGCACTTTACATTACATTACATTGCATCTAGCTGACGCTTTTATCCAAAGCGACTTACAATAAGTACATTCGACCAGGAAGACACAACCTTGAGGAAAACAGAATCATATAAGAACATCAGGTTTCAAAGAGCCAATCGTTTCAAGTGCTGCTCAACTGGCTAAGCCAGTCCTTTATTAGTATATAAGTGCTCTGTTAGCAGTTCTTTGTTAGTAATTCTATCGCTCGAAGTGGAGTCGAAAGAGATGAGTTTTCAGTCTGCGCAGGAAGGTGTGTAAGCTATCTGCGGTCCTGATTTCAATGGGGAGCTCATTCCACCATTTTGGAGCCAGGATAGCAAACCCACGTGTTTTTGCTGATGGGAACTTGGGTCCCCCTCGCAGCGAGGGTGCAGCGAGCCGTTTGGCTGATGCAGAACGTAGAGCACGTGCTGGGGTGTACAGTTTAACCATGTCCTGGATGTAGGAAGGGCCAGATCCATTCGCAGCATGGTATGCAAGTACCAGTGTCTTGAAGTGGATTCTAGCAGTTACCGGAAGCCAGTGGAGGGAGCGGAGGAGCGGCGTGGTGTGGGAAAATTTTGGAAGGTTGAAGACCAGACGAGCCGCTGCATTCTGGATGAGCTGCAGAGGTCGGATGGCACATGCAGGTAGACCAGCCAGGAGGGAGTTGGCACTCAACCGAGATACATTTTCGTTTCGCAGTCTGTAATGGTAATAAGCTAGCTTTAATGTACTTTTTTTTTAGGAGGTGTTAATAATGTTTAATGTTGGCAAGTTAAAGTAAAATTGCAGTTAAAATAAAAATAAAATCGCAAAATGGGTCTCTTTTATATACAGTACCATTTTGACACGGTGTGTGCTAGAGCTTGAATAAAGGCATCAATAAAAAGCTGAATATGAGTAATAAAAGAGGGTAACAATAGTCTGCTCCGTGCAATATAATACTGCACTGAATTCTCATTGAGAAATTGTTACACTCAATCGACAATGGTATAAACATTCCAAATCCGAGCCTGTTGTTCATTGTGCTGCCATGTGGAAGGACTGGGATATGTCTTGCCTTATTCATTTTTTATATTATTTTTAATCTAACCTGGTTAGTTACGTCAATATATTTTAATTTGTCTGTATTTGGTGCATACCCAATGCAACAGCACTGTAATGCTAGAGTATATTCTTCTCAGTGGCCTATATTCACATTCATAATCCATTCCTTAATAAGATCCTGGTGCAGCAACACACAGGTGCATCTTGCTCACTGCAGGGTTAGTTAGAGTTTGAGGCGGAGGCTGTTCCTGGTATTGGAACACAGTAGCTCGCGGTGCAGGTTTCCATGTTGGGACAGCCCAATGTTCCACAGCCTGAGTGTCGTGGGGAGGAGGAAGTGATGCATTTCACAGATATGTGTGTAGTATTAGCCCCAGAACACTTCTGTCACATTTGTTTGTGTTTGTGCTGATAACCGCATTAAGAGCTGCGACAAAAAAACGCCGCTGGCATTTATGAGGTTAATGAAGGTCAGCGCCAATGGCGGCGGCGCCATGCTCCTCTGTGTGCGTGAGCGTGGCTGTGTGAATTTACAGGCGCTTCCTGATTAAGGCTAGCGGTGGAGGACTCGGCGCTTTAGGACACGGCGTCCTCTAAATGACTGAACGCTTAGCTGAGGGAGAAAAAAAAAGGTTATTACTACTGACTGCGCTCTCTTGAGGACAGCTGATAAAATGACCAAGGAAAAGGAATAGCACAACTTTAGCACATTAGCATAATTAGTAATTATCTCGTAATAGTCCCTCTTGGCGTTTCTTTGGCGCTCGGCTGTGAGAAATTGTACTTAAAGTTCAGGGCTCAGAAAACAAATTCCACGCCATTATGTCTTAATGATGCACCGCTGCTCAGTCATGTTGTAGAGAAAATGAATCGCAAGTATCAAAAGCACAGATGCAGATTTAAAAAAGAAAATCAGAAGGTGACACTTAAGTTAATTAGTCGTTTGTTTGAGGACTCCCACAGTTGTCACAAAAAACGTGTTGCTATTACAACAACACACACTTTTTAATTGAGTTGGTCGCGTGTTGCGCTCCGTCAATCAATCAAATAGCTTTCAAAACATCTAGAGGAGACCTTTGAGAACTGGTACACTGCAATACAGTTGAACGGCGCTAATGTATGAGAATAATGCTGTGTGATTAGCTCATTTGTTTGTATGCATGTGTGTATTAGCGCATATTTGTCGGTGTGCAGTGTGAGCTTGTGTGCTGCTGTTCGTAGGGACCTGTCAGTCTTCATAAACAGCGATGTGGCACAGCGAGTCAGCAGCATTATCGCTTCCTGCCAGTGTGTGTGTGTCTGCAGTCCACCAGACAGCACAACATGAAAGAGTGGATGGTGTAAAAGAGACTGGAGCTGCCTCGTAGCGACCCTCAAGAGATTTAAGGTGGCGTTGGATGTGAGGAACAAAGACTAGCCAAAACACAGCCTTTCAATGCTGTTTGAATCACAGCTCCAATCATTTCTGACTTTTATTTCACATGTCGTGCAAGATGTTAAGAGAAGGCATCACAACAGTTTTACGTGGAATTATCTTTTATGTTTTTGGATCATTTCATTCCTTTTACACTTACATTTTCATAGCTTTTTTGTGTTTTTAACAATTTACCGCCCTTGCTTTGTAGCATATTTTAAAACAGGAATACAACTTAGCTATGTTATAGATCATTCTGAACACCTTTTTCTTGATTAATCCATGTTTCGGTATAAAAATGTCAGATAAACAATAATGTTTGACAAATGTAAGACAAAGGAGCACATTTTCACATTTAAAAAAAACTACATTGATCAACATTATGTCTTATTCTATTGAAAAGTGACACAAAATATGATTTGAAAAATATTTTCTTATTAATTTACTGTCAGCAGAATAATTTATCAACCAACCAATGACTTCTGCTCCACTTTGAATTCATGCATGCCTGAGTTGTCAGCAGTTTAATCAAAAAGTGATTTCCCCTTCCAAGGTATAAAGATACATACCAAGAAAAACAAGAAACTATCTGAGGAAAAACACAATTTAGGGTTGCTACGCCATATATACTGTACTATGGAAAATGTAAGTAAATATTTCAATTTTTAATGTACCAACCCTGTTTAAAATCCTAGTTTCCTTCATAAAGACCTGATGATAGATATTGTTGTATGCATATTCAATGCTGTCTTATCTCTGTTTAAATTAAATCGTATTACCGGAACACTTACTGTAGATAATAATGAACCGTTTTTTTTAGTAGTCTGTGCTGTCGTCTTAGGCCGTAAGTCCCAACAACCTCCCAAAACATCTCCTCATCATGACTGCGTAGAAAACAGACACAATGGTCCAGTTTTAATCTACATGTTTCACTAAAATCACAAGTGTAGCTGTTGATTTAAGGCAGCTGATTTTATTTAATCTTTTCATTATTTTAGCATTTTACAAGCTCTCACATCCCATCTGAAGTGTTGCCAACAGCGTGGAAGCACCCCCCACATCATGGTGGCAAAACATTTCTCCAGTTTATGATCCTAATTAGCTCTAACTGTGCCATCATCCCTGAGTCATCATGCCTGGAGAGAGGCCAGGTCATTTGACGGTCCACCGTTTTTTTTCCTCTCCTCTCTTTCTTCCTCTCTTTTCCTCTCATTTTCTTCCCGTCTCTCGTTTCAGCAACACACACTATGTTATTGTCCTGCGGCTCTCTCGTGTGTATTCACAGCACGGTAGCTGCTACTGTGAAAAGAGTCATATTTCATAAGCAGAAAATGGCTACAGTAGGTGTAAGAATATAAGCACCAAAAATGCTTATTTTTTTGCTGTTTCACACACTCAGCCCAAAATATGGCCAGTCAGCCATGAAATGTGTTTAGATGCTATTTGAGTGCATTTGTCAATTAAGTCACACACACTTGAATGGCCTTTGACAGCATCTGATCCACTGGCAGACTCTGCGCTGTTGACTCTGGTGGACTTAAAGCCTCTGCACCGCTGTCATGCTTCAGCCACATTACAGCACAACTACCCCGTCTGCTGTGCTGACATAGCAAAGTTAACACCGATACCCCGCCTCATATGGAATAATGAAATTGGATGAAGCAGCTTAACCGCGCGCCGTCCCTCCTCTCACCATCAGACTGGGTGCCTATTTGAGATAACGTTAATGAAGGGGACTTTAGCCAAGAACAGACACGTCTTATTGCCGGAGGGGGGGCAGGCGAGGAGGAGGGGTGGGGCGCTAACAGCATTTATTTCCATTAATAAGATGGAGTGTTTTACAAGAGGGCCTCTCCTGAGGGCTCTCTCCGGAGGTCGGAGAGAATCCAACACCTTAACAACCCCAGAACAAGTTCATTTCACCAAGCGAGCGCGCTGAGACTCACTGCAGCATGTCATCTCTCAGAGAAACTTGTCTTCACCTTGACGTGGCCCCACACTACTCTGGCCGAGTTGGACACTCAATCACCTTAATCACTGCTGTCCATACTTTATATATCTTTTTAAGGTCATTAATATGAATCTGAGAAGCGGGTACCTTTGCCATATCAGCACTAGAGTATGTTTTTTCTTGGTGGACCACATGAGCAAAAGCGTGGCGGTATGAGTTAGCGTCTAAGCTCCACTTTGTTTGTCTTGCTACACACGTTGTTGAACAGCTTTTTTTTTATAATTCTTAGTCATTTAAAGAAAATGATTGGTCCTTGATTTCAGACGGGTAATAGAGAAAAGCAGGCTTCTCAAATTAGGCGGGGATTTCAAGCAAAGATGTCACTGTTGTAGGCAGATCTTTTCAACTGTAGTTAGTTAGCCAATTACGCTAGCTTGTTAGTTGAATGAGAACACCTTCTTTTTAATGTTTCAAGCTGACGTGTTTTTAAAAGACATCACGATAAACTGATATGGTGTCGCCCAGGACAGGCTATGGGAGAAATGATGTTACTCTTTCGTTATACGTAAATAAGTTTGTTAGCCAGGCATAGTTTACACCTTAGAGAAGATAACAAAGTGCTATCAATTTCTTACAGCTCTTGTCTTTTTGTTTGTTGACCAGCTGAAAATAAAGACCACATTCATCAAACTCTAGAGACTCCCTCTTAATACAGATCGTTACACACTTGTTCGACATGTTGAGAAACCACCTCTTGACAAGCCAGGCAATGTTGCTAAGTTATTATGATGGACCAATCATTGCTTGGAGGAGGGATTAGAAAACAGTGTTTTATCTATTTGGTAATAACGTCATGATCAGTACAGCATTATATGATAAGTGGAAAGCATTATGGGGAGCAATGCATTATCTCTGTGCAGTGAAGAGGCCCATGTCATGAGCTCCATCACTATGCCTGTCTACATAATGCTTTCTAGCACTGTGATATTTTCACCTATCTCTGTATGAGGGCTCAAGAGAAATGTCCTTCTTCCTCTTTAGTATGTAAATATACCCAACGGCAGTTGACAAAAAGGTAAACGTGCATCTCATCCAAAGTATATTGGATCCTTGTGGCTGATGGAATTGCCTTATAACAGATCAGTGCATTGATAATGATGAGCGCACATTTGAGTGTCCTGGCCACTTCATTATTCCGCTCACATGCAAGCATTAAATAACAGTTTCCCCCCTCTTCGCCCTACAGTAAATCCTCTCTCATCCATCGATTCCAGCATCCTTTAGGGGCTCCTTCTAGGAGACACCGACAGGCTTATCTTGCAAATCCTTTAAAAGGTATTTAAAAAAAAATATTACCACAGAATAGGTTTTTTAACGGTCACACAGCGTGGTGTTTATTTTCCCCCCTTGCCGCCCTGGTTTGGATTTGTACAGCTTGAAGTGATGGAGCATAATAGATGTGTTTGCATTTGCCGAAAAACTGAGAGTTCCAATCACTCATCCATTGACTTTGATAGCTCAGAGCCTATTTGGCCTTGCCCAGATAAGGCCTGAGCATACATCGAGGCCGATTCAGTTGAATTGTTTGTACACACATGGCACTTTGGCATTGGTCTGCTTGGATTGGCTTTGGCATGATGGAGAATGTTATCCCCAACCCCCCTCCCCCTCCCCTACCTCCCTGACAATCGCACAGTGGTGCTTTGGGGCTGGAGCTGTCGGTAAAGGGTGAAGGGTGCGTAGGACCGGAGGCTACGAATGTTGCCTTGCGTAAAGGACAAAGAGGGACGATGCCTTTGGGTTGAAATAGTCCCTGACATTCTGACACAGATGAACCTACATAACTATCATTCCCAAAAGATCCAAAGCACATTGTGTAATTCCCCATAAGATGCATGCCTCTGGTAGACACCATTCAGTGTTGCAATCTGACTTTTTATTTATGGTTCACTAAATATACGGAGATGTGAATTGAGATGTTTAAGAAGTTTTGTTCTCCTTCACTTTTTGTTAATTGTCAGATGAATTAGTTGGGCAAATTTGTTTGGATGACAGTTAAAGTTTGTCATATCAACTTTAAAGGTGATAATATGTCAGTGTTGTGTTCAAACTTCTCTCTACTGCCCCCAAGTGGCCCAAATAATCTGTTATTACAAGTTTAACAGTTAGACACCTTATATTTAGACTAAGTTTAGGATTTTTATTTTTAGATGTGGTTCAAAGAGGGATCATGTTTTATTATTTGACTCAATTTGGTATGTGGTTAAATTACTATATACTATATATCAAATTTGAAGCTTGTGTGTGTGTGTGTGTATGTCTGAGACTAAACAGATAAAGATAAAGATGCAGTAGCTTTGCTGAAATTGTCATTTCATTTCAAGCCTTTATTTACCCAGGTGTATCCCATTGAGATCATTGATCTCTTTTTCAAGGGAGACCTGCTCAAGTAGGTTCCACATGAAACATAAAAACATAAACAGAACAACAAAAAGGACATCTTACAGCATCATTATAGGGATTACAATTTACAATAATTATCCACATGAGCAGGTACCAACAGCTTCCGATTGAGTAGCATCCAACCGAGCTTTAAAAACATGTAGTGGCACCAGATTGCTCAGTTTCCATTTCAATTGCAGACTATTCCAAGACAGAGGAGCTGCACATCTAAAAGCTATCTTCCCTAAGACAGTCCTAGCAGTTGGCACATTTAATAAAACTACAGCATGCGATCTCAGGCAGTAGCCACTTACAATTCGCCGTGAGATCAGGGAGCAGATGTAAATAAAGGCTTGGAATGGACACGGGGTGAAGCTAATTTCAAGCAATGTTGGTATCATGCTACAGAGCTTGGAACATGTTTTTTATAAATGTTATAATAACTTTTTAATACAGTAAAGACTTGCTTACATTACAGATGGTGACTGAATTAGTTTGTACCAAGAAATAGAGTGCTTTGTATTTGAACTGCTGCACATATACTATGTGTGTAACAGTAGTAAGTTAAACGTATCGTTAAATTAGGATTAATACCTTTCAAAAGACATGTCATTTCCTACATTTCTAGACACAATCATAGAAATCAAATGAATCTGTTGTACTATACGCACAGCAGGGTGCCCCCCTACTAAAACGGCAGTCAAACTCTGAGCTAAATTCACTCTAGTGCTGCAGTAAACTCAGTGTGGCCCGGCAGTTTGCAGCGGAAAGGGAGAGTGGCAACTAGGCTTAATGATAATAGCCCTGACGATAGCAATGATAATCCTCCTGCTATTCCTGCTGACTGCAGAGAGCCCGCGCTTTGTTCTCCGCTCCCCCTATTAGAGTGATGGAGCTTCATTTTAATTTGAATGGACCATCAGTTGGATAAGGAGAAAAGCGCTCGTCCGCGTACAAGTGTGAAAGAGAAATTGAGAATGGAGAGTAAAATGTGCACATCAATGGCTGCAGACACATGCATGTATGTACACACATACACACACTGTCTCTCAAACAAAGACCCAACAATAGAAAAGTGCGCATAGGTGCATTTGGTGACCTGTCTGGGGTGCAGCTATTATCTTCTTGGCACCTGTTCCAGGGGAGGTTCTCCTAACATTCAGCCACAGCTCTCAGATGCCAGACCAGGGGGTTTAAAATGACGAGGGGGTTTCAAAAGACACAGGGACTGGGATCATTGTTGCTCTTTAGGTGCTTGTTGTTTCAGAAGTAGAAGAAACATTAGTATATCTATTGGCAAATTGGACTCATTGTGACATTGGGAATTTCACATTAACAAGGTGTTCTTTTGAGACTGTGTGTGTCGCTAATTTGACCCAACAACAGACTAGGTAGCTGTTCTAAGGATTTCCAGGACCAGGATGTGTCTTACTGTAGATGTGTTCCAATTCCTAATGTTGCCTTGAATGGGTTGTGGTTGTCTGACAGTGTTTTTTAAAACTGTAAGTTAAGGTCCTACCTGAGTGACCCTGAGTTTGCACTAGTTCCCTGTGGCACACTTGGTTTGCAAAGTCCTAGCCTGGTGTTGAATGAGCAGAGCATATAAACAAGGCTCTCTGTGTGGGTAGTTTGTCATAGCTGTGACTTTAGGGCTATCTAAATAGCAGCAAGCGGGCGCGTTCATCATCGCATTCATCCTGAGCAGGTTGGAGATGGATGCCTGAGCAATCCACCAGGTCATGAGTTATCATCCACCAGAGGCTGCCGGCTCACACAAAGGTCAAAGGGCCATTTGTCTTAAGGCAAGTATGCCTGTATGTTAAAGCCTTCTGCTGCACACACACGCACGCACGCACGCACACACACACACACACACACACACACACACACACACACACACACACACACACACACACACACACACACACACACACACACGCACACGCACACGCACACGCGCACACACACACACAGCCAACTTCCTGTTTATTTTACATGCTACCAAGTTTTATTTTCCAGGTCATATGACAATAAAACATATAATTATCTTTCACTATTCCTTTACCTACTATACTTAGTAGGTATTTAAGGGCATAATAAGCACGTTGGCACAAAGGTTTTGTGACTTCACTGCTGAGAGTTCAGTGAGAAGATCATTACCGTTGATGTTGGTACTCTAAATACATACATGACAAAAGCAAGCTTTTAGCTTGGCTTAGCATAGCATACAAACTGGAGGCATAGGAAAGCCGCTAGCCTTGCTCTATTACAAGCTTACATTTTTATTTTTTATTTACTCAAATAGTCTATTTGAATCAATGTAGTCTAATATATTGTTTGTTTTTGGCATCGATGGCCCAGGACATACATAGCTACAACACGTACCATAACACTATAAAAGGTTTTACATTTCATAGATGAAACGAATGAATTGTGATTAGGAATAAGCTCACATAATTTGTGTGCAGATTTAACAAACACAGTTAGGAGGTTCCATTGGGTAAAACAACTAGGTGCTGGATATTACATTGTTATCATACAGTATTAACAATCCTTAATCAACAAATGAAAATAAGAACTTTTTTATTTGTATTTATAACCCTAAGCTTTTCACCATCAACATGCTGTTCAGTCTTTTAATGTGACGGGAACAAGCACGTGTTAATCAGCTTATAGATACACAACGTCGACCATTTTAATACGAGTTAAACATCATCCCACATTCACGGCGGGTATCATTGGTTAGATGAATGATGGTTTATGCGCCATTTTCTTTTAACTATCCATAGCACTGTGCGGAGCTGTGATGGTCAATCACTTAACTAAATAAAAAAATAGGCAGTATTGTTACAAAGTGCTATACAATAAAAAGCTATAATAATAATGAAAATATGAAGGAGCAAATCATCAGCACATAAACTGATTAGTTTAAGCATCACCCCCAGACCTCCTGGCTGCGAGTTGTTGTGTAATGAGTCAGAGGGCATGTGGATTGGCTCTTTTGTTAAAACCAGAGATGCATTATCATTACTCCGACTACTGTAAAGAGCCAGCCAACCCTGAATGGCGATACATTCATAGTCTTTCATTTCCACTCATTAGACTGCTTTAATGGAGACTGGTTTGCTCCCAGCAAGATATACCTTTGTAACAAGAGACACTTAACTCAGCCACTAACATCACCTGCGCAGATAAGATACAATAACATGAAACTTGAATGCTCCCTGAGGGGACGTTTCACTGTTGCAGCTGCAGCTTGTAAAAAAGGATATACTGAAGAAAAAACGTGATTATCAAATGAATATAGAGTGGGGATATTAAATGAGCCCAGACTAGCCATTTCAAACATTAAACATGTTAAATAGGAACAGTGAATCCAATTCCAAAGCGTGGTTAATAATTACATTATCATGGGGAGCAAAATAAAAACTCAGTTACCATAAAACACCAAACAAATGGATTATGTTTCGGCAACGATGACATTTGGCGAAAACAAAAATGCATGCTACCTGAAACAAGTGAGTTCAGGTACAAAGCAATTGGTAATTTGTTATGAATAAAAATGATATGATACTAAAAAATAGTAATAGACTACACATTTTACAGTCTCTTATAAAGCAATTATTGTTAACATGCACAGCCAGCAACTGTAAATGCCCTTAAAGCTACTTACGATAGGAGTACATTTGAAACGCAAGTATAGCATTCTTATAGATGCTCAAATAAAGTGTTAAATGAAGGAGCCATAAACGGCTTCAAGCAAGCTGATCCAGCCCAGAGTATCTGACCAGATGTGTGTATAGGGTCATGACCTCGTCTGGATACATGTATAAATAAGAAATCACTGCGGCAGGATTTGTAAGTTATTGTTTGGTAAAGTGTTTGTGGTAAAAGTTCTCCGACTCTCTCTCAGACCCTCATCAAAATCTTTCCCAGCTTCCAGGCTCATGTCCTCACACACCTGCTTGTCGTCCACCGGCTTCCTTGCCAAGATGGTCATCTGATCCTTATTGGCCGTGCACTTGGCCAAACTGTAGCGATGCCCATTATCACGCGTTAAGCAGGTGCTCAGACGCGTCGCTCCTCGATCACGATGCAGATTTGCGCACGTCGAGCAATCCATTTTTCAATTTGGTCTCCTGCCTGAGCTAAATTAACAGATGTCGATTGATTTTCCTTCCTTTGAAACCGCGAGCCTTGTTTACACTTGACAGCCAGGGCGTTATACCTGAGTGGCTGTTTGAGACGAACGCACGTTACAATTAGCCCTTTTTTAATTAGACTGACAATTAGCACTATACTTGTGAGGCGGTTACTTTGCCAGCTTTTTACTTTCCGTGCCTCTTTGTTAAGCTAATCGACAGATTGCCTCGAGAAAGACGAGGTGTTTCAGTGAGATTGAAGGCCTGTGTCATAATCACACTTACACTCACATGTGTGTGCTTTCTTATAAATTAAAGGATCAAAATTAAAGACTTTTCCTTCATCGTATTGTATGCCTTAATCAAACTAACAACAGCACAAACACTTCATTGTCAATCCCCTGGAGCCTCAGACTCCTCTTGACGCCATCGCAGGGCCCCCCGGCGCTTCCACAGCCATCTATGTTCACCAGCTGGTTATTATTGCTAAAAATACGCTTATAAAACCGGTGTAGCCTGGCACCATCACACACTAATGACGGGAGTCAAGTGGCGCGCGGCAGATATGCCCTCACATGCGCGCTGTCACAAGCCATTTCATTGAACTTGAGAAAATGGGAGCCGGCGTTGTTTTTGCTCTAAGCCCCCCCCTCACCACACACACACACACACACACACACACACACACACACACACACACACACACACACACACCCCCCTTCTCACCCCTAAAAGTCGTTATGAACTAATATGCCGTCTTTATTGCCATCATCTCAGTGATCATGATAGTTTTCACATAGCGACGTTCTGTTGTTCTCTCCCCTGTTCCCTGTTCAGGCTATATTCACTGTTCTGTGGGCGAAGAAAACAGGTTACCAACTGTTTAGATGTAAGCAACTGTCAATCAAACGTGCCTCTTTTGGATCATGGCACTGGCATAAAAGATTCATATAGAACATTGGGATTTTTTGTTCATTTTTATTTCTTCTGCTTTACCCGTCGTTTTCTATTTATGCTGTTTTTGGATACTTTGGCCACAAAGCAAGTGGTGTTTCAAGTATTAGTTGTGATTAGCATAACTAACAGTTGTAATACTAATTACCGTATCTTGGTATATGGTATACCTGGATTATACTTTCTAAGCATCATAATGAAAGCAATGTACATGCTAAAGGGCACACTACTGGCCAAATATGCAATTGGCTAGTAGAATTGCATGACACATCAGAAAACAATGTTTTTCTATTCAGTGGCTGATAGAAGTTGAACAGGGACTAGTCATTTGAACGGTAAATAAAAAAGGTAAAACAGCAAACCTAAGGTTTTACTAAATGTGCGCCTGCTGGGCAACACTGCATCCTGCTTTTAGATATATTAACAATGCATGAAATGTCTCGTGTTCCATCTCTTCAGAGGGAAGTCAGAGGTCAGTGCTAGCTACAGAACAACAGCTCCAGACCTGGTTGCAATTCTGTGTCTTGTTCAAGGACGCTTGCCAGCACAGAGGGGAGCTTGGATTTCTCTACTCCCTACCAGACGAGCCAGAAAGCCCACAAATGTCCCATAAAGCCAAGCCATTGTCTCCATAATCCCACCTGCCTTTCAAGTGGTTAGCCATCCATGTCTGTGAGCATGTACCCTGCACTGCTGCTTGGTACCTGGGTGAGCTGCCTCTGTGTCGAGGGCTCCTGCAAAGAAGCAGAACAAGAGTCCAGAGAGGGTCTACCGGGAGGCAGTAGGAAAGTGGAGCAGTGTTGGGTCGCACATGTCGGTGGCGGGGGGTTGGGACCGGATGATAGATGGGAAATGAGGAGGATTCCCAGGAAACGGTGTGTGTGTCCCTGTTCATGTGTAGAAGACGGCGAGACAGAGGAGAGGAAAATGAGCACATGGCAGTTTGTGGCAGACGGGACAGCTGCCAGTGCTGCTGTCCCCCAGCTCAGAGGTCAGCGGCAGGTATCGCACCTCAGCAACCTGATGTTGAACGCAACAAAACACAGGAAAACGATCCAGCACAGGTGTAAGTGGGAAAAAATGGAGCGAGTGGATAGAGGGTTGGAGGGAGGATGATTGAGCAGAGGGGTTAAGCACCGGGGTGACGAGCCTTCCCCGTTTAGGGAGCGACAGTTTGATGGATGAAGAGGAACTGCAGGGAAGGAAAATAGTCGGGCTGATTAATTGTACAGGAAAAGGCCAAGGGATTGTTTGTTTTTTTGTTTTCCATGTGGCTTGCTTTCTATGTGCTCACCTTTTCATTGTCCGTTACGGAAGCAGTCATAACGGAGAGGAAGAGCGTCTCCAGCCTGTGTACTTCTCAGGGTCCATTGAGTGCAATTACACAGAACAATGGAGACAGCATGGTGCTAGTTGACTGTGCTCAACACTACTCCTCTTTGACACAAGAGGAGGCAGAGTGGCTGAGCCGGATCAAGATGCGAAGCCTCGACCAGCTCCTTTTGTTCTTCCCCTGTTGTCTCTTCCGAACAAGTTGGCGTT
This sequence comes from Pseudochaenichthys georgianus, assembly GCF_902827115.2. Classification (NCBI taxonomy): domain Eukaryota; kingdom Metazoa; phylum Chordata; class Actinopteri; order Perciformes; family Channichthyidae; genus Pseudochaenichthys; species Pseudochaenichthys georgianus. Next base: position 6,529,277 of record NC_047522.1, on the reverse strand, counting down.
GCAGCCAGGGAAGGAGGCGGATGGCGGGATTATGTTTGGCTGATTTGAGGCCAATTGCTGGTTTCGCCGGTGCGTCGGGTGAGAGAGGAGGAGGGGATGTTAAAGAGATGTGTCAGTGATTATTAGAGGGTCGGGGGGGCGATGGGGGGAGAACACTAAAGCTTCTCCTTGCCAGTACTCAGCTTGAACATGACAGACACAATCTTCTCCACACACGCTCTGCCTGGCTGGCAGTGGGGCTTCAGAGTGGGTGTTCTGGGTCTTTGGCTCTGCCTGAGGTCCCCTAATAAAGTCTGCCGCTGCTGCTGCTGCTGTTGTGACAGTGTGTCAGAATTAACACTCAGTCGCAACTGTAACTGCTGAACATGTGGGAAACAAAGCACTGAGCTCAGTACTTTTTGCTGGTGGCTTGCTGGGGCTATCTATCGCATTTCAGGGCAATACAGCTTGTGTTTCCAAGGTGTATAGATGCAACCATTTTTTGCAAAATTGTGCACATACATGTATTGCAATTTACGATTAGTAGACTTGGCCAAGAATCACGTCCGACTACAAGCACACACAAAGTCTTCCCAGCTTCCTTAAAGGCATCCTGCTTACACAAGTCTGCCATTTAATCAAAACCTCAAATAGGTTTACTATTGAAAAGGAAAGATAAGCGGCAAATACTCTTTATAAAAGGAACAATTATCATGCCGTATAGATTTGTTGTACCACCCCACATCTGTGGTTGTGGGTAATTATCAGAGATGTTGCGCAGTCTCATCCTGGCACCATATAACAAATTATACTTAATCCCTGCTCCAAGGATGTTCTGTGGTGTATGCCAACCTCTACCCTCCCTGGTAAAACTTCCCCCCAGGCATCAATAAGGAATCACTGTCCTTATTATTTGAATCCAAGCTAAATACAGTCATGCCCCCCGCGTGTACAGACTTGACATTTCCTTGTCGTTCTCCATCTATCTGAGTAAGCTATTGTATCAGTAAACACCTTGCTGTTTATGTGTGCTCCACTTCCTAAAGAGAGGGTATGTCTGCTCTTTGCAACATCACAAAGTGCCGCAGCATATGCTGTATTTTTAATTCAAGAAGGGCGTTTTGGAAGCCTAGTAGCATGCCATACGATAGCAGCTCGCAGTGGCGTTCCCCTGGCGCTGACAGAGAAATCAAACGTAAAATGGAGCACCTGAGCGAGCGAGCGAGCGAGCGAGCAGCGATACATAACAGATGTTCACAGGAATGTTGACTTTTTGTTTGGCCCTTATCTTTGACGCTGCCATCCTCCAGTAAAGTGAGTGACGGAAGAGGAGAGAATAAAGAGAGGAAGGAGGAGAGGAGTGCACGGAAACGACGAGAAAGAGAAGAGAAAGCGGTGTTGTTGGTGGAACTAAGTGGAAGACGTGCTGGCAGGCGGGGTGTTCGATGGCAGGAAAGTGGGACAGCCGCACAGCTGTGTTTCTGCGTCGAGGGACCCTCGAGATTGGTGTCACTTTATTTCATTGTCAGGGAGAAGAAAGGGAGGGAAACACAAGAGACGTATGATGTACAGAGAGTGAGGAGTATGCTCGGGGTGAGGCAAACAGAATTGAAGCAAAACGAAAAAACAGACCCTGGAGCAGCTGCTTCTGTATTACCTGATGGTGTTGAAGAGAGGGAAGGAAAAGGGACCTTGTGTTGACAGTCGTGGTGTCAGAGGCACCTCACTCTTCATGCAGAACATTATCCTGGTTCATTTGCAGGGTGACATGGCAAGTGCACGGTTATTAAGACTAGGAGAGGAGAAAACAACATTTCCCATGATTCAGCTGCTACTGTTTGTAGTGCTGTGCTGACATCTCTAAGATAGGCTTGACAGTTTTGCTTGCCACCTCACAATAAATAGCCCTTTTGAGTTATATAACATTTGCTGTGATCGGGAAGAATTTACGATCAGCCATTACTTCATCCTTAGAGGGTGATAAATTCCTGTGGGCGAAGTCACTGTGGGGTCAAGTTATTTTCATGTTAGCTATTTCATGTTTATTTTTGTCATCCATCAAGGTGAAGTGTCTGGGTGATGCTCCTGAAGTCAGATGGTAATGATAGCAATGGAGAAGGCAACTACTCTGGTCACCGCTTCCACAAAACATACTTCCCTTGCAGCCATTGCAGGAAAAGCTCACCTTTGCTGTCTTTGTCGAATCATGTTCTTCAGTTGGAGAGAAAACACCCGCGACAGATCGACTTCTTATCGCTCAAACGGCCACTAAAAGTAGCAGATAGACGAAGTGAATGCGGAGCCACTGTGTCCGTGATTGCTTGCCGCAGCACTTGTGGGGATAGTCGCTGAGCTGAGGCTCCAAGAGACTTGGACAGAGTGAGTGATGGCAGGCCAGATTCAAGCCACCAGCCTCTCAGATATACAGGACAGTTGAGGTGAAGAAAGATAAACTAGACCAGAGAGAGAGGGAGGAAGCTCTTACAGATGTCATACCCAAATCTTCACCCTCAATTAGTACAGAAAGATCGCCTGCAAGACGCATTTACAACCAAGCCTAGAAGTGCTTCTTAAAACTCCTTCCGTCACCGAATTAAAAAAAAGGAAATCAGGTAGGAAAAGCAAAACAACAGATGAATATGGAAAAACAGTCCTGCCCGTCTTTTTCCCCTTCGGTTTCTTGCACACTGCTGGTAAACAGCGCGTGAACAAGCAGGCTGCAATTTTGAACGCAGCTTTATTTTCCACCATTTATTTGAGCCCAAAATGGGTCCTGATGGAGTCATCAGCCCCCACTCGCCTGCTAATGGTTTAATTATGTCCATCTGGAGGAGGCTGGGAGTGGGAAGCTCGCCTTACTCTCCAGTCATTCCCCTGGTAATTTTTCTTCCCCGGCGCACACTGACTGGTGCACCGATGCCTCCGAGAAGCGGTGAAGCATTTGGGAGGTGGATCAACCTAAACGCCCACCCTTCCTTACGACTTCTACTTTTGGGACGCACAATGAGTTGACAGACGCTGCGTTCTTTTTCAGGACATTATTCCAAAATGAAAGTTGGCACTCAAACAAGCTCGAATATGAATGAAGATACAATTGTTTTGATTTAGCCATCGAGATTTCACTTAAAGCTCAATGGGATTATCTTGTTGTGTCAAGGAATGGATGGTGGGCCTAATCATTTTCTTGTAAGTGTTATAATTATGCTGTATCATTAAAAACTGCATATCTACAGATGGGGACCATTTGTACCAATACAACAAGAACATGTTGTACATTTCTCCAAACCTTTAGCTATAGGCTAATAGACACTCTGATATGATTGTTAGATAAGAAGTCATTAGATTTTGAAGCACGACAGAAGTGATATCATTTCAATGTCTTGAAGCTTTTAAGATAGCTGGGAATAACTTTATTCCAATCAAAATGTTTTTTCGTTTTTTACCACAAAGACTGAAAAACCTCAAAAATAGAAAAGCAGAGTACGCTGTTTAAATGCTTTGGAAATACCCCAATCCCGCTACTATCCTTTCTTATTCTGACTGTGAACTTAATCCCTGACCCTGAACTCATCTCCCTCATGTCTCCGTATGTTTCCGTACGGATCAAGTGCTGTTAGATCACCTTTCATGGATGATTTGTACATAATGATGCCGTCTCGTCTAAGAAGTTTGTTGAGCTGAACGGCTTTGTTGGTTTGCGGGGCGAACATCATTACTTAGTCTGGGTATTGTTACGAGCAGACTAAACTGTATTCCCCTGCCAGGAAGATTACATTGAATTACTTGTTGAGGAATTGGGTCAATAATGAGCGTCAGCGGCAACAGTGCGCTTGTGCGCATTGCAAGTCTGTCTGGATGTCTATTGGTTCAACTTATAACATTTGCACGATGCATGCAGATTTTATAAAGGAAAGTCACTGTTGCTGTTGTACAACGTTGTGATGGTTTCGTTTTGTCTGTCTTCTTCTGGTTTTGATGATCTTGCTGCAGATTCTGGGTCAGAGCATCTTGTTCGGATGGTTCATTTTAACCACCAGGTATTATTGCTGCTATCATTTCAGCAACACAAGCAGAAACGGCTCATTCCGTTTGCAAGGTGATTTAACATTTGAATAGAGGCCTGTTCTGCACAGATGACCTAGTTACCTTTTTACTCCTGAGAGCACACGCTTTTCAATCTGAAGGTCGCAATGACGCATGGACATACTGTAATATGCTGTAAGGGCATAAAAGTAAAATGCTATGGTTATGGGCGCATGTGTTTTATCAGGCCCTTTGATTAAAAGGAAAGTAAATGCTTTTTTCTTTGCTGTCCTTATCTGTTGTTCTCAGTGAAAAGCTCAGATCTCCTGTTCTGTTCGTTGACTGCATGGAGGTCACCGGTAGATAGATAGATAGATAGATAGATAGATAGATTCAACTTATTGTCATTACACAGTACAGGTACCATGTAACGAAACGGTTTCTCTGCATTTGACCCATCCTAGTGTTAGGAGCAGTGGGCTGCCATTATGTATTATGTGCCAAAGCCCACAGCCGTTACCGCGTCTACTCGTCTGTGTGCATAAATGTGGAGGATTTATCGTTAGCAGTTTTCTCTAATAGACGAGAGCAAGGACAATGTTCCAGCTCGTCAGCTGTTCTCACTTACACTGGCAGCTCAAAGAGACTTCTGTCTGACATCGCCGGCGATCAAAGGAGGAAAAACGCTGTCAACCTGCAGTCTGAGCCTTTGAAAGTTCAACTGACTTCCTTCCTCTCCCTCACAGAGCAACATGACTTTGATTTCTGGTAAAGGGGAGCAATGCCTAGAAGAAAAAAAAGTCCCACAAATTTAATAACGTTGTCAAACAGATTAATAGGGTGTCAAAAATGTCTGCCTCAGCTGTTGGCCCATTGTGCCTATCCTTCCTCTCAGCCACACTCCCCCTTTGCTATCAGGTCCTTTCATTGCCATTCTCTACCTGTCCACCAGACGACCCCTACACCTATCCCAATGACCTTACTCCCACTTCCAGGCACTTCCTCCTGCCCTGTAATAACCACTTCCTCGTTCCTTTCCCATCACTTGACCTTCCTCACCTGTCTGTTCCCTATTTCCTATTTTTTTTATATCTTGCCAAATCCTCTAATTTGCTTCAGTCCAGTTTTTAGTCTCTGTTCTAGCTGCTCGCTGGGGTTTGACTCTTTGCCTGTTTCAAAAGCTGAAAACAAGCTATCGGTGAAATAAGTCAAACATGAATTTAATTGTTATTGACTTTCAAGGTTGTAGGTCAAAACTAGTCCACCAAATTGCGGTCTGGTGGTTTCTCTTAGCCTGGCTCCTGGAAGAAGGTTTTTAGGGAGATAAGGCACACACAGGAAGACAGAGGGATGGGAGTAAGGATGGATGGAGGGAGGGAGGGAGGGAGAGGAGGTGGGAGTAGGAGTAGAAGCACTGTAAGATGACAGCCATGGGGAAACGGTATCGGCCTCAATTATGATGAGCAGTGGAGCGCTGCTCGGGAGCAGATGAGTTGAGTGCCGGCCCCGGCGGAAAAGTCAGTGGCTGATAGCTGATAATCCCCGGGATGAACCGGGATGAACCGGGATGAACCGGGACACACCGGTCACAGAGGGAGCCGTCCCATAGTCAGGTGTAGTGGCAATGTTGGTAGTGCTGCATAGGGATGCGCGGAAATGCAGCAAATGATTGTATAAGGCAACGTTTTTTGTGTAATGAAGGTCCAAGGAAGTACATTATACTTGGATATTGCTGCTGAGCTAAGTATTACATATGAAATCAGCCTGTACAGTGTCAACCAACACCCACCTAGCTGAAAAATAGCCTCTACACTCTGTATTTTGTGGAATACTATAATGTTTATTTAACAGAAAATGGAAACATCAGTTTTCAACTATACTGTATATCTTAACAGGTTATTTGAAGTTAACAGAACTTAAAGGTGCCCTATGGAGTTCAAACTCAGGGATACTGCCGATACTGACTTCCCTCATTTTAAAATCTGTAAACCTCATTGCCTGAAACTCAGTGTGAACATGTTTTTAGTATCTGCAGTGACAGCATTTTCTGACATTGAATCGCTGTATTGAAAATGAATGTGTAATGGGATGGATGAAATCTGACCGATTTACGAGGTTTTAATCTGTGCCAATACCAATCTGGTGTATGGGATTGAAACATCCCATTTTAAAAGTGGTTGGTTTGTTGTAAAAATACTGTTGACACTGAAAGCAATCACTCAACAACCTGACCTGTCCTCGTCTGGATCATATGGTTCAAGTTAAACTATTTGTGAAGCCTCAATATATAAAGAAGTCATCGCATTATTTCTATGAAATGCAGGACTGTAGGTTACTAGAGGGTTTGCGCGCATGTCAACAACAGTATATAAACTGAATACATTTTGGAGGATGTCATGGCAGGGCTAAGCAAAACATCAAGTTATTTTTGCTACAGTGTTGCCACCTTCTGTCTGTGGAAATGAAGGATATTCAGGTGATAGCTAACAGTCTGCCACCCAGGGAAGAGAGGAGGCTGGTTTGTTGAGGCATGTTCATGTCGATGAGCAGGAGACACTCATGATTGACTAACAATGTTCCATGTTTCCACTAGTGGAAAACCGGCCCCTTTTAGGCCTTTCTATGACATTTGAGCGGAACATGGGTCCCAGTATTATTGCACCAGATAGACTAACTCAGAGGTGAGGTCTACAAATGCGATGTATGAAGGAAGCAACACGCTTCAGTCAGAATAAAATGTCACACCGCCTGCAGCAACAAAATAAAAAGGTTTGTTCATTGATGTTTTTTTTCTCCAGTCATGAATCACAAAGCTGTACTTCAGAAAAAAGTCAAGTACCAAACATCAATAGGAAAATGTCATTTGGGAGAGGGACTTGTGATAAAAAACGTTTTAACACCTCTTCAAACTGTTATGCCCAGGATGAAGAGAAAAAATACTTGTTTTTAGTTGCTCAGTGAAGTCCTAAAATATGTGAAATTTTGAGGCGATAAAGGTCTTTTATATTCATATGTCTGCCTTTATGTTGATTTATCCTCTTTTTAAATGGTCTTAAACCTAAATCACAGACTGATTGAAAATTACGAGTGGTGATGGAGGGTGAAGTGGTTATTTTGGGAAAAACAACCAATGCTCCAGCTTTTTTATATAATTTGTCTTAATTCTAAAAGTTCGATAAGTACCTCAACATTGTTTTTGTTCAACTTAATGTTCAATTTGAACTGTGTAAACATGTGTGTTCCATTAAGAGTTCAAGCTTGAAATCTAAGTGAAAAGTAGAAGCCTGGAGAGGGTCTTAGCGTTTAGCCTATCCCTGCCCTAATAACTAGCTAGTGTAAGACAAGAAGGAAGCAAGATATGGACTATTCCTTTCTCTTCATCAGCTTCTGTAGCTCCCGTACAATATTTACTCATTTGTGTTCATATTGCACCCCCTCTGTTCTCTCACATTAGCAGTAGCAACAATCTATTACAACTAAATAACAATGGTATCTGAACTCTACTTAATATACAAGATCCAGCTGTGATTTAGAGGACATGGAGCATCAAAAACCTGCAGGACAACAAACTAAATCTCTTTGAATCAGTTACCTGGCACACTTAAAAAGCCCAGTGATACAGAAGAGTCCAATGCAAACATTAGGTTCCTGGGGACTTCCTCTATGCGCGTCTGTGTGTGTATTGCCATCATAGAGAGCCGGGGCGCCTCATCAGAACACAGATGCGCCCTGATTAAGGGCGAGCGCAGCAATGACAGAACTGCATTAGTGTGATGTATGTGTTGTTAGCCAGCAAGCAGCTAATTCCAAATTTAACACCTGATTCGCACAATGCAGTCACACCTGAGTGCAAGCCAAGATGTACTACCCTTGTCAGACCACTGATGGCTTTTATAAGTAATTTTTTCGGAGTCCCCGATTCATTCTCTTGCTGCGTCGTTGATAATGAATTATGATTCTGGGTCAGGTTTCAGCTTAAAAGCAAAAGTATAGTTATTTGGAAACTGGGTTGGTGTCAAATAGTCACTTTGCTGGAGGGAAAGCCCACCACCCCTCCCTACCTGCAAGGTTTCTTGAAAGGCAGACTCTATTGTTTTAGAAGAGAAATTCATCTACAGATGCAGAATGAATTTGGCCTGATTATGCACCAACTTGTCTACATGGTGCAGTCTTTCCCAAACCCAGAATTGCAGAAATCAGCTACTCCTCATACAGTTAACTTGCATTCACATTGATAGAACACCTGATAATATGCTAATAGAAATCACTTCCCTGACTTCCCTGTTTAATGCTCATTTCTAGTCATCCATAATGACAGTATGATGATGGAAAACAACTGTGCTACTCATGTCAGACACGACAGGCTTTTGTCTGCCGACAGGTTGTGTGATTTTGAACAGGTGTATGTGCTGCCTTGTCCCATCTGGCCCTGGTGTATTTCCCATCCTGCTATTTGTCCCGTTTTATACCTCTTGCGGTGAAACGGGCATGTGCTGCTGCGTTTGTGTATATGTCACTGTGTTGGTTGTGTCTAGTGGTGTTGTTTCGGGTCAAGCTGGTCCTGTATAATCATGGTTGTGTCAGCAGCCCGCCCGCTCATCACTGCACAAGGATACCAGCAACTGACATTGACCCTTGTGCCCTCCCTCCTTCTCAACACACACATACGCGCTCACAGCTTTATTATACCCTTATGTGTGCCAAAGTGTGTGTTCTTTTAATGGACCAGAGGTTGTTGCAGGGGCGGATCTAGAAAAATATTCATGGGGTGGCAAGAGGGTGGCAGTAGAATTTCAGGGGTGGCATCCCCTGGCAGAAGTATATGCTGATTTAATCGCAGTCATATCAATCAATGTTAACTTAAAAGCCACAAGTTAAAAGCCACAATATTGATATTTTAACTCAATAACATTAGGTGACATTATTGTGGCACATCAGTAAAGCCTTACATATAAATATATAAGGTGGCAGACATCATTTAATGCATTTTAACTGAATGAGTTGTTTCACTCTTAGACCAGCAGGGTACCAAATCTATGAAGACTGCTGCAATAAGTACATTAATTAACTGTCTCTTCGATGTTTGTCTGTATGAATATGATACTATTAACAATCATATTATTCCTATCAACTGTCAATCACTGTTATGATTCACATATTCAGTGTTATTATTAAATAAACTATATTTTTTAGAGGAGTTAATGATGAACGTTCCTCAAGATGCTGGCTCACCCTCCTTCAAATTTGAAAGACAAGTAATTACTATCATATATCAAAAGAATCAAAAGAACAGTTTTTGGACAGGAGATTTTTTGAAATACTAACATAAAATACACATTCTGGTACTCTCTTGAGAAGAAAAATAAATAAATCTTTTACTACACGACATATTTAAAAAAATGAATGCCATTTTAGTTTTTTGTTACTTTGTTCTGAAAGTTGAACCTGCTGATCCTCACAGAGAGAAGAGGGAAGAGGCTGTGTGAATTACTGTACTTTACATTGTGGATAAGGGTGGATAGCCCCCATTGTTCTGTGTGTCAAAATGAAAGACAGCCCACACACCTATCAATCATCAAACCGTGGGGTCTTATTTCATTACGGGTTGATGTCTATCAACACGTGATGTTGTATCGATGTATATGTACTACAGCCATACTTGCCAACCTTGAGACCTCAGAAATCGGGAGCATTTCAAAACCACCGCGGGGGGGTGGTGCTAGTGGATCGCTGGAGCTGTATTAGCTTAACCTGCTTATTGTAGTTGTAAGTGCGCTGTCTTGATGGAGCATGTGTGGGCTGGACCTGTGTTATACAGGAAAGAAGTGAGCAGGGGGGAGTTTTGTCGATTCTTGTTCAGTTTTCTGTGACTTATCTTCCTCACCCTCTCAGACTTTCAGTTGCACGCGCTACTAAAGAGACGCGCTACCATGGAAACCAAACAATGGTGTAGCTGTATTAAAGTCCGAGTGGAAACAGTCGTGAGTAAATCCAATTTTGTCAGAAATTGGGAGAAATGCGGGAGAAATATGACCCCGGAAGGAAACCGGGAGAGGGCAATGAAATCGGGAGTCTCCCGCGAAAATCGAGAGGGTTGGCAAGTATGACTACAGCAAAATTATTCTCCGTCTGGACTTCCTGCAACAACACCACGCCGTTATCGTGATTCTGATTGGCCAGAAGACATTTTCAAAGATGTTCTATTGAGAAGACGATCACTACGTGACAAAAGTTTTCAAAACCGTCTCTAGTCCTCGGTATTTCCAGACAAGTGGCTACTGAAATCAATCTTACTAACTGCTGTCTGTGCAATTTACTCCGTGCGAGTTGGCGGACTTTATTTTGCTTACTTTAACATCATTTTTCATGGTGGGGCTAAGCCATTTCTTCGTATGGCTGTAGCCTACCCCAGCCATACCCTAACCCTGACCGCAAATACCTCATTCCTTCCGTCTACTTGGATCCGAAATGCTTCTCGTTTTGCGCTGTCCCCCCGTTCAAATGAAATCACCGCCAATCATATTTCCACGCTCATGCCAGGGCCGGGGGAGGGGTTACAAGGCTTGCGTCTTGTGCTCCATTCACTTGCACTCGGACATTAGAGATTTTCTCTCATAAATGTCTGATGAGCCACAACTTTTCTTTCAAAACAAAGCTGCCAACTGGGGTGGCAGCTGGGGTGGCAAGGCATTTTTCTGAGGTGGCAGCTGCCACCCTGTGCCACCCCGTAGAACCGCCACTGGGTTGTTGGAATTAAAGCAGTGGCTCTCAGACGAGCAAAGGTCAATTGGTTCAAGATCGTAGTGACACATGCTGCCTAGCTTCAATGAGCTTATACAGGATGATGTTTGCTGAACTCCACACGTTGGTTTTTGGCTTCAACTATGAGACTTCAATTCTGTTTGTTAGTGTCCCCACCATAGGACACTAAGGATAGAGGGTGTCGTTTTTCTCATACTGATATTCTGAACAATCTGTGCTGTTGTATTTGCTGCAAAGTGTCTCTACTGTAGGCTATTTTTATTATATGTACAGCACTTTGGCTCGACCAAAAATCGTTTATAAATGTGCTATATAAATAAAACTTGATTTGATTTGATAGCCATTTTAGTTTAGCTTATTTGTAGATTAAAGATTCTTTATAGAGAACCGCAGTGGCGCGTCCTAAAACCCGGAAGTAAGTTAGCATTTTTACCACGTCCGGTTCCTTCGATAAAAAGCAATGCAATTTCTCCATAGGATTTTGGAAAATAGCTCCAAATAAGATCTGTGTTTGACACAAATTGAAGAGACAGATCACGTTTTGTTCTACGACATTAAATACATCAGCAGTGACCCCGCTGGTGATTTTTGAAGAGTTTACGTGTCTGAAAAACGATGGTTGTTAACAAGTGGCTGAATAGGACTACAGAAGTTGTCCAGGCCATTTTACGTCATTACACCGAACACGTAAATCAATCAATCAATCAACAACTTTATTAATCCCGCAAGTGGCAATTGGTTATGAGCAGCAGCTTATGTTATGTACACAGGCAGGAACATACAAGAAGAAAACACACAGATACACCCGGGAGCACAGAAGTGGATAATTCCAATTTACACTATAAATAGTTCAAAGCATCACAATAATAAATAAATAAATAATCAAGTTAAAAGCCTTTTCAAGAATTTAAAAGTTTGAGTGCAGAAGGGATGAATGATTTAGAAAAGCGATTAGTCCTTTGATCAGGTAGAGCATATCTACGCCCTTATGGCAACAGACGAAATTCATGTGAAAGTACATGACCTGGAGAGTTCAGAATGCTAAAAAAACAAAACACTCCCGCTAAGTTTGTTTGCCCTATTCTGCTTGAAAGCAAGTACCCGCCTCCTGCAAACTGTTCAAACAAACACTTCAACTTGTACCATTTACAATCTGTATGTTTGAATATGGATCTTAAGTTGGCGTGACGTTGAAGCAGCGACCCTGCTGTAGTTCCTTTATAGCATAACGTTAGCATTTTGCTTCTTGCGACTAGATTTATGCTTCGAAAATTATAAAAGTAGGATAGACATGTGGATATTATCCGGCTGAACAAAACGTGATCCGTTTCTTAAATGTGTGTCAACCACAGACCTTATTTCCAGCTATTTTCCAAAATCCTATGGAGAAATTGCATTGCGTTTTTGACGAAGGAACCGGAAGGAGTATACATCCGGGTTTTAGGACGCATCACTGCGGTTCTCTATAGGGGTACGTGCATGGGTGTAGGAAGCATCCTGAATGTGGGGGGGACATTTTTAACAGAGGATGTGGGGGTCGCCCCCCACGAAAAAAATATAGATTTCCTGTATTCTGGTGCATTCTAACAGGTGGTTTGATACTTTTATGTGGCTATACTAGCATGAGGAAAATGATGGGTACATTTTGTAATTTCATCCAGTAGTAAAGAAAGGAAACATATTTGATTATTAATTCAGAGCCGTCTTTGAATTAATAAAAAGCAGTTTAAATGACCATTTTTTGTACATTTATATACAACAATAAATATTTGTGAGTGCATTGAGAGATATTGTTGAGGAGAGTCATTTATATATACGCAAAATACATTTGTGAATCCTTCTGTGATCATTTATTAATATTGAGACTGATCTGACTCCATACAGATGTTAAGTTCACCTAGGGCGTGCAATGATTTTGCCTCCTTCTTCACTGACAAAATTCAGAAAATCAGACAAGCAGTCAGTGCCTCTGCATCAGGTACAGCAAATGTGTTGTCTCTGTGTCCCCACCATGACACAATTCCATGAGATTAATGATAAAAACCTAGAGGACATTATACAACTTCTGAAGTCCTCCTCCTGCTGCCTTGATATTATTCCAACAGGATTTTTCAAAGATGTTTTACCTTGCATGGCCTCAGATCTACTTCACATAGTAAACAAATCTCTTCACTCAGGTATTTTTCCACAGGCCCTGAAAACTGCAGTCATTAAACCGCTCTTAAAAAAAAATAACCTAGATGCTTCAGTAATGAACAATTACAGGCCCATATCAAACCTTCCATTTCTAGGTAAAATCATTGAAAAAGTTGTTTTTCAACAGTTGAGTAATTTCTTGCATTTAAATGACTGTTTTGATGTGTTCCACTCAGGCTTTCGTCCAAACCACAGCACTGAGACTGCTCTTGTAAAGGTCTTTAATGACATCCACTTAAACACAGACAGTGGCAGAACTTCAGTGTTAGTATTATTAGATCTCAGTGCTGCGTTTGACACTGTTGACCACAGCATATTACTAGACCGACTAGAAAATCGGGTGGGACTTTCGGAAACAGTTCTAAATTGGTTTGAATCCTACTTAAAGGACAGAAACAACTTTGTTTCTATAGGTAAATACATGACATGTGGGGTACCTCAAGGCTCCATCTTGGGGCCTCTTCTCTTTAACTTCTACATGCTACCACTGGCTCAGATAATGAAAAACAACAAAATAAGTTACCATAGCTATGCGGATGACACACAAATGTACGTAACAATTTCACCAGGAGACTATGCTCCAATTCAAACACTGAGTAAGTGCATTAAACAAATCAATGACTGGATGTGTCAGAACTTTCTCAAATTAAACAAAGATAAAACTGAGGTAATGGTTTTTGGAGCCAAGGCAGAACGTATAAAAGTTAGCGCTGAGCTTCAGCCTGCAATGTTCAAAACAACAGATAAAGCTAGAAATCTAGGTGTAGTCATGGACTCTGACCTGAGTTTCAACAGTCACATTAAAACAGTTACTAAATCAGCCTACTATCACCTAAAGAACATATCTAGGATTAAAAGACTAATGTCACAGCAGGATTTGGAAAAACTTGTCCATGCTTTTATCTTCAGTAGACTGGACTACTGCAATGGTGTCTTCACGGGTCTCACTAAAAAATCTATTAGAAAGCTGCAGCTGATTCAGAACGCTGCTGCTCGAGTCCTCACTAACACTAAGAAAGTGGATCACATCACTCCTGTTCTGAAGTCTTTACACTGGCTTCCTGTGTGTCAAAGAATAGATTTCAAAATACTGCTGCTGGTTTATAAAGCACTGAATGGTTTAGGCCCAAAATACATTTCTGACCTCCTGCTAAATTATGAACCATCCAGATCTCTCAGGTCTTCAGGGACTGGTCAGCTTTCTGTCCCCAGAGTCAGAACTAAACATGGTAAAGCAGCGTTTAGTTATTATGCTCCAAATATCTGGAACAAACTCCCAGAAACCTGCAGGTCCGCTGCAACTCTTACTACTTTTAAATCCAGGCTGAAGACTTTTCTTTTTGTCGCTGCTTTTAATTGAACTATTCATATCTTAGACTGCACTTTCCTGTTCAATATCCCCACTTATTTCCTTAACGTTCTGGGATGAGAGCAGTGTGCGAACTATACCACGGTCTCCGGGGGAGCCGGGATTTTTTTTTTTGCGGGGGGGGGGGGGGGGGGGAATGCTGATCCGTGCATTAATAGCAACAGCACAGACATAGGCCTATTATAAAGAGAAAATCTGTTGCACACGGGGTGGTGCCACAGGTCTACATTTACATGAAACGTCCCGATGGATCATGTTCATGTCAACAGATTTCCCGAGCATGTATGGGCTACGCAAACTTCAATCAACTTGATAATAAATAATCCACGGACCACCAATGTAATGTTTGACTGTTTAATTAAATCAACTTAAAATGACTCAAAAACAGGCTACATTGTTTCACATGGGCTATAGCCTATTATGGCTGTAGCCTACATAGAGCCGAACACACGCGATAAGAGCAGCCAGCGGCACCAACCATGAACAATATTAATAATACAGCTATAGCACAACACAACCCTCTCACTGCCTGGAGAGACGCGACGCCACACACGCTACACAACGGCTCGTCTTCTTGTGTCTCTTCAGCCCCCAAGTTAACGTTAGCTGTCAAGTTAGCACTAGCACTGACGTTAGCTCCCTCCTCTCTCGGTTCTGTTGTAGCAGCAGTCACAACGTACGATGTACTACCACCAGCTACATTCGGTTGGTCTTCTTGATCAGGTTGTTTGGCCGTCTTTTTAAAGAAATTGCCCAAGGTAAGTTGTTTTTTTCTTTTCGACATGTCAGCAGCAGCAACAATGCCTGGTAAACATGCAGTGCTAACTAAACGAGCTTGTGAGTGAGTGAGTGGGTAGTGGGTAGAGCTGCGGGCAGCGTGCATTACATTACATTACATTACATTGCATTTAGCTGACGCTTTTATCCAAAGCGACTTACAATAAGTACATTCGACCAGGAAGACACAACCTTGAGGAAAACAGAATCATATAAGAACATCAGGTTTCAAAGAGCCAATCGTTTCAAGTGCTGCTCAACTGGCTAAGCCAGTCCTTTATTAGTATATAAGTGCTCTGTTAGCAGTTCTTTGTTAGTCATTCTATCGCTCGAAGTGGAGTCGAAAGAGATGAGTTTTCAGTCTGCGCCGGAAGGTGTGTAAGCTTTCTGCGGTCCTGATTTCAATGGGGAGCTCATTCCACCATTTTGGAGCCAGGATAGCAAACCCACGTGTTTTTGCTAATGGGAACTTGGATCCCCCTCGCAGCGAGGGTGCAGCGAGTCGTTTGGTTGATGCAGAGCGTAGTGCACGTGCTGGGGTGTACGGTTTAACCATGTCCTGGATGTAGGAAGGGCCAGATCCATTCGCAGCATGGTACGCAAGTACCAGTGTCTTGAAGTGGATTCTAGCAGTTACCGGAAGCCAGTGGAGGGAGCGGAGGAGCGGCGTGGTGTGGGAAAATGTTGGAAGGTTGAAGACCAGACGAGCCGCTGCATTCTGGATGAGCTGCAGAGGTCGGATGGCACATGCAGGTAGACCAGCCAGGAGGGAGTTGCAGTAGTCTAGGCGTGAGGTGACGAGAGCCTGGACCAGAACCTGCGTCGATTTCTGGGTCAGCTGTGGGCGTATCTTCCTGATGTTGAAAAGCGTGTATCTGCAGCAGCGGGTTGTAGCAGCGATGTTTGCAGTAAACGACAGGTTGTTATCTAGGATAACACCCAGATTCCTTGCAGTCTGAGTCGGGGAAACAACAGAGGGGCCGATGTTGATAGTTAGGTCAAGAGAGGGACAATCTTTTCCCGGAAGGAAAAGCACTTCAGTTTTGTCAAGGTTGAGCTTGAGATGATGAGCGGACATCCACTGAGAGATGTCAGCTAAACAAGCAGAGATGCGTGCGACGACCTGGGTCTCTGAGCGGGGAAAGGACAGAATTAATTGGGTGTCGTCAGCGTAGCAGTGGTATGAAAAACCATGCGGGCTAATGGCAGATCCGAGCGAGTTTGTGTACAGGGAGAAGAGGAGAGGACCAAGAACAGAGCCCTGAGGGACCCCTGTAGTTAATTGACAAGGGTCGGACTCAGACCCTCTCCAAGTAACCCTGTAGGTGCGGTCTTTGAGGTATGAGGTGAGGAGGGAAAGTGCAGAGCCTGAAACTCCAAGTTCTTGGAGAGTGCGAAGGAGGATCTGATGATTCACCGTGTCGAATGCAGCAGACAGGTCCAACAGGATGAGGACAGAGGAGAGGGAGGCTGCTTTAGCAGTGTGCAGTTCCTCAGTGACAGCAATGAGAGCAGTTTCTGTGGAGTGACCTGCCTTGAAACCAGACTGGTGCGGATCCAGAAGGTTGTTCTGATGGAGATAGCAGGAGAGTTGTTTAAAGACAGCGCGTTCAAGTGTTTTAGACAGGAACGGGAGGAGAGAGACAGGCCTGTAGTTTATAACATCAGACGGGTTGAGAGTGGGTTTCTTCAGGAGAGGGTTTACTCTCGCCTCCTTGAGAGTGTGTGGAAAGTGACCAGAAGTTAGAGAAGTGTTGATGAAATGGGTGAGAAACGGTAGAATATCAGGAGCGATAGTCTGAAGGAGGTTTGAAGGGATAGGGTCCAGAGGACAGGTGGTAGGGCGGGCAGAGGTAATGAGGGTAAGAACCTCACTTGGAGAGAGAGGGGAAAAGGAGGTTAGTGTGCCGGTTGAAGGTGGCTCAGGTGATCCGGCGGTGAGTAGGGGTGAGTCAGAAAAAGAAGAGCGAATGTCGTAAACCTTTTTTTTGCAAGCAGGCAACACTTTTTTCATGAATCATAAACTCTAAATATAATTTTATTTCACTTATTTTACACCTTTGAAAAAAAAACCATGCCCAAATTTATTTGGTCATCATATCAGTATTTTAGAGAGCTCCCCCCAAATTTCACAAACCATGTTCCCAGGGGAGCTCATGTCACCACTAGGGGAGCTATAGCTCCCCCTGCTCCCCTCCAGTTCGCACCCTGGATGAGAGTCCACATCACAATTTACTCTAAACTGTCATTTCCCTTTCATCACTCACCTCAGCAACGGACCTCTCTCCACTGTCCCTGTGTTCTGCCTCTGACTCACTCTCAAGCGCCTAGATGTCAAGAGAGGTGGTGAAGTGATCACTATTTATTGAGCAGTATACTCTTTCACATTGAACCATAACAAGTCATACTGAATGTAAATACAACTGACTCTAAATTAAGTCTCAGTCTGTGACATTGGACATTTTGAAGACTCAAAGCCCCAAGCAGTAGAATATTAGCTAGTCTATGTAATGTGCACAGAAAATAAATAGTTAACTGAATACTGGGGTGGAAATTACCTATAAGCACTCAGTAAAACATAAACACACACAAAAAGCTTCTGAATGATAAGAAGTATAATTAAAACAAATGCACATTACCATTTTGAGAGAGAGTACCGAAGTTAAAGAACTCAGAAAATAATCTCTTATCGAACTGAGGCTCCAGTAAAACACACAGACTGCGTCTCTACATGGACATCATGGTGTTTACATGAGCACAGAGAGATCGGGTTATTCATGTTTCCTGTTTACATGATAAATACTAGTAACCTGGCATTTCGATGCCTTTTCTCATCTAAACTATTCAGTATTTGTATCTCTCTATCATGACATAAAGACGAAAGTCCTCTCCAGAAGTGAGACGCTTTTGCCGCCTCCGCCGCCATCACTGTTAACTGATTAACTGAACAGCTGAAGACTTACTTTCCTCTTCTTTAAAATGTTCTTATGTCCATGTTGTCTGGGGGAGAAAACATATCAAACCAAGAGATCGTCAGCTTTGATTTTTGCTGTATTAACAATGTCCTGAACACTTGGTGTGTGTGCCTTACCTCCGCTACCGGCATCGCTTCATACAACAGATCTGAGCTGTCCAACTATGACAACACTCCTTGAACATGGGCACGCTATGGGAGAATCTGCCTTGGTGCAAAGTAGCAGTGAAAACATGGTACGGAGTTTCATTGATTTGGGCATTCTCTCAATAAGCAAGTGGAATGGATTTGATAGTGAAGCACTGACACAGCGCTCTACAGAGTGCGGCGAGTGGATAGACCGATTCACGGACTTTCCACATGGTAAAAGTGGGGGGGTCTAAACTAATCATTTGAAAAAGTGGGGGGGACTTGTCCCACCCTCATATAATGGCTGCGACGCCCATGGGTACGTGAAATACCTAACCCACGTGAAATAGGTAAAAATTCAAATTGTTGTCAACATATTGGTGCTAGTAGAACATTCCAGTTACAAATTATGCTCATTAGTACATTTATTGGCACAAAAATCAGCAAGCTACCGAGTGCAATAGGTTGTAATGGGCAAGCCATTGAACAGGAAATGCTTGAAATAAATGAAATGTTAACAAGCTTCCAGAGAAGTTAAAAATAATTTGCTGAATGTAATGGATAAACGGTTCAAATACTTTGCTAAAAGTTACAGATTGTAGAAATTGTCTGTTTTTAAAAATATTGGATAACTGGTATCTTAAAGGTGGGGTAGGTAAGTTTGAGAAACCGGCTCGAGATCACTAGAATTTGAAAATACACAACCGGAGAAAATCTGCCACTTCCTTATAGAGCCCCTCCTCCAACACACACGAACGCGCACATGACCAATGAGGGCACGAGATAAGTTTGTGCCCCGATGGAAGGCTGACAGGCAGGTAGGCCAACCAATCGATTGGTTGTACTTTTTACAGTATTACGGCTTCTACAGATGACATTTTTTTATGGATTTGTTGTCAAAGCACTTAAGATATTCATTGCTATCGGGATGTTCAGAGCATTCCATGGAATATAACAAAAAGTGTATTTCGAGCCGGTTTCTGAAACGTACCTACCCCACCTTTAAAATAACAGATATGGTAGAAATAGTCATATAGCCATAAAAATGTGTTTCATTAACAGTTGAAATTGATAGCTAAAGAATTGCTGTATATCTATACAAGTAAGTCCCAGACGTGTGGGGTCTACGAAGGGGTAGATGAACCATTCTAATAGGGACGTTGGGTACCGTGACCAAAATATTTTTGGAAACCACAGATGTACTTGTCTTGTCTATCCTACAGCCACTGCTGCATGTGCATCTGAGCTAATGGGAGATGTTTGTTTGCTACCGTCTATCTGTGCGTGTTGGGGGCTGTGTATTCGTCTGTGTGTGTGGGTGGGTGGGTGGATTGGTTCCAATCGAGGCTGGTCTGATTGAGTGCGCAGCTGCATGTCACTTACTTACCCCGTACACACACACACACACACACACACACACACACACACACACACACACACACACACACACACACACACACACACACACACACACACACACACACACACACACTAGGGCTGCACAATTTGGGGAAATAATCTAATTGCAATTTTTCTGACAGATATTGTGATTGCGATTCGATTTGCGATATTTGTTTTTAAGCGACCCAATGGATGTTTATTGTAAAATGCGGCCATATCTCTGGCTGGGAAGGTCGTATCAACGTGCTCCCGTCTCTAGCACCCCCGCAGCCCGAGCTACGAGTGAAAGAACTAAACTTAAATGAAACTTCCGTTGGGTTGCTTTAAAGTCAAGCTTCAGTTTAAGACTCACCCTGTGATAGATGTAAAACATGTGATGGAGCAGTACTAACCTGACTCAGATGGTTTGTTTCACCAAGCCATCTAGGAAAGCTCCATTGGAAGCCATTTGGAAAAGTATTTCAAAAATACTTGGCAGGTGATTGGATCAATCTGTCTATCACCTTCTATCATGGGCCACTTCTGATTGGTTAACAATGACTGGTGCATCTGGGGCACAGCACTTCTGATTGGTTAACAATGACTGGTGCATCTGGAGCACAGCACTTCTGATTGGTGTGGATGACTGACACACAGGAAGGACAAAAAGTAATAATTGATAATTACATCATTTCAACACACACACACACACACACACACACACACACACACACACACACACACACACACACACACACACACACACACACACACACACACACACACACACACAGACACAGACACAGACACACACACACACCCCTAAAAGTTATTATATTTCTCTCTGTACGTTTTTCTGAGTACATTATGAGCTTGTGTGTGTATTTTCTTTGTATGTGGGGGTGTTAAATGTGTGTGTGGGTGTGTGAGGATTTGCCTGAGGGCAGCAGTCATGCTCCATTAATTAGCGCGACAACCTGCTGACTTTCAAGTGGCAGTGGCAAAATTAACCCTGCTTCTCTGAAAGACCTCAGAAAAGGCTCTGTTATTCCAGCCTTCATTAACACTCATATTACCGTTGTTGCGTGGACCTCGGTTCGTTTCTACATGCATATAAACATGTGTGTGTCTCTGGGGACTTCTGTGTGTACCGTCAGATACCGTCTCTCTGCTGCAGATCCCCTGCTGAGCGCTTAAAAACATGAGGAAAGAAAATGCAATCATAACAAAGTGGCAGCTAAATTGTATATTTATTTTCTGTTGAGTGGAGGAGGGCTGGGTGATATGAAAAACACTGATTTCTGGTGCATGCAGACAAAAGAGACTGTTAAATACTTGCTGCATTAACATCTTGAGGATTTATCTTGAAGTTAAAAATTCTGTCTGTTGATTTCTCTGTGAGGCTATCGCTTGCTAATGCTATTTTCCCTGTCATCCCTATGCTTGTGCTAAACAATGTACATTACCGCTACATGCCTTCTTGTGTGTGAGACGTCTCTTCCTGAGCGACAGCATATTAAAAGCTTTAAAACCGACTACGGTTTAAAGCACAGAAAGAAGTGGCAAGCAAACGTTTTGTCTTCATAGATATTACATTATCCCTTTAAGTGCTCAGACAGGAGGCTGTAAATATGAAACAATACAAAGAGAGAGCGTGTGTGTTTGGTGCTTCCATGAGAGATGCTGTTTGGCCGCTGTCCGCTGTCATCAGTGCGGCTCCTCAGTGATTGCCGCTGACAGTTGAGCTGCCCTGGATGCTGTCACATGTCCTTGTCAGTCCACTCAGAGGAAGGGGACGCACCTCGCTATTGTCAGCTTCTATTACCTCTCCACACGCACCCACACACAATCTCCCCTTTCCATACAATGCAGAATATATGCTTCAAATATACGCACAAACAGAGAAATCTCAGACTCTGGCTACATGCCACTGGCACTATCCCTTTGAAGTTTGCTTCAATCACCACACACACACACACACACACACACACACACACACACACACACACACACACACACACACACACACACACACACACACACACACACACACACACACACACACACACACACACACACACACACACACACACACACACACACACACACACACACACACACACACACACACACACACACACACACACTTCCAGGGGGACCTTGTGACCTTCCCTGTCTGCCCCATCCTGCCCCTGTCCATGTTAGGTGTCAGCTCTCTCATGCCGTCTTGCCTTCAGCTTCCTCTCCCCCAGGGCTGGATCAGAACCTGCGTAGGCACCAGTAGCACTCGCGTAAATCATCTTTATTTTTCAAACAGCGAGTAAAAAGAGGCCCGGAGAGAGTTACGATAATGTGCCCGCAACTGTGATTGAAACAACCAGGGGGTGTGCTCGCTTGTCGCCCAAGCTCATTTTAAGATGTTTGGCATCTAGTGGTGGAATATAAAACGCCGCCTTGTCTCACACTGACAGCAACATTGTCGCATCCGCACTCAGGAGAAGTCAATAAGGCTGTCGAGCGTTTCACAGGTACTGTCACTCATCAGATTTGAGCATTGAGTTTTCGTTGCCTTAAATCCAAACCATTTTCTCTTTTTCGGAGTGTCTAAGTTAGAGTTCAGTGTTTTCTCATTCTGAACTGTCACGACCTGTGAGCATGTGTTTATGACGTGTGGATCGAGTGTGTGTGTGTGTGTATGTGTTATCACAGTGTGTGGATCTACAAAGCCTGGCATCCAATTTCCACACGCTTATACGCGACACACAAACACACACAGACACACACGCGTGTCTGTATTCCTATCCACTTTTACTCTTTTCAAATTCAGTAACTTTTCTGGTATGTCTGTTTTATTTGAGTACTGGTCCATAACTTTTGTATGCATGACATTACTGCTGGATGTTCTCGGTGCTCGCTCAATGGAAAATGTTTGAGTTATTGCACAGTAGAATTTGATGGTCTCGTTTATTGACTTGCTGACAGTCTTTTTTTATTTCACATGCTTAAATACAAAGTCATTCATTATATTGTTATTGCTTTTTCAGCACATTAAGTGATGTGCATTGGGTTGTAGCGATAGCAGTTCTACGTAAATAGAGGTCTTTTTTTTCTTTTTGTAAGGCTATTCAAAAATACAACATCAAAAGGTTTTGGTCAGTTTAAAATATGCTGCGAATATTATGTTCACTTAAACTAGCTTAATATCACATACCAACCTCATTAATTTAAAGGATTAACTTGAACAAATCCACTGTGTAGGCCTATTCAGCACAGCATCAACTGTATATTTGAACCTGGACTTAGGCCTTAAAAAGCTAGCAATCCACACTTGATAAAACATAAATCACTAAGACGGCTAAAACGGTGGCCTTCTTGTATACAGAACTTGATCTCAAGTCTCATCCATCTAAATAAGAAAGCCAGTTTTGCTTTTGGTAGACAGATGGGAAAGTATTGAAATTAGGACAGATATGTATTTTTCTTTTTCTTCTGTTGAGGTAATGTTTGTCCGTAAAACATCTGCCCATTACAACCTTCCCAGGGATGTCCTTCATGCTGTGGCTGCAGGTATAATCGACCTGTCATGGCTCTATTGCCATTAGTTGTGGCTTCAGAATATTGCCTGACACATTGCTGTGCCTCAATCCAAGAGACAGCATGAAATATGGACTGCTAATGTCTACGATACTCGCAATTTGGATGTTTGTTACATACTTAACATTTATCTAAAAAGACTCTTATACTACTGTACTTCTAAGCAGATGTGACACCGGTTTGATAAGCTGTCAGTCTAAGTGAATCCAATTAATCGTTACATGTATCATTCTGATTATAACATCAAGCGAAAATCACCAGAGATCTGTTTGCAGGAAACATCTAAACAAAGATTGATGATTATGGCTAATAATATCTTCATCTGGTAGTATCTCGTCAGCCATCAGCCATTGCTTCACTTAATCATCAGTGATTTAGCGGATAAAAGCGAGTTTTGATGATTTGATAACAAGCGGTATCAGATCGAGGGAGAGAGAAACTCGTGTCAAAGAGGGATGTTACAGAGAAGAAGAAATACCCCTCAGAGCGACACCACAATAATTAGCATAGCGGGAGAGAGGGGCGTAGTGCTGGGGAGATAATCATAACGCCTTAATGTCTACTGAATGCTCTTTATCAGCAGCATTACCCATGATGCCCTGGGTTTTCCAACAGTTATGCATGGGTGATGGTGAGCATTTCTATTGATCCTGAGCCGTGTCAGCATGCTGTGTGTCTGTGATCTTTGTGGTTCTTGTATGACATGATACATTGTTTTCCTGTATGCTCTCCACCACCTGTGTACGGTCTACTGTCTCACACACATCAACACACTTATAGCCCCCCAGAGGTCCAGAGTATCTCAGAGTAGCAGACAGGCATTGCTTTCTAATCTGGATAAGTGGCCCAGTGCTGCAGCATGTGTTGATCTGTTTTCCCACAATGCATGTCTCTGGATTGGTTTAATAGGCTGGTGGATGCCTGGAGGTTATAGTAACATGGGATATTTGTGACTGAAACGATACGTGTGGCATTGAGAGTTTTCCTACATATCTCAGTTGACCAATGCGGACAGCTTCTGGTGTAATGCTGTCTCCGGAACATTTGAAATCCTTGTCCATATCACATTTCTCTCCTACCCGTCATTGTTTGTCAGGTTTTACGAACACTAAACATGTTGTGATAACAGACAGATAACCATTGTTGCTACGTTTTGAAATATCTCAACATCATGTTCTATTTCCGACCAAATATCCAAATCGAAAAACACACCAACAAAGTAAACTGCCAGTATACACTGTTAGTGTATTACCAGGCTCTACGGATGCAGTAGGAAAAGAGCTGTTGGAAACTTTTTTAAATGCATATTAACAATGTTGAGACTGCATGTATTACCTGCTCAACATAAACATGTTAGCATACTTAAGTTAGCATTGCACTGCTGTGGCTATACACCTCATGGACTTGATAGCTTGACTGTAGCCTTGGACAAAAAAAATAAAAACGGTAAAATACCTTAACAGAAAAATACATTAACTGGAATGCCTGCAAGCAGAGAATTGCATAGTCAATGCGGGAGGTGATGAAGGCATGGACCAGTTTTTCTGCATCCGGTTTGGGGAGGGAGTGTCGCATTTTGGAGATGTTCCTCAGGTGGTAGTATGAGGCTTGGTAGACCGTCTTTATGTGTGCTTGGAATGAGAGGGATGAGTCCAGTTTCACACCTAGGCTCGTCACAAGTGCGGAGAGGAGAATGGAGTGGCCATTGATGCTGATACTGTATGAGGGATATCGGTTTTTTGTGTTTGATGTGGTCTTCCAATCAGAATTATTATTATTGAACTCTTTGTAGTTTAATCATATTTATTTTGCAGTACTGTTAGAAACCAGCGAATACCATCTCATGGCACCACTGTGACACTCCATTTAGTTATTTATTTTTACGACCCTCTTTTACCTCTCGCTCTCTTCCTTCATCAGCTGCCTCCCCTCTCTCCTCATCTCTCTGCAGTGCATCCAGGCCTCTCCACCTCTACACACCATTTATTATTATAAACATTGCTCATCATTGCTCCCGGCGCAAATATGTTTATTGTTGTCATTCGCTCACAGGCCATTTATTTAATGTGTTGCGTCTCTCTGTCCTCTTCCTCCTTACGTCTCTCGGTTCATTGTCAGGAGTGAGTGCATTGGGTAAATCAAACACGTATTTAATGATAATGGACTGATGTGAGAGTGAATGGAGGGAGATTGGAACAGAACAGCGTGCAGGAAAATCAGATCCCAACATCTCCAAGGTACAAACATAATAGGAAGTCAAAAAGAATGCCTTCGCGCCTCAGCTGTTGTGAATTCTCCTTTTGTCAGTCAGGGCCCGGCCATCTCCACCATTGTTCCGCTTTTCAGAGAAGGAATTGGATTTTTTTTTCTCGTTTCTTCGTGTGTTTTTGTTCTCCTCCCCGTGTCGGCGGCTGACTTTGTCATTCACAAATGGCCAGACTTAATTAGGAGATTTCTGAGTGATTTATTCACAAAAGGACACTGGCTGTACCTCTGACCAATTCATTTTGAATAGAGGAGGAAAACATAAATTGCTAATGGCATTTTGGGGGGAAATAAGCCATCAAAAGCTGCTGGGTAGTGATTTATCAAAAAATAATTCATGCTTTAGATTAACGGCAACATGTTTGGTGTGCATCTTATTGGTCTTCCAATTAGCTTTTATCAATCTAATGGAGTCTTATGTTTGTCGGAAAACTACATAGGCATGGAAATGCAGCAGTGAAAAAGGAAAACAAATTAAAACTTGTAATTTTCCTGTGTATGGTTCACATAATAAACACTGTAAAAGCATTGAGTAGGTGTAGTGTGTGCATACCCTTGACGCTCATTCCCCGTAGTGGCATATTGCCCTTTACCTCACCGCACTGCAAATACTCCATCATGCTAACCAAATGAATGCAAGTTATTATGGCATTTTGCCAACACACATGCAAAGCTATGCTCACACATGGAAAAGGTCAGCATTTAAATGGCTTTGCTCCCTGTGGTAATCGTCTTTTTGGGTTAGCCGCGCAAACTAAATGAAAAGACTGTCGGCCCACGTGTGGGGTTAACCTATGCTGCTCCATTTCATTAAGTGACGTGCCATTAGCCTTGCCCTCCACTGTGAGCTCTGTGGAACTCAGTAATCCACTGACTCACTTTGCTGCCCACCAGTGAGCGATGGGGGAGGAGACTTCCCTGTTAAACTCATTTCATCACCATTATCTCAACATGACTCTGTTCCACCATATGGCTGAAGAGCTATGAGAATATGGGGAGTCGGGATCAAGTTCATCTATAGATATGGAGTACTGTGTACACTTTGAAAACATTTGACTTTATGTTCAATAATCATATGTAATAGATATGGTTTTAAACCCCTAGAATCCCTTAATTAAATGAACTGTTTGTTATTTTCAGTAATGTACTTATTGTTAAACAAAAGCCTTTGTGAAATGTAAGCCTGGGAATATGTTTGTTAATTACATGTCTTAACTTGCAAGACTTTAAGTGCACATGTGAACGACAGATGCTCAGATGTTCGTTGCACTCTGCAAATCTTCATTCCTTCACTGAAGACTCTAGCTGTTGCCAGACAAACAAGGCAAGATTAATTCCCCAAATCTGCATTCAAGTCTCGAGACATGAAAAAAAAAGCCTAACTAATAGGAGTAAATAGACTAAGACGAGTCCTCTAAATGTAGCAAAGGGCTTCCCGGCTGCAGCTCAAACCCTCCTGATTGGTTTAAGAATGCACGCTTGCTCCCATAATCAGCATAAATCCATGTGGAGAATTTCACAAGGTCCACAAGTGTGCCCTTCAGGGAGAGGAGAGGAGTGAATGAGGGCTCCGTAGTCAATGTTGTTTCCACACTAGCCGCCGCGCGTCATGTCCTAATCCTTCCCCCTGGAACCCAGGCAGCGTTAAACTAGCTGGAATGAGTGCCATGCAGCGAGTAAATGGAGGGAGACGACCGTCCACAATGGCCCTGGAAAGTGGCTGCTCTCGTAAACGGGAGGATTAGAGGGAAAGAAATCCTCCTCTCCTCGTGTAGGCGTGCCCACAGAGACAAAGCCCAGTGTTTACACTCTGTCTCTGTGCCTAAAGTCCCTCAGCATCAAGTGCACTGTGCAATCATCCAAGTGCAATAGGAGTTGGGGACTATCCATTCCATTGACCTTATGCATTTAACCAGTACGCGAATGCTCCGACCACTAATTTCGTTTTTCACCTTCCGGTCTACTCAGCAAGTGGGAATAGCGTCATTGTACAGATTGACCTCTGCTGCCCTTGATCACCTTACATATTTTAGCTGACAGTTTTATGATCAAACGCACAGCTGAAGTTGTCTGACAGTTCAACATATGATTTGTCAAAATGAAAATGTTCTCCCTGGAATTACGTTCTTTTCACCCCAGCAGTAGTTTATTTTAAGGTTCTTTATTATTTTTGTCATAGGAAACATAGCTACAGTGTAGTTATGCTGATGAAATCTTAGGTCACAGGCTTCTCCAACAGTGCAACACAATAACACAGATAAACAGAAAAATATAGTGCAAGTAAATATTGAATACAAAAAGAAAAATAGTTTAAAAAAGTGAAATAGTGCAATAAGAGTCTATACAGTATGCAAGTTATTGGAATGATAAATAATTAAAGTAATTTAAAGTAATTTAAAGTAGCAGATGAATGTTGTTTCAGCAGTTCAGTTGTTTAGCAGTCTTATTGCCTGTGGTATGAAACTGTCCCTGAGCGGGCTTCTTAAGCGGTGGCCCTTGAGGTCTCTTCGCTTTATGCACTTCATTATATGCAGGTAGTAGGTAACCTGTAATAGACGGCAGGCAAATTATTCTACACTACAATGTAGTATTTTCCAAATGAGTGGCATTTAAGTGAGGTAGGACTTTAAAACGTCCATAATGGGGTAGTCATTGCTGTGTGTCTGTTTCTATATTGGACACCTGATGGATATTTTTAGACATTCGTGCTCTTAATTAGCACTTCAATCTCAGGTCCTGCAGAGTCTGATGACACATAAGTAACAGTGCATTTCTTTACGCTAATGTTTGGCAGAAAAAGGTGCGAGCTGTGAGGGATTGTGACTTGTGTTGTGAGTGTGTATGTGTGGGTAAGTGTGTCAGCAGACCTTGTGTAGACACACAATTACTGTCTTGTAAAGTGGGCACCTTCCACGGTGTCTGTGGTGGGAAGTCTACGCAGCCATAACACCTCATTCTGAAATTGGAAATTACACACATGCAGAAAACTGTTTTCCAATCAAAACAGGTCTTGGTATTTTGAATGTGTCATCTAATCAGTGATGCTTCAACCATTGTAAAAAAAAATGCCTACCAAATGTTCAGAGAGTGACAAAGTATAGTGGAGCGAAACATCGAACACATGTTCATTAATACAATGTCTTTGGTGTAAATATGGAAGCTAATCAGACAAACCTCTTCTTATGAGGTAATCAGGAGAGATGTGTGTGTGTGTATGGGCGCGTTTGTGTGTGGCTCCCAGGTAATTATAGCAGACAGCTGCCATGGCATCCTGGATCAGTCCCACGTCAACAAGCCACAAACACACACACACACACACACACACACACACACACACACACACACACACACACACACACACACACACACACACACACACACACACACACACACACACACGGACGTACACACACACACACACACGGACGTACACACAAAGTAGTTCCCACATCAACATGGCATCATTATTAGCGGGCTGATGCCCAGATTTGTATCATTTTATTCGGTGTCTCAGATCAACCTGGGTAAATTGTGTCTGCGATGCATGCAGAGTGGCTTGTACCGAGATGAGATGCACCTGCCACGGAACAAGGCAGAAGGAGCTGTCGAGATAGCGAGGAGACAATGATGTCAAAGCTCGAATGAAGACGCTTATGCTCAACAATCCCCTGCCTTGCGTACAATATAGGAGATGGGGACGGTGGTCGGTGTATTTAGAGAACTGGATTCAGCATTGAAGGCCACATTGATTTCGTAATGAGTAGTTTATTCAGCTAAAATCTGCTAAATTATACGCTGTTGTACAGACTTATGTTTCCCACTGTAAGTCAATGGGAAAAATCACTTTTAGGCCCAAATGACATAACATACTTGAACAGTACCACTGTTTGGCCACAACACACATTTGCATCATTGGCCGCCGCTCTTCCTGGGGGCTCGAGCGGGATGTTGTTCTCCATCTTTTCCCTTCTTCTTCCCACACCTGATCTTTCGCTTGATACACCCTGATCTGTCAAAACACTCCCCTATCTTTCCTCCCCCTTTCCTCCTTGCTGTCCGTCTCCCTTTTTCCTAGTCTGTGCTGTGTTCGCCAGGCTCTGTGTGATATCATGCCTGCATGCATCATGGACCCGCTAACAAATTACACAGAGTAGCCACTCCGCTTCCCCTCTCACTCAGCTGTCAAGAGGAGTCACTGAAGCATTCTCCCTCTTCTCCTCTCCCCTTCCATCCCTCCATCTCTCCATCCAGTCTCTGCCAAGCTTCTTCGCCTGCTCACCCACTTCCTGTACCTGCACAACCATCAGGGCGGCAGAAACGATCTTCCTCCTCTTCATCATTCCCCCCATCCATCCTTCTCCCATGACTTCATGTCTCCCTCTTCTCAGCGTTCCAACCGTTCTCGTTAGATATCAAGCATCTTCTTATACAACACTTACTATAGAACCAGCTGAATTCCTTCAAGAATGTAGTTTATTATTATCAATGTCAACAGTTCTTTCCTAATGGCTACTACTGTAGGTGTATGGTGGACATAAAGTACTGCATCTCATAAAAGAGTAGAAGCAGTTTGATACAGTGGACTGATGGCAGTCTTAAAACTCTGCCTGAATAATAACCTTTGTCATGCCCCGCTGGCAGCGCAAGGTGAGAAAGCACCTTTGTCATCTCGCACTCATTCACATGTAATAATTCTTAGCAAAAGTTGTGATTAACCAGAAATGTCTAGAGCAGGGGCTCCCAACCTTTTTTCCCAAGGGCCCCCCCAAATGACTCCTGTTGGAAGTTGCGCCCCCCCCCCCCCCCCACACACACACACACTAGGGGAAAAAATGCACTTATCCAGAAAAGCCTGGTTTGGACACTTTACGGGCGGAAGAAACATTTCTATTAAAGAAACAATTATACATTTCTGTCTTTGTATGCCTTTAATAGCTACTAACTTGAATTTGTATTCAAATGAATCAATCAATTTTTTTTATATTCTATTGTAATGTAACAAGTATGGAAGCCCATTTCCGCCACTTGAAAAAAATAAAATCCCCATGAAAAGTCATAATTATGAGATAAAAAAGTCGAAATTATGAGATAAAAAGTCATAATAATGAGATAAAAAGTCATAATTATGAGATAAAAAAGTCGAAATAATGAGATAAAAAGTCATAATAATGAGATAAGAAAGTCGAAATAATGAGATAAAAAGTCATAATTATGAGATAAAAAGTCATAATAATGAGATAAGAAAGTCGAAATAATGAGATAAAAAGTCATAATTATGAGATAAAAAGTCATAATAATGAGATAAAAAGTCATAATGAGATAAAAAGTCATAATTATGAGATAAGAAGTGCGCATGCGCTGCAGTGGCGCTGTCTTCAAAGGTCCCTTCATCACCTTGCTGCTCTCCACCATGCAAACGGCATCTAGTAGAGATGTTAAGATTCACCGATTCGCATCGGCATAAACGTTCAAGATGCGAGTGCACCGGTTGAAAGAGTGCACATCGGCTACAGTTTGGGTTGAACCGGGTTGAACTCGCGATGCATCGATTGCGTAGCGTCTTTGCATCGGTAAAAAACCGATTCATTCATATAAAATCCCCTCATCCTGTCAACGCTCAGCAGAGACGATCTTTGATTTGGATATTTGCTTCGCCCGAGGCCGAGAGTCTCAGTTATCAACACACACGGAAGTTGAGGAGAAAGAGAAACACAGCGCACCGAAAAATACCTACAAATCAAACGTTTGGCAACACTTCGGATTGTTCAAGAAAGACGGTGTAATAGTCCTTTTATGCTATATAGCTGACCGCAGGTCATGGAGAGTAATAAGGTATCCGTAGACCTTTGTATGAGGTATCTTTATTACTCAACAGGTCTACAGCCATGATACATAGATCCGTCCTAGATGCGGGCTTGCATACACACAGTATCACTCCGCAGCCGCACCCCATCAGTAACGTCCTGATGGTATATGTGCGCGGCACTATATACTACAGTCAACTTGAAAAATCGCTCGCAAATTGTAAACGATGCCGAGCCGCTTTAAAGTACACACGTAGTACGAGGAACTTAGCGACGCACATAAAGAGGCGACATGGGGTCTGCGGCTGAAAAGAGAAACCTGAAAGTTAGACATATGAGTTAAATCACTCAGTGAGGTGTTCGGTCAGAGAGAGTGGTGTTTAGTTTACAGCAGCCTGTGACGGTCAATAATAATTTAAATGTCTTCCTTACTGTAAGCAGTTATGAAATACCTGTTTGTGAAAGGTTATTTGTATTCTTTATTGTTCCTATAGAACCCACTGCTTTCTGCTCACTGGTGAGTCAGCCTATGAATGAGTGTTAAGCACATCAGGCTGGCAGCTGTATGGGCATTGCACTATGGTAGCTGTTATTTGCACATTGTTAATCATGAGCAATGCATCCTTACATTGTTTAACTGTGAGGTGTTATACAATTGTACTGTAGCCTACTCTGGAGAGCTTTTAAAGTTAAAAAAATAAACGGCATGATGGGATGTGCAGTACCAAATATGTAAAGCACTTTTTTGTTAATGTATGATTTGCTGCATATAAGGAATAAAACAAAAATCCTCTGTCGTACCAAATTGAAGTATCATTATTTTTGCATTGTGTTGAATCGCATCGTATCGCATAATATTGAATCAAATCGTATCGAACTGTATCGCAACAGGGGTGAATCGTATCGTATCGTATCACCTGGTGTTTCAAATGTATCGTTAATGTATCGTATCGTGGCAACGTATCGAGATGCGCATCGCATCGGCCTCAGTGATGGAGATGCACATCCCTAGCATCTAGTCCTAAATAAGGTAACTATTACAGGTGACTTTTGTAAATGTTAGCTACACTACAACAATGCAGTTCATAGCTTTGACATTACCTGTTATGAATATAATATATATGCCTATAGTTTTGTGGTAACGTTCACGGGTTAGAGTTAGAGCAACTCACAGCAGCAGTATGCCTACACTATTGTCATTAGTGGCGTGAACGTTACCACAAAACTATAGGCATATATATTATAGTTCATAACAGGTAATGTCAAAGCTATGAACTGCATTGTTGTAGTTTAGCTGCAATATAGGCTATATGTAACATCTAACATTTACAAAAGTCACCTGTAATAGTTACCTTATTTAGGACTAGATAGATGCTGTTTGCATGGTGGAGAGCAGCAAGGTGATGAAGGGACCTTTAAAGATAGCGCCACTGCAGCGCATGCGCACTTCTTATCTCATAATTATGACTTTTTATCTCATTATTTCGACTTTCTTATCTCATTATTATGACTTTCTATCTCATTATTTCGACTTTCTTATCTCATAATTATGATTTTTTATCTCATTATTTCGACTTTCTTATCTCATTATTATGACTTTCTATCTCATTATTTCGACTTTCTTATCTCATAATTATGACTTTTTATCTCATTATTTCGACTTTCTTATCTCATAATTATGACTTTTTATCTCATTATTTCGACTTTCTTATCTCATTATTATGACTTTTTATCTCATAATTTCGACTTTTTTATCTCATAATTATGACTTTTCATGGGGATTTTATTTTTTTCAAGTGGCGGAAATGGGCTTCCATAAACAAGGCCTTTTACAATTCTATGTATAAAAAAAAAAAAAGTCTAAATATGATATTTGGCCTCAAATCATCTTAGGCCTGGCGCCCCCCTGCGATCTTTGGGAACCACTGGTCTAGAGGTCATAAGAGAACCGGGTTGTCATATTAACTGAGATCAGAGTAATCACAGAACACTGCCCCTACCACTATGCCCTCAACAGACTCAACTCAACTACTCAAGACAATGGTACTTGCGTACCATGCTGCGAATGGATCTGGCCCTTCCTACATCCAGGACATGGTTAAACCGTACACCCCAGCGCGTGCTCTACGCTCTGCATCAGCCAAACAGCTCGCTGCACCTTCGCTGCGAGGGGGACCCAAGTTCCCATCAGCAAAAACATGTGGGTTTGCTATCCTGGCTCCAAAATGGTGGAATGAGCTCCCCATTGACATCAGGACAGCAGAAAGCTTACACACCTTCCGGCGCAGACTGAAAACTCATCTCTTTCGACTCCACTTTGAGCGATAGAATTACTAACAAAGAACTGCTAACAGAGCACTTATATACTAATAAAGGACTGGCTTATCTAAAGCCAGTTGAGTAGCACTTGAAATACTTGGTTCTATGAAACCTGATGTACTTATATGATTCTGTTTTCTTCAAGGTTGTGTCTTCCTGGTCGAATGTACTTATTGTAAGTCGCTTTGGATAAAAGCGTCAGCTAAATGCAATGTAATGTAATGTAATGTAACTGATATCCAGGAACAAATCTGATACAATGTAATACGGTTTTGTTTTCAGCCCTTAAAATTCCATTGTACCCTTTCAGTTCTGTTTTATTCATTACCGATCCAAAAGCACTCTCCACTAGAACTAAATTAAAATTTTCCAAAAGTGCTTTCAGACGTAATACACTCAAACAGATTCAAGAGACAGTTTGGACTGTGATGTTGTAGTTTCCTTCTTGGTTGGTTAACACTCTTTTGATATTGTTCATTGCAAATAATTGTAGGCTAACAATAGGCTACTCAGCAGAGGATGTCCGTTTGATGACTCGTTTGGGGATTTGTTCTTCGATGGAGCAGACATGAGGGCAGTGAGCCTGAGAGGAGGGTTTCTAACCTGACACTCAGACATCAGCGCTAAACTCAGTGAGCTCTGCCAGTCCGTCTTCATCGCAGCAGAGGAGCGAGACACGGCTGTGATTAATAGGCTGACGGTGAAGCCCTGACCTCTGAAGGTCGCCAGGTTGTTTCCTGTTTGACTCGCACACACACAGCACACTTATTCATAACCATATGCAAGAGCACACACACCAGCAGTCAACGCACCACTGCCTCTTCCAACGAGACAACACTCTGTGTATTTACTGGCCTCTAAACAGATTTGAATATTTGTGAGTCTCGGGTTCACTGGTGTGTTAAGACGCCTTGGCTTTCATTAGTAGTCTCGGCGTCATGATAACTACCCCTGGAAAATGACATGTGAAGTGGAGATCATAAACAACCCCATTGGTCAATTTAAAACTGAAGCTTATACTGTTTATTTTATTTTATAATGAAATTAGCAATTAGTATTAGTTGTTTTTAGTATTTGATATTTAGTATTTTACTTGAATGTGCAATACATGACTTGTCACTGTCACAGGCTGCTACCTCTTCTCTACTGGGGCACTGTAATACGTTACTTTAAAACTTTGTATATTGTATATTGAGCTATTGTATATTGTATACTTTTATTAAGATGTATCTGTATTATCTGTATTGTAATTTTGGAGCAACTTGGAAAAAAGAATTTCCTTCAGGATTAATAAAGTTATATCTAATCTAATAATATAATCCTTAATTGGTGCATATCCATATAAAAAAAAATCTGGCCTTCACATTTCTCATTTGTTCATTCTGTTAAAATAAAATGAGAAACGCGAAGGCCAGATTTTTTTTTTAGTCATCTGGTCCGAGTCATCATACGTAATGCTCTCTTCAACCTTCCGTGGCCTTGATGGCAGTCAAATGGAACTCATCCTGCCCCACACCCACCTTTAGATATCCAAGGTGATCCCCTCCCTCTTCACCTCCTTTATAGATCTGCTCTATTGATATGCATTGCTTTCCACCAGAGAACAGGTCTTCCTCTCTTGGTGATGGTGGGCGGAGTGGTGCGGGTTGTGAACCCCAAAGTCAGGAATAGAATTGGAAATAAGCCCATGAAGAGAGAATTGTTGAAAGGATTGTCGGGTAACTATACTTGTTTAAGTTCAACTAGTTTTGTTTTCATCAGCAGTATTTTAGGCCAATTATTTACCAGAAACACTTCTATTACATATATTCTCCATCAAGTCTCTTAGTGTAGCGGTGTAAATTGTATTCAGTGTGACATCCTAAAAGGCACTTCGAGGTGTAAGAATTTGAGAAGCGTCAGGAATGCAGGTGTGTTAACCAGTTAGTTATCAGAGACAGATTGTAGTTTGCCTTCTCCACGAAGATGGCAGCCTGAGGGGCTACCTTGATGTGATTGCCTGGAGGGATCGCAAAGTACACCACTCAACGCTCCATATTCAGCAAAAGCAAAGGGGGCAGAATTGCTGCAATAAAAACAATGAGAGCTTACTTCGTGATGGCTTGAATTTGTATTTGAGAAGTTTAATGTGTATTATTAAACCTAATATCTCAATGCTGATCCTCAGAATGAAGTCACTGTCATCAGTTTGAGTCTGCTCTAGTACACAAGTTCCAGGCTTAACAAACAAAAATCCACTAGAACCAAAAGGACAATGTAGCGCTAGCATCAGATTACTACAAATGTTCAGCAACAAGCTAGCGAGGAACCGCATGTAGAGGCCAACATAAGAGCAGGGCTAAGTACAATGTTACTTGTTGCACCATCAAGGAAAGCTGAGGGCTCGGAAAATGAACTTTGAACTGTCATGTGACTCATGGGAGACTCTGTGAGTTCCCAGACGACCAGAGTTCCCCAGCAACAAGCTCCTGCTGCGTGAACTAAATATGTACGGGCACCGCTGACAGGCCCAGAATCTCTCAAATTGCCCAGTGTTCCCTGTTGTCCCAAGATGGCCGAGCCTGTTCTGTACTGAGCTGCAGCTGCAGGTAGTAATTACTGATTAGGCTGTGGAAAGTGGGGACAAATGCACTGTATAATCAGAGAGCCCGTCGACAGTGGGAGCCCTTCACAATGGCTTGTAATTAGCAAGATAATTGGTGAGAGATGGCAAAGATTTCTCGAGTTCTTCCTTATTTGCATGTCACTTTGCTACGGAGTTCTTTTCGGACTCCTTGTTTCCATCTGTGAAGGTTGAGTCGCTAATGATACTGTGTCCTACGGTGCGACTTGCTTGTGTTGGTGGTCTCAAACTGAGCGGGCGTCAGAGGAGCGGAGGGAAAAAGCGCGCGTGGCCTGCACCTGTACACTTGGCAAGATTCAACATTTGGTTTGCGGCGCAATCGAGAGTCATTTGTCTATACAAGTGCAGTTTCCACCGCTGCTCTGCACATTAGTAAGCGCCGCGTGAGTGCAACAAGCTCCTTTAAGCATGACTTTATCCTGTGCCTTGGAAGGCCGTTTTTACATCCGAGTTCCTTCTGTTAGCCTTTGAGGACATCTCTCTCTCTCTCTCTCTCTCTCTCTCTCTCTCTCTCTCTCTCTCTCTCTCTCTCTCTCGCTCTCTCTCTATTCATTAGTGTTATTCTTACAATTCCAGTAATGAGTGCTTAGGCGGTTTCCTTTCGAATACCGTTCAGAACATCACACACTCAGATAGGAAGATGTTTATCACTCCTTTTCCAATTATATTTCTCCAGATTAAGGTGTTGCCGTGGCACTTGTTTCCTTGACAACGCCATCGTTATTTTACCCTTCTTCCAAGTACCTTTTTAATCTGAGCGGATATGAAAACTCTTCATGTGTATTTTTGCCCAGTTAGCCACAGCAGTGCTGTCTGTCCAACCTCTTCAGACCACATCATGGGGCGCGTTTCTGAGTGACTTTAATGTGAAGAGTGGCTGATGCTCGACTTTCTTCTCATTTCTCTCCTGATTCTTTCCTCCCTCCCATTGTGATTTGAAGAGGCTCCCTGGTGAATTTCATGTGTGGCATTGGCTCTTACTATATGGGATTACAAGAAGCATAGATGCTGTGAACAATCCTTGTATTTATTAGATCTTGTCTCATCGAAAACAGAGGAGAAAGAGAGGGGGGGGGGGAGAAAGAATCTACCACGGTAAATTGATGATGCATGAGGGGTGTTAATAATGTATAAGGTTTTCAAAATTCAATTTCGAAAATGTGCGCCGTTGTTAAAAAAATGGCGACATATAACGGAGTGTATATTTGACAGGTGACATGATTCTTTTTTGTGTAATTGATTTGCTTTGCCATTTGTTTCCCCATTTTTCTTCTTCTGTTGTGGAGTACAGGAGGCAGCTAGTTTGATGGATGAACATGGTGGAGTTCATTTTTTCCCTCCACACTGCTTGGTAGCCTCCAGTGCAACCAACGCTGGTATTTTCTTTGGCAGGTTATGCCACAATAGTTATTAGGCATTTCGATGTATCTTCTTCCCAGTCGGGTGACCTTTTTTAATGATCTATGCAATGTTCCATAAATGACTTAAGTATGCGACATGTCTTGTATTTAGTGCCATCTGTGTCAAAAACGTAACGTTTCCCTTTTTTTCTGCTTTTTCTTTTCATGTATTCCTGATGTTTCCTCGATCAGGTAAGAACTCCCTGCTGAGTTGTTTGCAAGTGTGGTTGTTCATGATGTGTGTACTGTACACATTTCATTACAAGCGTTTCATCATGTCTGACACTTGAGTCACTGACCTCTCGCTAACGGGCCAAGGGACTTGAGTGCGCAAGCCTCCCTGACATCAAGTGAACCACAGGTCAGCTTCACGTTGCCATACATCATAAGCACCCTGATGTGTTTGTCAGCTGCAGAGAATCATACACCCATAAAGTACAGAGTGTATGAGGGATGTATCAGCATCTGCAAGCAGTGTATGAAGCACAGTTAGCCTGAGCTTTCTGACTCAAGCATTATCCTCAAGGTTGGTCTCGCTTGAATCATCCTCTCAGTCACTGGTGCTTGTTATTGCGTGCCTCTTTTCTCCCCTCACTTTCAAAGGGAAAGTTTGTGCCTTCTATAGCAGCAACAGCTGCAACGCACACCCGGAGCTTTGAACAGATCGAGCACTTTGACAATTAAGGCTAAAATAGCACAATGGCAATAGTTCTCTTCACGCCCATTGTAATTCAGTTTTGTCAAACCGCACGCCTGTAGGTAATAGTCGGCTGTCTCTGATTCAGTCAATGTTTTTCCTCCCTCTCTTCCTTTCGTCTGCTTTATTTCCTCTAGAATACTCATTCAATTTTTACTGCTGTATGACTGTGAACAGCTTGCGGGGCGGGAGCGCAGTAATTACCATGGTTATGTCAGGCGGAGCTGAGAAACGTAGCCTGGGGAGGAGAAAGGCCACTGTGCGGTGATGGCCCCCCGAAATTAATGGAGAATTGGAAATGAATCAATAGCTAATGAAAATGTGTGTTCACTCTATTACTGCTTTTATGATGGCTGTAGCCTCGGGCGGGGCGCTTTGTCACCCCACCAGGCCCATCTACATCTCTCCCCCTCTCATCATATTCATCTCTCTTTCTCTCTCTCTGATGATTCCTATTTCTCTGAACCTCTTCCAGCCTCCTCATGCTTGCACTCTCTCGCCTCCGCTTTGGTCAAACATTTGTTGAAGTATGAAAAAGGTTTCCTTTTATATTTAGAGAGAACAAATGATGGTTTTGTTGTAGTTAAATGCCGGCTTGTAATAATAAAATCCATCTCTAACGACATATTTGTGTGCAGCTAAAAGGATTGAAGGATATTGGAATGAACTGATGTTGCGGTTGATGATTTTTTTTAAATTATTTGGCAATATTAAAAAAACTAAATTAGGAGGCTAGATTTGCAGTCTAAACTATTTTGAAATGTAATCATATTGACAGCAATGTGACTGCAAAAACACCAACGTATACAAGAGGGGGTCGAGGCGAAGCTAGGTAGGTCACTCGTTTAATGCTTGGCTTTAGTAGTAACACTACATTAGATCAGCATATGTTGAACCAATAAGACGAGAATTGTGAACAGAGGAGGGAACCTTTTCACGTCACTTATCCAGGTTGCACAGGGACACAGAGCTCAGCGCACATTAGTTGACTGCACCCCCAGGATTCACAGATCATTTCTCTTCCCTGACATGTTACACGCAGCACTGCCCTGCGGTGCCTGACAGCGCGTGACATTGTGTGTGTGTGTTCGCAGCACGTTTATGTGTGTGTTGCTAAGGGGCTAGAACATCAGCACCTCCTGCAGACTGCAAACCCTCGGGGCCCCCCGCCATCCAAGTAAGCTTCCTCACTCTGTAAACATGCCGTATGATACTGTAAATCAACCTAAAGTACATTTTCACAAGGTTGTCATGGACACCATTGAATGTGTGATTATTATACACTCTGCCTTCGATTAAATCTCACCACCCTGCAGCAGATTGTAAGTCAATTGAATTATTTCATTATTTACTGTTCTACCAGACACTTAAATGTATTGTATTGTTCTGGAGAGGTGTTAGTTATTTGAGTCTCAGGTAATTCATCATCTTTAATGTCAGCCGGCTTAAAGAAAACTGTGTGGTCTTTATTTAAATCCATTTGTAAATAGTCAATGTATTGACAAATTGCTGGAGATCAATTTTAGTCTCCCCAGATCCTATTGAGCTGTCTGCTGAAAAGCTAATTTCTCATTCTGGTTTATTTTATCTGCGTAAAAGTCTAATTTGTTATAAATAGCTGCTTTGCT
Organism: Pseudochaenichthys georgianus; assembly: GCF_902827115.2. Taxonomy (NCBI): domain Eukaryota; kingdom Metazoa; phylum Chordata; class Actinopteri; order Perciformes; family Channichthyidae; genus Pseudochaenichthys; species Pseudochaenichthys georgianus. The sequence continues at coordinate 6,489,358 of NC_047522.1, read as the reverse complement.
CTTATGATTTATAGGAATAGCTTTTAAACCTGATGTTCAAATCAGCCTTTGTTATGTTGTGACATTTTGGAAAAAGACAATCGAATGCACAGGAAATGACTTATTTGGTATTTCTCCATGATAATGAAACTTACCAGGCACAGCGGGCGAGTGGCCCCAGACCCCGAGGGGTTCACTGCATATCAATGGGTCTGGTAGTTTAATTAATTGTAAATTAAGCAGCACCAAAGTACAATATCGACAACGGGATTGATGTAATTATCATTATAAGCTAATTTTGTGGCCGTGTCTTGTAGATAAACCCCTTTCTCCGAGTCTATTTATAAGAGCTTATTATGACTATGATGTATAATGCATTTGTGTGTAATGAAATTATCACAAGTTCAGCCTTACTCGAGAGTGGTTACATTCTTTGTAGCTGTAAAGTGTGCATTGCTCATGTTTGCCACCAAGGGTCCCATATCCAGCCATATATCTACAGTATTGAAACTCCATCAATTGAAAGCGAAAGTTAAAATAGTACTGTAGTAGATCAAACGGGAAAGCAATTATTTTAGGTGGAAGGAGCGTGCACTGATACTGATTTGCTTAAAGGCAAAATGTGTACTTTTCTACATGACTATCAATATAAGAGGAAAGAGAAGATGCATAACATACTGGACCATACGGAATCAGCCTTCTCTAGCAAGTCAATGTATCCACTGGTGAGGGAAAATGACATCATTTAAAAGTGAATTGGGTCTTGGTTACAAGGAACCAAGTGGACCCTTGAAGACCTCTTCTTGACGCATTAATGAACTCCAAACAAGGCAGTCCACCGTGTACTTATCCCCTTTGGAGGTTTGATGCTGGGTGTGGCGGTGTTCAACACTCAATGAGGACGGAGACTCCGCTGACACATCTGTCCATTAGCAAGCTAGACCAGACTAGTCGAGGCACCTCAAGACAGAGTTCCTCAAGTGATGCAGTTAACCATCCACTGATGTTCCTGGAGAGAGGAAGAGGGAGGGGGACAGGAAAAGGGGTTAGCTTCCTTATCATGCCACAGAAACCTGCAATCATCCTTGGAGGCAGATTAGTGAGTGGGCCGGTGAGCCTGAGCAGGTGGCCTCCCATACCAAGTACAGCACATTAATCCAGTCTGTTAACAAATAAGCAGCCGGGCTAATAGAGCACTGCCAGAGGCTTATGTCTCCACCATTTCAGGGGGACTCGTTTAACTTGTCTCAGCCTTGGACGGATGGAGGGGACGATTGGAAACAAATTGAAGGGGGAAGAAAAGATAGAAAGTTGGATCAAACGAGGTAGGACGACGAAGAAAGGGGAGCTAAAAGGACAAGAGTAGCTGAAAAAGTGCCCAGCTTGGCAAGCGAGAGCAGGACTTAAACAGCGGCTCTGTGTAGTCAGCAGTATCACACACAGCCTGCTGTTCCCTATGAATGTTTGCCTGGCTTGTTGTCAATCAAAAATAGAGTCAACTGAACTGCACATAATGTGTTTGGAAAGAGTCCAACAGACTCCAAATATTGCAACTGGTCTCATGGTGTTTTATACTTTTTGAAAGAAAGATGATTGTCACAGAGACTGAAGATGCGCACACAACTGAATGTCTACAATTTGAAGCGCTTATATCCATAAAGATTCGTGGGCATACTTGCACATTATTCTTTTAAGGCAAGTTTACTGTAAGGGGAAAAGCTAGGCGCCACAAAGTCATAGAATATTGAGCATATTTAAAAAATAACTAAACGAATATACATAATCCCTCTTTTTGCCCCTGTGCTTTTGAAAGAGTCCCTGGATTATCTGATATAATAAAGTTACATGGCCAGTGATTGATTTTTGGATGCCCTCCTGAGTGGCAGCCACACTCCCTAATGGGCCAACTGACATGTGTTCAGTAGTAATGATCACCTCCAGGGATTTCCCCTTTAGTTTTTCTCAATGACGGGCAACCACGAGGGCAAATCAATAACCAGCCCTCAGTCGCCACCCAGGTTTCATCTCAAATGTCCTCTTTGATCTGGATGAACACCTCCAACCCGACACTCAGGGCCACTTTCCCTCTCATCTCTCTCCTGCGCGTGCCTTTCGAGAAAACGTCTGAACAAACAGCAGTTCCCCAAGTGGTTGTGTTTGAAGTAAAAACACTAGCGCCTGTTTAAATGAGCAGTTAAATGTCAGAATGAATAGAACCAAACACTGCTGCAGACACTCATATTACAATTCATGCCTGGGGGTTGTTTTGCCTTTATGAGGGTGCAATATTCCTCTTCTAATCTCTTTAGCTCAAAAGTAATATTGTCTTAATTTGTTTTACACGTTCTAGAGGCAGTTGGAACTAATTTGATACAGTTGTATTCTATTGCAGTAAATCTCTTTAGCAAAATTGTAAATGAATTAAAACTGCATTATTTGACAACAGTGACGCATTTTCAACAGTGTATATAATTTCAGTTTTGAGTTAGAGGGAACAAAGCTAGGGACATGTATCCATAATTTTTCCTAGCAATGTCTGTGCAAGCTATTTAGCTAATTAGTTATATTCTGGGCATTGATTAGTAATTTCTTTCAGGGCCAAAGCAGGGCGGTTAGCAGGCCTCTCGAAGATCCCCTTGTCTTCATCAAGCCTTATTTTCAGCTAATGAGGTTTATTAGATTACAACTCTACCTCACACGTTCAACAAAAGATTAAATTGGCTGAACTCTGCGGGGAATATGTTTTTATAATACACCCGTAATGAGTGAAAGTTAAGGAAATGTGAAGCGCTAAGCAGGAATAAGTCATTGGACATGCTGAACTAGGCCGGGAGGGCCAGGACGCTCAAAGAGGCGCGTAATGCTGTCGGATAGCTCCTAAATGAAAGTGACGTGACAGCGCTAATGAGACGGCTTCGCATTACGCGTGACTCCTGCCTCGGGGACACATTCTAGCTGACTTAATGAGAGGAGATATTGTACACAGGCACTTTTGTAGTTGAACGATGAGACCGCTGGCCTTGCTGCTGAGGTACAAGCCACCACGGCAAGCAAGTGGTTTGTTAAAGTGGCTGACAGGTTGAGCAACAGGGAGTGAACCGGCTAAATGCTCATTACTGCGACCGAGGTGTCGGGTGAGAGCAGGTCAGGGTATGATTCATATTTATCCACTGGGATTAAAAGAGAAATCCTGCGCAGCAGTCTAGAGGAGATTTAAGGTTAAAAACACCTGACCCCCATGTTTACAATACATCATTACTACCAATATCTACAATATGTGGTTTTAAAGGTAATTATGCTTTATAAATAGTTCCTTGGGATGCATGGTTTGACATAGATCACTGTTTGAATCAGACATTATACGATAACAACCATCTCCTTTTGTACACTGTCTCATCATTCCGTATTGGTAGCATCCCTCCCCATGAGGTACGTGCACAATCCAACAATACTGTAGATGTGCAATTTTTTATAAATGTAGTTAAATATTTTAAAAAAAACTCAAAGACAAAATGTAACATTTAAAACTTTGTGCTTATTTTTTAAATGACAATTCAACTGCTTTCAGTGCTTACTGGAACCTGACAATTCACTTGCTATTGACTGACATTTCAGGTGACATTTAACTACCTTGAGCCCATACTCTTCAGCATTAATCAACTGCATTCAGTATTTACCAAAAAAGACAACTCAACATCCTACAAATTAGAAATGTTACTTCAAATGATTCCAGCCACTTTTAATTCTAAAACGTAATCGGACTCCTCTACTCCTTTCCATGCTCGCACTTCAACTGGCAAAAAGCAATTTCAATGGTTAACATTGACCCAGACTTTTACAGAAAGTATAGGATAGTAATGACACTGGGGATGGGGGGGGTTTGCTGTGGTCCATGCAGCCATGTGCGATGTGTAGACACCCTGCTCACTGTGCTCTGGTCCTGCCTCAGTCGGTGTGTGTTTAAATGATGACTCTCCAGCATCTTTTGACTGGTAAAGAAGAGGGGAAAAGCGAATAGAGAGGGTCACTCTTAGGTGGGAGTGGGGGAGGGAGGGTGGGTATCATTGTCTGCCCAACTGTCCACCATACACAAGTCACACCTCATTAGTAGGTAGTGGAGAAGACAACGGCAGTTATGTCTGCCATGAACGAATCACACACATTGACACCCCCACACACACCCACACACACACCCCCACACACACACACACACACACACACACACACACACACACACACACACACACACACACACACACACACACACACACACACACACACACACACACACACACACACACACACACACACACACACACACACACACACACACACACACACACACACACACACTTCTACCCCAATTACCCCTATCCTGTCCCCTGCGCTGAAGGGTTGAGTTATGCTGACAGGCACCCTTCTAGAAAGTAGAGGGGGAAGAAAGTCAAAAGGATGGGAAGAAAAGTGATGGAAGGGTGAACGCTGGAGGAGTTCAGAGAGGGGAGGAGAACAGAGGAGGGAGAATAGACCGAGAGGGGAAAGGGGGAGTCACATCAGGCAGCACGAAGCAGAATGAAACATGTCTCCCTGTCACCAGCCCCACACTGTAAATGGATGGTCCCCGCAATCTTGCCATCATCGACTTATCTCCGCGGACCGAAAGTGGAAAAAAGGGCAAGCTAAAAGAAGAGAAGCACGCTAGAATATGGTAGAGAAGAGTGTGCTCCGCCACAAACTGGCTGTAATTTGTTATGGTTTCTAAAGACAAATATGACAGGATTGAATTACTCTGCCACCGCTGAAGCCGTCATTTGCAAATGCCATAAAGTGCAGGTATAAATCTCCTACCCAAATCCACTTAATCTGAGGCTTCTGGGCTCTTCAGCAGCCGCCGTCTTGTCAAGCATGTGTTTACTGTGAAAGGTCTCTCTAGTTCTTTGTAAAAAGAAAGAAAAAAAAGTATTGTACAGAGGTGATGGAATTGGAATTGACTCGTTCACAGCGGGGACTGATGCTTTCCGTTGATGCCATACAAACAGGTAGAGTGCTTTGGAAGCTGCAAGATTATTTTTGACAGATGTCCTGCAATCATTCCAGAGACTTTTCATAGGACTTGTGGCTGGCTGAAAACCTCCACTATAGCAAAGAGAGAAGACTTTCAACTTGCTTTTCTTCAGTTTATGGCTGCCATCAGTACTTTATATTCACGAGAAAGTTGTGGTTAGAATTGTTTTGTGTAAATGGCAGTGGAGTTGAGACTTGGACTACTAGACATAGCATGAGTTACAAAAAAGAACACTTGAGAATTACAACCTCTGCGACTTGTTTTGAGATATGAAAAGCAAAGCTGAGAGTAAAAATGTCAGTTTGTTTCTTATATTTGTATCTTTTAACTAAAAAGCTATGCAAATGATGATCATTTACCAGAAATGACTAATAGGATATGTAAATGAAGTTATAACAATTTGGATAGACATTGATGTTAAATGCAACTTGACAGCAGGTTACTTTTTTACTAAGCCAGCTGCTGCTTTGAATGTTCAGAATAAACTTTGAAACTCAAGTTTTAAGCCAACATGGACGAAAAAGGGTTGTTAAAAATGCACAATTCCATAGGTCTAAAACTCCATCCGCTTATGAGGATCATTTAATATGATCTAAGCTCCAGAACAGCTACTTAATAAACCCTGAGTTTAAAATGTTTTCAAGTAAAATATTTTAAAAGCTTGTTAAGAAAAGAAAAACAACTTTTATCAGGACTAGCAATTTGCTTATCGAAACTTGTAACCACCTGACATGGACCTGTCTTAACTGACTGGATATTGAACTGCCAAAAACACGTAAAACTAAATAATCCTCACTAAAAAATGTCAGATGTTCTAGTGTTTATTCATCACTGCAATTAAACAAGACACCTGCATTCAGTTTCTAATTGTCACATGATTCTTGATTTTCTTGCCTGCAGTTGAGCAATAGGCAGCACTACTTTACTATTAGCCATCTGCAGCCACGTGGTAGTAAACATCTCACATGCGCTGCAGCTATGCAAAACACAACAGGACAGGTGCTAACATTTGAGGCATTAACAACAGCAATGAAAGATGATCACACAGCACAGAGTATTATCAGCACATCAGACAGTGAGTGATGAGTACAGTCACTGCCTTAATTTATGCATTGCTACTCCGTCTTGTCACCACTGTTCAGCTCCAAGGATTTTACTTCCACCATGAGGAAGGGAGAATGGAGAGAGCGAGGGAGGGAGAGAAAAAAATAACTGTGGCAAAGCGTGGATTTTCTACTTCCTCTCTGACCAAATCCCACCATTTCAGGAGATTAACCTCGGCATGCGATAAATGTTCGACTTCTTCTTCCCTTCCAATTTCCTTGGAGCTAGAAACTCCAGAAGCCAGCGCGGCATGTAAGATAAAAAAATGATCACCTAATTCACTCAAGCACAAAATACATTTCTGGAGAGAGGAGGAATAGCGGGCAGAAGAGAGAGAAAGGGAGGGAGTGTGTCACCAGTGCTTTACCAGCCACTGTTCAGAATTCTCCTCAATCAGTTATTATTAAATGAAGCACTTATTCAAACGGACCTGTGTGTAGCAAATAGGTGGTGGCACTGTGATTGTCTGTAGAATTTCTTCTTTTTCTCTTATCCAGAAGGATTAATCGCATTGTTCAGCTCTCCCTACTACCCATACTGCACCTCACATGGCAGCTGTGCTCAAATGCTGTTGATTGCAGAAGGTGCCCTCTGCAGATTGCCGCTGCCACTAAGCCATTTAAATGGAGTTGTTAATAAAATGTAGCGATGATTGCCTTCCACTTCCCCCTCATCTCTGGTTTGGCAGATGGTTTTTGCAGGACTAATGTAGTAGTTGGGCTAACCATCAAACTGGAGTTAAACATTAACCTCAAACTGAATTGAGAAAATCTTTTCGCTAAGAAATCAGTAACCAGTGACACAAAATGATTGCAAAGTGACTCAAAACAACCACAAGATGCACAACAATTAAAGAAACTTGCAAGTGGCTACAGAGACACAAAATCTGCTACAAGGGTACTCAAAACTACTACAAAGATAATCAAAACTACTAAAAAGAGAATCAAAACTACTAAAAAGACACTCAATACTAATACAAAAAAGACACTGAAAACTAAATAAAAAAAGCACAAAAAACTAACACAGACACAAAACTAATAGATATAAAAACGACTACAAAAAGACACAATGCACCTAGAAGCAGTGTAAACACATAGGGTGTCAGAGAGACAGATATACAAAGGGGAACTGGTAAAGAAGCGTGGAAACAGGATTATGTTGTGAACACGTGTTCCAACAATCTATAAGCATCACATTATATCTGGTGTTGTATCAAAGCGTAGCTTGGAGAGCAGACATATGCATCAGGGATTCCTTCTGGTGAGAGATTGTGTAGTGTGAGAACCCAAACGACTTAAAGACTTCCAAAAACAAGACAGTGAGCTCTGTATTGTGAGCAGTACAGCAATCCGACAACTTTAAAGACTTGTAGTGTGAACTTGGCTTTTAATATTCTTGTTTAGTCTGAATGTGCCACTCTATGACTGCTGGCAGTCGGCCTCAAAGCTTCATGTAAAACCTCGCTAGTGCATTTTATTACATTGGGATATGATCCAAGACTTTATTAGCCAAAGGATGCCTCGGTCGTCCCGGCGTCAAGCAGACACGCGCGAGTCCACCGAAATGAGCCGTTTGTGATTTCTATGATTTTCGCGTCCCAGACTCCCAGGTCCTCCGGCAGCGACCCGGAAACGGATGTCGGCGCGCCGTCTCGAAGGAAAACAAATTTCTCTAAAGGCTCGTCGAGGATCGATTATCGAGGAGGCTGTCTGGAGGAGCCGTAACCGAGGATAAACTGATTTATAGGAGAGAGGAGTCTCTCTGGAGGAGCTATAACCGAGGGTACAAAGATGTAGAGGAGAGAGGAGTCTCTCTGGAGGAGCTATAACCGAGGGTACACTGAAGTATTCTCCAGTGATGTTTAAAAGAGGCGTGACGCATGGCTGGACTTATGTCAACGAAGCACAGCTCTGCAAACTGTTCCTGTTGTGATTATAAGCTATTTAAGATGATCAAATGTGCCTCAGACTTTCTGCCCTTTACCATTTGTTTATTCACTAATCACATCTCCGCTGGATGTTAGGCTATTTCTTTTTTTAATACAACTGTTTTCATTGTGACGCGATGTTTACAGTGAGAACAGCTGCTGAGGTCAGTGCAGAAAGCAGAACAGTGTGTATAATATATATCGCTCAATAATATATGTAACAGGTCTACATTTCACACTTTATTTGTAGGCTTTAGGAGATATCTACAAATAAACAGTAGGGTTAGGGTTAGGGAGTGTATAGGTGTCTGCTATATGCGTGGCCTATACTGCTAGTGAGCAGTGTTTTTGAAAAATTATGTTGTTTTTTTTACATTCTCGAAAAAGTCGTGGGCTCTGACGTGTGTCCCACGTTTTGCGTCCGATGCTCATTTTATGCTATCGCAATTTAAAAAAAAAGGTATAGGCCACGCCCACATTCTGCATTTGTTGCGACACTTTAAATATCAGTTTGTTGTCACCCCCAGAGTATGTGTACAAAAATATAGGGCGCCCCCTATAGTCAACAATGTAAATGCTTTAGTGTGCCTATTTCCCAAGACAGACTGAACCTATCCACCAACATCTGTGATATATGGATACATTGTTGATGAGTTATGAACATTTCTTTCTAAGCCCCGCCTTTTTGCGAGTACGTTTTGATTAATGGCGGCAATATTTATCGTCTGTACATGCTCATTTTATACCGTAATATGTCTGACCCTCCACCGATATTGTATACAAAGTTTGGTGTTGAAAAACTGAAAATTGAAATTTAAGTGAATATTTCGATGTTTTGAACATTATGCTAATTGAAAAAAAGAAATGTAGGCGGAGCTTAGGGTTTCAAGAGGATTATTTGTAGAGTAGGTCCACCCGGATATGTGTGCAACATTTCAGGTCATTTGGAGTTACGGTGCGACTTTGTAAATGTATTCCGAAATGGGCTTTTGATAGGTGGCGCTAGTGAGCAGGTTGGAATATTTAACCCATTGACTCCTGAATATTGTATTTTTCACCAGTCCTGGCGTCCGTGCAAAATTATACAACTTTTGAAGCGTCCTAAAGGCCTCAAAAACAGGAAACACCAGCAGAAAAATAATAATACCACGAAGAACAAAAGGTTCCTCACACTTCGTGCTAGGACGCCGTCGGGGTCCTAGCACTCCGTGCTCGGGCCCTAATAATATCACCAATAACAATAGGTTTCCTCACACTTCGTGCTAGGACGCCGTCGGGTCCTAGCACATCGTGCTCGGGCCCTAACAAGCTGCTGTTGATGCAGTCACTGTAGTTATTTGGTGTTTCTCGTACAAGAGAAAGGAGATTTGAATATGCAAATGATATGAATAGCTGCAAATCACTTCACATGGAGGCGAAGATTGAAGCAATCACAATATTCTTTCTGGGTTTCCTTGGCCAAAATACCTCCTACACAATTGAATAATGTGCATGGGCAAGTGTTGGACTAATTAATGTCCACCGACCTACCTCCACCATAAAATAGGCTACCCTTGACACAACAAGTTAATGAGCCCATTGGTGATGCAGTTACCAGCGGTCTGTTATGGAGGAGGCAAGAAATAGTGAGTGGGTGGATTATGATGGTGATTAGAACCAGTGGGTCAGGAGGGCCCATTGAATTGTCATCAATACCAGTGAGATAGGGTATCATGCTAAAGCAGCGCCTCGTGTACCGCAGGCACACACACACAGTGCCAGCGGGCTGAGGGTTTTGAATATTAACAGAGAGGTGGGAAATACATAAACATTCCATCTTGTTGGCAGAGGCTGCTTGTCTGTCCCCGCAGAGTGTTGAACGTATGCCATGGCTGTGTCGGCCTGCATCCTTGTGATAAAAGGAGAGAGAAATTACGCAGGCTCTCTTTGGCCAGACACAAACATATTCATTAGTGAGGAAGCATTGAATGAGCTGGTTGAAATGTCACAGGGCCAAACAGTCTCCCTGGACTAATGACCCCCATGTCTGCGTTAGAATAATTTGTGAGATTCTTGAGATTTTTATGGAGCTAATTTCCTGCCATAATTCCACAAACAAACTAAACAGGTTTTACAAATGCCTCATGATTCACTAACAAACACAATGTGGTTTGCAAATATAAAACACCATCTACAAACTAATGCATTTAGTTTTGCAAAGAAAAAACCTATCAATCAAACAAACACATAAAATTGTTCTAATAAATCATGTTTCAGAGACAAATTCAGCATAGGTTTTACAAGTTCACACGTTTTTTTTTACAACTACAACACTTTTTTTTACAAGTACAAAACTTGTTTTTACAACTACAAAACTTTTTCTTCTCACGGCGGAATATGTTGTAATGTTGTACACTGAGCACACTGGGATTAGCACTTTACCCATGGATGCACAATAACAACGGACCCATATCGCCTTACTGCCAGCCCACGGAGCTGTAATAATGGATATATTGCACATGTTTGCTGTAATTCATCATTTGTAAAATATTATACTACATGGGCTGTATGATGTAAATCTTGTACCGTAAATGTTGTATTAAATAAAGTTAATATTACCGAAGTTAGATTATCGTCCCTGTAGCTTATTATTGCACTAAGAAGCTTATTGCACTGTATATATATATATATATAAATATATATATATATATATATATATATATATATATATACACAGTGCAATAATTCTTTCATGCTAAATGAAGCTCTGTTGGATATCACTAGATCCTGTTACAGCGTAATATAAGTACATAACGATTGATGTGTACATTAGCATAATTACTAGCTAGCCGCTAGCTGCTACCTGCCGCCTCGTTAATATCAAATCCATCATAATAATAACAATTCATTACCATGCTGTCATGAGCGCACGGTGCTGTTACATGTACGCAAATTGACGTGCTTGATGTGAACGAGCATTTTGGTTAAAGTTGCGCATGCTCTATGACTATGAGTGCACATACGGGTACTTCTCAGGCATGCCGGGTAATCTGTGACGTTTCACTCTCTCAAAAGTTGGGCCATTTTATCATCATGCGCTAATGAGCAACTCTCATAGGAATGAATGAGGCCCCGCCTCCCACGCTGTATCCAGTTCTTATTATACATCCATGACCTGGGCTGACAGGAGATGAAGAGAGCTCCTCCTTTTGCAATTTCATTTGTACACCACCGCATCTTTTGTGTAATTAAATGATGTTAACTTTTATAAGGGGAGGTTTTAGATGGTTTAGAACAAAAAGGAGAATATACATATAAGTGCTAGTTTTTTTGCGAGTCCAAGTACCGGTTCCCGACGTTCCGGTTTTAACCGGACTTGAACCGAAACTTTTTACAAGTCCAGTACCGGTTCGGCGTACCGGTACGCAGCACTACATGTGATCAGGAAAAGACAAAATCTATGGAGCTAATTTCCTGCCATAACTCCACAAACAAACTAAACGGGTTTTACAAATGCCTCATGATTCACTAACAAACACAATGTGGTTTGCAAATACAAAACACCATCTACAAACTAATGCATTTAGTTTTGCAAAGAAAAAACATATCTATCAAATAAACACATACCATTTTTCTAATAAATCATGTTTCAGAGACAAATTCAGCATAGGTTTTACAAGTACACAACTTTTGTTTACAACTACAACACTTTTTTTTACAAGTACAACACTTTTTCTTCTCACGGTGGAATATTACTGCCAAAAGTCACATGAGTGAGTCACGTGACTTTTGGCAGTAATATTCCGCCGTGGCTGGCACATGCTCCACGGCAGCAGGGGGCGCTACTGAGTCCATTGGGGAAGGCGGGAGCCTCCCGCCGGGAGGTTGAGCAGAGCATGGAACAGCCCTTGCCAGCCTGATGACAGCGGTGTTTCTAGCGATCCAGCGATCTGGGTCAGTGTTATAGTGATAATAAACAAGGTGAATTTAGCGATCACAACGAAAACAGCCAAGACACATATTGAGACCAGAAAATGAATGTTATTAGGGCGGTACATATACTGTAATAAGCCTTTGTGTAAAATGGACAACATTGTAACCAGGCCCGGTTCTACAGGGGTGCATAAGGGTGCATTGCACCCTCAGTTGAGTTGTTATGCACCCTCATTTGAAAAATGAAAAGTGAAAAGTATTACATATATAATAATAATAACAATAATAGTAGTAATAATAATAATAATAATAATATAGTTGAAATAAAATAAATTGTAATTGTGGTTAAATAACATTGTCTGCTGCATTTATTTGGTCAATTTAAACGGTATAAGTAACGTTATTATGTCAGGTGCGCGTGACCTGTGCCGCTGCGCGTTCGTCATCTGCAAAGTGCTTACACAGCAGTCAATGATGGACATCAGAAAATGGTTAAAACAACCAGCCCTTATCGCCAGCGGTAACACTGCATCTACTGCAGGTAATAACAGTTCAGATCATGGGGACATTACGTTACCCACAGCCACTGTCGTGGACACTAACGACCTCCCGCCCGACTCGTCGGCTTTACCCGCCTCGCCCACGGAGGCGGAGCAGCCGCAGCTCTCTTCGTTGCCCCAAACACCGCCACCCCTCAGCGGCCCGCAAGTGCCAGAGGACCTCGGCAAAACAGAGCCTGCCCAGGTATATTTAAAAAAGTACCCAACTCACCTGTCCAGTGGGGTAAGGCGCTCATTTTGCAGCTCATGGTCTCAAAACAGAGATTGGCTGGAATATTCATGTGAAAAAGATGCCATCTTCTGCTATGCATGTAGAAATTTCAGTTCAAGTAAGTCAGATGCCTTCACCACAACTGGCTACAACAACTGGCGCCATGCTCTTATAGGCTATGTGATAAGGGACTGGGAAGGCATGAATCAAGCAAAGAGCACATAGATCCATAGATCTCTTAATTTTGCTCTCAAAGTTCACCAGATTGATGCTTTGAACTTCAATATTTAAAAAAAAAAAAAATCTTCCCGGGGGAGCATGCCCCCGGACCCCCCTAGAGGAGGTGAGGACCCCCCCCTAGAGGGTGTTAGGTCCACTCCAATAGCACTTTACAACTGCACCCTCTCTAATCTCAGATGCACCCCGAGTCATTTTGTTCTGGAAACGGGCCTGATTGTAACTAAGGAGATTTAAACCACACAGCGATTCTGAACTCTTCATTTTCTTTCCTGCTATATTCAATGAGTGATACAAATATTTTTTACCATAAGTTCTGAATAAAACTGATACTGTTGGACTCGGTACTAGTTGACTGCTACCAGAAATAAAAGGAAGTACTTTACTGTGTACTTTGTGAGCAATCCTCTGTCAGAGTCCCCTCCGTATAATGCATGTTTTCTGCTATCTTTGATGAATGATAAAAAGACAATTTTACCATAAGTTCTTAATGATATTGAGACTGCTGGTCGTGCTGGACTCAGTATTCTTACACCTACTATCACAATACATTGAAGTACTTCTAGTGTGTGTTTTTTTTTTTTAAATCCTCTGTCAGTCCCCTCCTGAGAACCTAATCAAGCCACTTCTGCTAAGTTTGATGAGGGAAAAAAAACTTGTTTTGCCATTAGTTCTTCGTGAGATTGACACTGAATGGACTCAGTACTAGTCCCACAAGTACTATGAAGTACTTTTACTGTGTACTTTGTGAGTAATCCTCTGTCAATGTCCCCTCCTGAGTACAATGATGCATGTTTCTCTGAATAAGCGTTTAAAACGCCTTTCTTATGAGACTGATATTGTTGGACAGAGTACTTTATGAGGATGGTCGACATGATATCAGCAATACTTCCAGTCAGTACCTCCGGCAGCAGCATTTGTACCCCTTGGAAAGTCTTTAGAGTCTGGCCTGGATAGCTGGTCAGAAATATCCTTCAGCAAAGTGACAAACCCATGTGACTCTTGTTGGCCTCTTATGACAATGCTGTCTTTTTAAATATGATTATTTCTCTGCTCCTAGTTCATTCCTCTCAGATTCTTCCATCAGTCCCAGTCATTGCATGTCTGTCAATAGTGCTTCGAAAAATGTGACCAATTCAACAAAATGTTTTTGGGAAGGTCAGAGCTAAACTATAGATTGTTTGTTTGATTGTGTAATTACAAGGTGAGAGAAAATAAATCCACATCCTCCTATTAAACTTATTTTATTTACTTTTCCATGTTGTACATATACTTACTTGTATTACACGTTGAACCACATGCTGGATATCTTCCCCAGCCTCATGGAAATACAATAAATGGATTAATAATTTAAATTTTTTATAAAAATGTATAAATTAATAATGTTGTGTGCAAACATTTCAAATTGAAATATAAAATGAAAAGATTTCTCATAAAAACCTTTCTAAATTATAGTAAATTATTAAAAAAGGGTTTAGTGAATATACGTGTTTCTGCCTAAAATAGTTAAAATTGAACGTAAACTATATCAAACACCACATCCATGGCAATTAACCCACTTTTGCCCGCTATTTAAATTGACTTTGGTTGAAGTTAATAACAATATTGATATTATATAGCATATAATTGATGCAGTCTTTCTGAACATTTTTAAAATACTGCAAATTAAGATTATTTGTAATGTTCTGCACAGATAGTGACTTAACTTGAATTTGAAAACACGTGGCAATTTTATTAATATTACAGCAGATGGACAGATTTGTGGAAAGAAAAATTCTTCATGGGCTTCAAGGGCTCTCTAGATAAAGGGCGTTTTATGGTTGCTTCTTATCCTCACATAGTTGTTTGTTTAAATAACTAGTGACATTTGAATAAATATTGCAAAAAAAGGCATATATATATAACCTGGCTGGCTTAACCCGTCTGTATTTCTTCAAGCACCACAAGATTCATAGTTTATAAAGTACAATTATGGGCTTGATTGTGTTATTTCTCCAAACACATGCAGTAAAAATGCCTGTTTTTGAACCCTTAAAATGGTGCAGGACTTTACATTGGGTTATACTTAAAGACAGGACTATTCAGTTAAGAGAAGAGCAAAAAGGAAAGAAAATTGTTATAATGGGTGATGTAACATTAATGACAGACATAGTATGAGGTCCTTGGCGCTCAGACTTAGAGGGGTCATGTTGTGATCATGGGGCATCACCCTTACAGCATCAGGACAATATCATATGGAGTCAGACACTGGAAGTGTGCTGGAGGCGTTGACTGGGACTGATGGAAAGATGAGGTTGATGAGACTGAAGAATCTGCGAGGTATGAACTAGCGGCAGAGGAATAATTATTATATATTAAAAGACAGCAGCATCATAAGAGGGCAACCATGTGACAGAGTATGTCAGTGTGCTGAAGGACAGACTTCCTTTTATTTCTGGGAGCAGTCAACTAGTACCGAGTCCAACAGTGTCAGTTTTATTAAGAACTTGTGGTAAAAAATATTTGTATCACTCATTGAATATAGCAGGAAAGAAAATGAAGAGTGCAGAATCGCTGTATGGTTTAAATCTCCTTAGTTACAATGGTGTCCATTTTAGACAAAGGCTTATTATATTTACAGCCCTAATAACATTCATTTTCTGGTCTCAATATGTGTCTTGGATGTTGAATTGTTATTCATTCTCTAAGAGCCAGGGATATCAGTACCACATTTTGTGAGAATATCCTACAGTTATCCAGACATAAGACTAAAAAAGAAAATAAATAACCTTCATGATGGAGTTTGAAGAAAACACAAGGGATCACTAAGGTCACTAGGATTCATCCTGTAGAATGTCTGAACAAAATTCCATGGTATTTCATCTTAACATTGTAAGTCCTATCAACATAAACATCTGAAGAGTCATAGATCAAATGCAAAAAATGTTGTTGTCATTTTTCTGTAAAATAATAAAAATCAGATGCATCTAACAGATGCATCGGGGCCGATATTCCGCATTGGACCGATTATCGGTATCGGCCTTTTTTTTTATCAAATTGCCGATAAAACTTTGGCTCTGATGCGGCCGTTTCTCTGGCTGCAGTCACCACTCTGTGTACACGAGCAATGTCCCGCCCACAGCGCTATCTGATAGGCTATTACTGAAGATTTTCCGGGCCAGCCAGAGAGGCGGGACCTTCTCAGATTACAGGCAGGTGCGAAAGAACGCAGACACAGACTGAAGCAAGCAGCAGTGCTGAGCGGCAGAGCCATACATGTGTTAAACCGAAGTTCAATAAACATCCCTATCCCCTATGCTGAAGTTGCAAAAACACCACGATCTTATGATCCAATTCTATCAGTTTCCCAGTTACACAGGGACGCGGGAAGTCAGTCAGAGTTGGGGGTGCGTGCAGCGTCTCGCAGCGAGTAACTGTGGTGCGGAGGGGCTGCGAGTGGAGCCTCGCAGTTTTTCTGGTTGATATGTGAAGCTCAATAGCTAGCCAACATGTATCTAGCAAATGTTTAGCAAAATATTAGAAGTGAGGCTACTCGACTAACGTTAGGTCTACTGTAATAACCTCACTTTTAATAGTTTGCAAAACATTAGCTAGCACTAATGTTTTGCAGTTGCTAGCAGTTTATTGGGATGTTATGCTAGATAGACAGATATAATAAATTAAAGCATTATTGTTAGTTAAGCATGTCAGCCTGCAGCCCCACTTCTTGTCTCTCTAACTCTCTAACTCATTGCAGATGACTGCACTAAAGAAAAGGGCACAGAGAGGAAACCAGTTGTAAGATGTTTAAAAGTTAATTAAACATAATATATGCTTAAATGCATTTCAAAGAAGTTGTGTTGAGTTGTGTTGGAGTTTGTGTTATTCTACATTTTGACACCAAGATTTTCTGATTTTACTGCAAATGTATATCGGTTCCAAATATCGGTTATCGGTCTCCTTGATTACTAATAATCGGTATCGGTATCGGCCTTGAAAAAGCCATATCGGTCGATCCCTAGCATCTGTAGAACTGCTGTCCCAGGTCGTTCTCCAGGAGCCAGGCTTTGCCATGGGAACATCCTTTGCACACAGCCAGTTATGAAGTGTCAGAAGCCATGATGAATAATTCTAATGATCAAGTGTGTGTTCTGGGTCACAGCAGTGACAGAGTGCAACAAGCCAACAACCTGTCCTTGCCGTCAGCGCTGCAGCAAAGTAAAAGCCACACAGGCTTACGTGTTAACACACCTGACAAAATGCTCCCTTGCTGATGGAACGCTAAAAGCCGCTCTAAGCAGACCAGAGTTTTCCTCTCGTGCAGGTGATTGCCGGCTGCCACTGTCGGCTCCAATCACGCCGCCTTCTGTACCACGCTGTTCCTCAAACGCTCAAACCCAGCGAGGCTTTTCTCTCACCACCTCTCTCCTCCCCTGTTGTTTTATTCATAGGGCTCGGGTTCATTTGCCAAGTCCTCTGTTGTAGATTTAAGAAGACAAACAGCGGTACAAATCCACCAGAACAGTGTTATACTAAATGACATTTTGCTCTTCCGCCTGGCTAATCGTAAAGAAAACAGTGGCGGATCAGCGCTTAAACCTCGTGTCTTCGGGCAGATATCATGCTCAGTATCGCAGAGGGATCCTTTGAAGTGTTTGTTGTCTTCCAGAGGGCCCCTCGAGGAGATTCTTATACACACACTCACACTTGATCAGACACACAGATGCATGCTTTTACACACAAGCAAGCATCCTGAGAGTTAATGGAAGGGAAGGTATTAAACAACATGCTCCTGTGTGTATCACTGGTTGCATATCCCTCTGCCGCTTTAGCACTGCTATGCTAATGTCTCAGCAACAGGATAACCTGAGAGAGCCAATAAAAGCATATTAGGCAAGCACTAACACACACTGTTAGCACACGCACGTGCACACACACACATAGCAGGAAGGGCAGCAGTAAAAGTATATGTGACAGGTTAATGCACATGCACAGATAAACTCATGAAATGTGTAGATTACAGAACACAAGGCCACACACACATATACGATGTATAGCTTGAGGCAAGATGCTATAAAAACATTGGAAAAGAAGAGGCTCGCCAAGAAGAGAGCTAGCAAAGGCGGGAAGAGAGAACTGTGGGATGGCCCGTTTATCTTGGGTGAGACTCAACTCTGCAGATTTAGAACAAGGTATCGCTCCAAGAAGCTATATTAAAAATTGTTTTTAGTCATGGTCAGCCAATTAGTTGTTATTCCTTGAGTCACATCTGAATAACTGCCATGCGCCTACTCGTAGTTGAATATCTAGCCTTAATGACAGATAATGTTCAAAAAAGAAGTCTGAAAATACTCAGTAAAAGCCTAACCTTGCCAACATTGAATGAGAGCTGGCAGCCACACTTTGTGCTGTTACTGTATACTCTTGACTAAATTGATAACAAGCTCAACAGTATGCAGTTAAATGGTTGTGAATTACATTTGAATTATATGTGGATTTAGAAATACACTCCTGTGCAAAATCTTAAGCATGCTTGATGCAAACATGATGCATGCTTGCATCAAGAATGCCTAAACGAAATGTCGAAGTTATCAACAACAACAGAGGGGCTACCCACTACTGAGTTTATTTTTGACACTTTAAGTTCTGTTTTTAAAAAAAAAGGTCTTAAGATTTCGTTCAGGAGTGTATACAAACTTGGCTAAGTTGACGCCAAAGTCACCTTAATGACTTGGAGTATGGGTTTGGTTGTGTTTCTCCAACAAAATGGCAACTATTTCTTCTTAAGTGAAAGCACTGTCTCATTCTGTCAGCCTCTGACTCACTGACAGAAACAACTTCCTTTCCCCTGTTGCTTGTCTGTGGGCACTCTAAACTGAGCAGCATCACAACGGTCACGCATGACGTGTCCAATAAAGAGATATGACGCTGGTCAGGTTGACACTGCTGTCAGTAGCCAGCCGTTGCTCGACTGCATCTGCATATATTTGCTCTTGTTCGTCTCAGGCTTATTTTGACAGCAACATTGAACGCTTGCATGTCTTCTGACTCTTTATCCATCCATCCATCCGAGCAGTCATCTATCTTTCCATCCATCTAATCGTTACAGTTATTTAATGAGATGGCACCGAACATCAAGGCTCATTCGCTGTGTGCAGATAAACCCAGATTGAATTAGGCCCAATCACTGATGATGCTTTCCCTTGCTGGCAAATGCACTGGCTTCACAAAATAATGACACATTTACATTTAGCCATGTAACCTATGTCTAATTAGTCAGTTGGGTTTCTTAGTTTTTTTACAACAAAGTTCAGCAAAATGACAAACAGATGTATTGCCAATTATCATGTATTCTGAACAGCTCATTATTCCTTCATTTGTTTTCCTCATCATCTATTTAGTTTTTGGCCCTCCGATTTGTACAATTGAGCTTGTGTAGCGGAGCTGAGCGTCGGAGCTGGCAGGACCTGAATGCCCCTCCTTGTGTCTTGAATGGCTCAGCAGTTGCACCTCCAGCCAGTTGAAATCAATGGGGGCAGTGGGCAAATGTGGCTCTGTGTGGAGCAGATGGCAGAAGAATGGCCCTTCCTCCTACTGTGGTGCGCTCAGCAACATACAAATGGGTCAAATCTCACCACCGGTCACATAATATCATGGAGCCAGGGCTCTGGTGTCGTGGGCTTTTGCGGCAAAGGAAATGGGCTGTCGTCGAACATATTTTCCTCAGATCTTGAGTTTGATTACTAATCGCTTGATAAATACTTGAAATCAAAGTAGCAGCTGGTGTCCAGTGCAATTACTGTATCAAGGGGAAAACATAACCCGTACCACTTACGGTTAGAAGTGGCGTGAACAAAGAATTACAGTAAAAGAGTACCCATGAGGTGCAAAACAAGAGCAGGCGGCTGGCTTTGGTGAACATAAAATAGGATATAGTTAGTGTTCCCAGTGTAAAGTAGAAGGCAATCTGAGATTGCAGACATCCGTCATGGACAATGGTACATTCATGTGCTCCTCAGATGTTCCCATTTCCTTATTCGGCAAAGGTCAGAACTCGGGTGTGTTTATGGACCTGAAGTCATCATTTGAAAACAACATGTATGCTCCAAAGATGTTTCATTTTATTTCTCAACGTGTTACAACACAATTACAGCTGTTTATGAGTTGTTGTTGTCAGTCAGGAAGTTATTTATTCAATTATTCCAACATTACATGGATTTCGGACAAATGCTCCATCACGCAGTGTTAACCATAACTTTCATAACTGAAACATAATGTGTATCCGAATGGGAAATCTGATCCACTCAAAAAAGCTATTTGGTTTCTTGGCTCATTATACATCCTTGCGTCTAGTCTTAATACTAATCTAATTTTAGTACATAGCTTTACTTAAATACAAGGTGAAATAGATGGTTAGGCAAAATAGATTCAATGTGTTATTTAGTGAGTTTTAGAAGTGCTAGAAGGCAATTTGTTTATCTTTAGACTGAGCCAAGCTAACTTTGTCCAGTCTTAATGCTAAGCGAAACTATTTGCACAGACACAAGTGGTATCAACCCTTTGTTACTTTTAGCAAGAAAGTGAATACTTTATTTTGCTAATCTTATGAACAACATTTGCAACACTTCAGGAAGTTGTTGAATGTCACTTCAATCAATAATATCAATAATTATTCCCGGATCTAAATTATTCAGATGTATTCTTGTACTTGCTTTTGTACTGTATATACTCAGACAAGTTCAGGGTACTATTAGTCCACCCTTGACCTTTCTTTGGCCTGCATTGTAAATAAAAATCAATATTTACAAGTAGTATGAAGTAGAATAGTGTTTTGTTATATCTGTTTAGGATTTATGTCTTAATCACTGCACTGCGTCTATATTGCTGTTTCTCCCAGTGTCTTGCCTCCCTCATCACCTCCCTTACTTTCCTCTCGCTGCTTTCTTCCCCTCGTCTCTGCAGTCGCTTGTCTGCCACAGCAACATGTGGCAGGTGGTGAGGGAAAAGAAAGAGTGAGGCAGGAAAAAAGCACACTGACAAAAGCTCCTTCCCCCGAGCTTGCCTGTAGCTGCAACAAAAAAAAAAAATACATCAATTACTTCCGTGATTGAATAATGTTAGCACAACTCTGAGGATGTTGCCTCTGTTGAGATGAATGGTGCAGCCCGTAGAATTTTGTGTCGACTTGTGTTTGTTTTGCGCATACAGCCTCACCACCAGTAATTATAGCACCCTGTCGCTGTCTGGCATGGACTGCCAATCAAATCTTGAGAGAGTTATGAACTACAACACAGCAACATCTGTCTAGCAACGGTAGAATCTGATTCGGAGTACAGACTCTAGGAGCTCCAGTTTCACCCAAGAGATAAGCTGACAACTGTGTCAGCAGAATGAGGACAATAGCATCACATGTTCCTCTGGTACTCTTTTTGGCAATGTGAAGTCAAGGGTACAGAAATAGTTGTTTATTGAAGGTCATATACAGAACTGTACTAGGAACAAAAAAGACACCAGAACAGTCAAAATAACCAGACACAAAACACCAGAGTCTATTAATTCTCTTAAAGAAGAATGATCTAAACAAGACTGGAACAAAGTGTATGTACCAGATGTAAATGAAGCCTATGAATAATTTCTACATATTTTATCAGGGCTGTATGAAAAACATTGTCCTTGTGTAAAAGAAATTGTCAAACAAAAATATGCTGAAAACCCATGGATCACTAAGGGAATATTAAATGCATGTAAAATGAAAAATAAATTATATAAAGACTTCTTGAAGAATAGATCAGTAGAGGCTGAACAAAAATACAAGACATACAAAAACAAACTAACAAAGATAATACGATGTAGCAAAATGGATCATTACAACTAATTATTGGAGGATAACTTTAAAAACACATGGAATGTATTAAATATAATTATTAATATAGGAAATGGAAAGGCACAATACCCAAACATTTTTCTGTCAAAAAATAACAATAATCTATGACATGACCTCAGTTGCTGAAGAATTCAATAAGTACTTTGTCAATGTTGGTCCCTGTTTAGCTGGGGAAATTCCAAATACTGGTAGTAGTGAAGGTGTAGAAAGTAAAATATATACTGTATATGTGAAGGAAACTATATTCTTAAGGGGGACTGATGAAAATTAAATTATTGACACAGTTAAAAAACTTAAGAGTAAAAGGTCTACAGACCGTCATGATATTGACATGTATACAGTTAAAAACATTATCGAATGTATAGACAAACCACTAACTCACATCTGTAATCAGTCAATACAAACCGGTGTATTTCCAAATAAAATGAAAACTGCTAAAGTCTTACCAATACATACTTCTGGAGATAAACATGTACTGTCAAACTATAGACCAATTTCATTGCTCTCATAGTTCTGTAAAATACTGGAACAAAAAGTAAATGACTTCATCACCAAATATAATACTCTATGAACAACAATATGGTTTCAGAGCTAACAGAACCACATCATTTGCGGTTATAGAATGTATGGAACACATTACTAAGGCAATAGAAAAGAAAGAATATGCAATAGGGATATGTCTGGACCTTAAAAAAGCATTTGACATAGTTGACAATGAATTATTAATAAAAAAACTACAGAGATATGGCATTAGAGGTGTTACCAGCTACCTACATAACAGGGAACAGCACGTTGAAATACAAAGCCATACATCACATACTGCAGGTCACATGTGGGGTGCCTCAGGGCTCAGTCTTGGGGCCATTATTATTTATTCTGTATATTAACAATATATGTGAAGTATCATCAAAATTATTGAAACCATTCTTTTTGCAGACGACACAAGTCTACTCTGCTGTGGGGATAATTTGGAACAGCTATTAGTCACAATGGAAAAGGAACTGAGATGGATGAAGATCTGGTTTGACCAAAATAAATTAACATTGAACGCAAGCAAAACCAAACTCATAATATTTGGGAATCGATCAACCAATACAGAGAAGAAATTCACTATAAATGGCGTCTAATTAGAAAGAGTATCGGAAATAAAATTCATTAGAGTATTCATAGACAATAAAATAAGTTGGAAACCACATATAAGCTATATCAAAGCCAAAATATCCAAATCAATAGCAATTCTGAATAAAACCAAATATACCTAATGAATCAAGCTTCCTTGTTTATGCTGTACTGCTCCTTCATACTTCCATACATGATGTACTGTGTGGAAGTTTGGGGGAACACATACAAAACAAATACACATCCTATCTTCATCCTGCAAAAAAAGAGCCATACGAATTATACATAAAACTACGTACAGAGAACCAACAAATGAATTATTTATCAAACTAAAAACACTAAAACTACAAGACCTGGTTGACTATAAAACTATTCAAATTATGTTCAAAGCCGCAAATCAACAATTACCTCATAATATCCAGGGACTTTTCACATGGAGAGAACACATACACATGTTGAGAGGAAACTGCATTTTCCAAAAACCACCCGTACGAACAAATTCCAAACTTCATTGCATCACATCAAAAGGTGTTAGTCTGTGGAATAACTGTAATGATGCACTGAAATATTGTACAAGTCTATCTAAACTGAAAGTATTATTTAGGAGCCAAATTATGAATGGTTATGAGCAGGACCTGTAAAATCATATTTGTTATTTCTTTGACTTGTAAAAGTTATTTCTTTTTGATTTATTTTGAGAAAAAAAAAACAAGACAAACATGACGCTGATGATGATGACCTAATATCTTATTTATAAGGAAAATGTACGCTAGAGGGGGTAGGACCAGAACAGTTATTTGAAGCTTCTTCTTTCCCATGTTGAATATAACAGAGACTCTTTGAGAATTTATTTATTTTTTATTAAAAGATTTTGTACTTTATTATAATTATAAGTAAAAAATAAATATATATTATTATTATTATTATTGTTGTATGTTTTGTTTCTGACATGTACAATAAATTGACTAATAAAAATAAAGGGGAGTCCCAATCCGAGATCTGCCATCACCAGCGCCTATCCGAACAGCTGAACATTTCAAGTACATTTAAGTTATTTAAACAAACCACCGTTATGCTCGTTTATGAGTTGCATTTTGAGAAAGATACCAGCATTAAGGTGTTCCTTAATGTTTTTTATTTTTTCATTTAAGTGACTAAACTCTATCTAGTTGTATAAGTATTGTCTCTGACCTTAGAATACTTCACTCTTCTTTTAAAAGTCAACTTTTTTTGTTGTTTCCTGAGTTACCTCAATTAACTGCATCACGTTGAGTGTGTATTTTTGTCGTTCTAACAATAAAACGCAGAATGAGCTTGCTATTTCTCATTCCCATGCTTTTCAGAATGGATGAGAACCGACAACACTTAGTATAATTCTACCACTATGACTGACTACTGCAAATAAACAGTGATAAAATCTGAACTTTACCTGCATGTGAGCGGTTGAAAATCCTGTAACATTCCAAAGACAGTTGGAATAATCATTTCACTCAAGTGAATGTTGCAGTATGTGTTTATTGTGCAGTTTAGAGTAAGACAAGGTTTCTCCAAATTGCCCTGTGTTTCATATAACGTCACCATGCTCTATGTTCGCTTGCAGGATCCACATCCGCATTTTAATACAGATGTGATCCACATCTGGTCAGATGGATGACAGACGAGAGAGAAGCCTGCCAGCAAGGCTGTTCAGTCTTACATCACACACGACTTACTGTGTGTGTGTGTGTGTGTGTGTGTGTGTGTGTGTGTGTGTGTGTGTGTGTGTGTGTGTGTGTGTGTGTGTGTGTGTGTGTGTGTGTGTGTGTGTGTGTGTGTGTGTGTGTGTGTGTGTGTGTGTGTGTGTGTGTGTGTGTGTGTGTGTGTGTGTGTGTGTGTGTGTGTGTGTGTGTGTGTGTGTGTGTGTGTGTGTGTGTGTGTGTGTGTGTGTGTGTGTGTGTGTGTGTGTGTGTGTGTGTGTGTGGCCTCAGCCAAGAAACCTGTTTAATCTCCCGCTGTCGAGTGGCATGTTCTTGCCTTCGCTCACTTTGTCTCTCCGTCAATCCCTCCCCTCTTCATGCCCACTTCCCTCTAATCCTCTATTTGCATATCCATAGGTACACATCCTTAGATCGTCTCCAAGTCTGTATCATTTCATCCATTTGTCTGTTTGCTCATCTCCCTTGCATTCCGTACTTGGGGAGGTGGAATGATAAGTAGCTCTCTTCCCCAAGAGGCTGCCAGGCTTGGCTTGGATACGTCACCTGGAGATTCAGTTTGGGTTAGCATTGTGGATTGCAGGTTGCCGGTAAAAGCACTGTCTGCTTAACGTACACAATATTTGTAACCAAGCTAGCTAATTAAGGTATCTGTCCTGCTGGCTTCAGAAGGCTGCAGCGATTTAATGATCAGAACGAACATTAGGTAGCTGTGTGCATCGCTCATATTCTTTTGGGTCAGCTTAAATGTTATCTTACCGAAAGATGGGAACAAATCAATTAATAATGGTAGTAATTAGGGCTGCACGATATTGGAAAAAACTGACATTGCGATTTCCCCCCCCCCCCCTGCGATATATATTGCGATATGAAAACATACAGGAATTGAAGAAAAGACTGGGTTTTTTTCCGAAAACCATCCTTTCTTGAACTTTAATGCAATACAATTGGTATTTTTTTAACTATATTTAACCGGATGAAGGATTTCGGGACCTCTGGATCTTAAGTTATCAGAGCAACAAGCTGAGCTAGCTCGGTTAGCAGCGCCAAACTGCCCTGGAGAAACACATGAAACTACTTTATTCAGTGTTTTTACCTTTAATCACCGGGTCAGGGTTTGTAGCAAGCAGCAAAATAATTGTAACATGACGTGTTTTAGTTAATTTGCCTACTTAATATCGCAAGTCCTTTTTTTTTTTAAACGTCCACGTGATGCTCATATCGCACATGCTCATATCGCGATTATCGTCACGACACGATATATCGTGCAGCCCTAGTAGTAAGTAATACATGGTTTTTGTTGCGGTAAATAACGTGAGGATATTGAGCAATTTAGAAAGAAAGCTGAAATGTCCTTGAAGTTAACCACTGGCATTTGTTGTACTACTAAACACACACTTCAAGCACTTGTTATGATATTTTGTAGGTACAGTGATGTTTACAAGAGGAAAATTGGAGAACTTACTTCAATCTTGACGCTCAAAATATGTCACTGCATGATAAACCTGCTCATTTCAAAGACAGCTGCATTGTTTGCCAGACACATATAGGCCTACCTTTACCCAGAGAATGACATTTTGCTGTTCTCCGGTGTTATCAATGTGCTAAACGTCGATAAGGAAAACATGCATTAGGATGCCGACACACAAGGTAATGATAACCTATGCCAATCCTAATAGACTGTCAGAAATCTTGATTGAAATCTCCCGGTTTTGCTCGCTCTGAAAACCCAATCAGCATGCCTGCCTTTTCCTAACATCTTTGCTCCCTTTTCTCCCGTTCCTAATGTTTGCTTCTCAGGGTATGGATGTTTGTTTCGGAAAATATGTATGTGGCAGTTTTTGTGTCAATTTGTTGTTTACCATAAAGGCTAAAGGGGAGGGGCAGTTTACATGGATGCTGGCTAGGCAAATAGGTCCTGAGATCAAGCTATATTATACCTTATGTCCCAAAGGAAGTTCTGCTCATGAAGGATCAGAAACATTATGCAGTTAATAGGCATACCTGCCAACCCTACCGATTTGGGCGGTAGTCTACCGCTTTTGACATGTTTCTACCGCCTACCGATTTAGCTGGCTTTTCCTACCGAATTTCATTCTTCCCAAATGATAACAAATAAAAATGACACTCCATAGACACTGGACTAAACTTTTAGCGGAAACCGATTGCAGCGTGTCTGTGATCCCATCATACAAACAGTCCTCTGTGTTTCTGAAAGAGAAACAACGTGCAGAGGAAGGGCAGCGTTACCCCCGGGACTGCGGTCAAGCCAGCCTCCACTTCGGAAAACACAGTCAAGCCAGCCTGCCGCAGTCCCCCGGGACTGATAATAATCAGTCGTCACTCCCAAATGAGTTTAGGGGAACAGAGACGATGCATTTGAGTCCTGCAGGGTTTCCCCGTTCAAAAACAGGCTGGAAATGACTTTTTTAATGCAGTATTTTCTGATTTATGGTGCAACACAAAGATATATCGCTCTGTGCAAACCTTTGTCTAATATGTCAACAACATGAAACAAGAATATGAACCTGGCTTTATCCAATGTTCACACGAGAGTTCTGGCTTTCCTACATCCTTACACATCCTTACACATCCTTCATACACTGTCTCAACTGAAAGAGGACCAGAAACACACACAATATAATAAAATGTGGATACTTTTATATATATATATATATATATATAGATATTTATCTCCCATTCTTTTACTTTTGGACATTTTACAGACCAAACATGTCGTTGATGTCACTGTTTACCAAACTACCACTTTTTCTGAAAAATTCATACAATTATGCAATATATGTTAAATACATGGTTTATAATGACTGGGGTTCCATTTCTTCTGATTACCTAGTTTGGGCGTGCAGTGCACATTTTCCACACGCAAACCTACCTTTTTTGGATTTGGAAAGGTTGCCATGTACAGTATGAATAGGTACAAGATTATTAGCACTTTTTTCTATATATAAACCTCTATCAGCCAAGTAAATACACAACAATTTGATATTCAAGCTGTAGTTGCTAAGTTTATTTGGTTGGTGATTGAATGATACCACTCTCATGTCTGTACAGTGAATATGAAGCTACAGCCAGAAACTGCTTAGCTTAGCACAACGGGCAAACTGCTAGCTTTGCTCTGTCAAAATGAAACAGAGTCCCCTGACCAGCCACCCTTAAATAATTAAAGTTTTAGTTGGGTTACAGGGCAATATGACTATTTATTTGCCAGGAGCAGCAAGGAAGTCAGGGACGTCTCTTCCCACTGTGCCCCCCTCTTTTCAGTATTAATGCTAATTTAAGCTATTGCTAAGCTACCTGTAGCAAATTGTCCAAGCTTCCTTCTATGAAACAGCACCACAATTAACTTCTTTAATACAATTTCACATACAATGCGCTTGCCCTGTGTACAGATTAACCAAACAACATGGTAATTGCTGAGCTTTAGAAGTTGATGTATTTTTTAAACTTAGAAAGACGGAAGCTAGGCTAGGATAAGCTTATAGCCTCCTAGCATTACCTTTATTCTTAACAGACGGTAATGATAGAGGTCTCAATCTACTCTTCTAACTTTTGGCAAAAAAGCTAAATCTCAAACAATTGCTTTATCAGACAATTGTAATACTGCACAGTGCACACAGCTTACACCGTGCAGTATTGTTGTTCATCATTAGCTAGGGGTCAGATTTTGAAAATAAATTGGAAGCATTCAAAAATAAAAACCCCTCCAGGCAAAACAAAATCATCTGCAACATGGATTCTTGAAAATGTTCTCTTAATTTGGATACAGTAGTTCTACAGATACCACTGTCAATTAACCAACTAATTAAACCATGTTAAGTGATTAGTTTGACATGGTTTTAACAATGTTTAAGGGTCATTCCAGAATTGGAGGACATTTCATGTCCCCCATATAAAAAATCTAATAATCCATGCCCAAAATGCTAAAACATGCCCTTGTTGTGTTAAACATACTTGTATTGAGACAAAATGTATATAAAGTTGTAGAAAAAGTGGTTTCAAAATATTATTTAAATTATCAAATAGCTCTCGAACATCCCCTAAAATGGCATTTTTCTCTTGTCCCCGCTTCTTGGTGACCAACTTGCATGTCAAATATAACATTTAAAATAGGGATTTTATTTATTTTTTTGGTATTATTCCATTGATATATGTCTCTTGTAATGGTAAAATCAATTTGTTAAATCATAAACATATTTTAGATAACAGTCATTTTGCACGGAAGGTGTGTCCCTCAACATGCGTTCAACCCTGTTACCCAAACCTTTTTAGATTGGCACAGGAAGTGAAAAAACTGTAAATCAGATGACACAGTGGAAGTGACATCAGCAAGCCATGTGCTAGTGCCATGGGTAGACCAAAACTAAGTCCTCTCTTTTATTTTATTTTGATATTTTTACAATCTTTTCAGTCTTAAAAAAGTGTGGCACTCTGACCCAATCAACCCTGTTACTGATATTATCAGAATAAAACATATTCATTTAACAGTTATCTTTCTTGCATTAGATATCCAAGTTTGTCCTTGCCTTGAAAGTAGCATTACATGCTACATCTAGCAATAATTCCTGAGGTTAAAGCTCAAATTAGCATTGCTTTTCAACCCTGTTACTTTCAACCCTGTTACTATAATTAGAGTAACAGGGGTAATTCTTCATTGGAAAATATTAATTTGATGCCTAGCTGGGCAAATCAATTTTATTGATGGTTTATTATCTTTTTTTCCTAAATACATAAAAAACAATTATAAAATAAAAGGTTCATTTTTCAAAAATGTTGGTGTCTAAATTGTCCTCCAATTCTGGAATGACCCTTAAAAGGGCTAAATTAACTGTTTTTACTGAATGTATTTTCTTGAAAGGGAAATGTAGAGACATTGATCTATTGTTCACATGGGGTTATAACGTGTTGTACAATATCTATCACAAAACTGTCTAATAAAGCATGATTTTTGTTCTCATGCTGCCATTCACATCAACCTCTTTTGTTTCTCTCCTCGGTCTGGCTCCCTTTGCTGCTACTGACTCGGTGAAGCAGGTAAGACTGTTATTAGCTCTCCTTTCAGCTTGTGTGCTTTTTCACAGTATATGTTCATGTGCCTGTGCAGGTGTGTGCGTGCATTTGCCTGTGTGTGTGTGTGTGTGCGTGTGTATGTCAGAGATGGGTTTAGCTGAGATGAGTAAAGCCGGGTCACATGATGTCTCTGGTGCTGCTGATATTGCTCCGGCTGTGGTGGGCTTACAGAGGGCACTGCTGAAAGTGAAAGAATTATGACACACACTCATTCACCCGCACACAGAGGCACACACTTCCAATAACAGACAGCGGCCAGAACATTTTACACCCACTATTGGCGGGTTACAATTGGATGATTCCTGAGTTACATACTGTACTGAGAGTTTGACAGCCTCCTTACTGTTACAGGACTGAACCCTTGAAAACATACAAATCCTATTTAAAACATCCAACAATCTTCAAACCAATTGTCCATTTAAAATCAAGGACATGCTGTGAGCAGGCTTTTCTTTTTTAGATTGTATTTGAATTTATTTTGTGAGAAAAAAAGTAAATGCATATATAAATAATACTAGGAACATATTGGATATTCCCAGTATTATTTATATATGCATTTACTTTTTTCTTGCCCTAACTTTTATTTAATTTTTTTTCCAGTTTTCATTAGTTTTCTTTATTTCTTTGTACTCCTTAATTTCTATACATTTTTGACGAAATAAATGCCATTATTATATTGATGCTAATGATGATGCACGGGAGGGCTACTCCCCATAAGCTATGCTTCAGCCCTCCCGCTTCTACTAATTTTGTTCATTTGTGTGTATGAATTATGCGTTTTTTGTTTTTGTATGATTTTAGTAGAATAAATAAAAAATAAATAAAATAATAAACCCCATATAGAGTTTAGCTAGGCAACACCTCTAATGCTTGCAGATAATAGTCAAAATCGTCAGTTGTACTTGTCATTTATTTTTTTATTTTTCTAATTGTTTTCCAACAAAGCAGTCATCATCGAAAAACATGGCAATTTTGGATTTAAGAAAATAATTTCAAAACATAATCCATTAAAGTTATAAAACTGAACTGTATAACTTTTTTTCCTACACTTACAGATGCACTTTAAAGTAGTCAACTTCCATGTAAACAAATGGGATGAAAGAGGAATATTGCCCCAGCTTTTCATCAATAAGATTTTATATTTTCTTTAAGAGATATTATTGTAAGTGTACTTTGAAAAAAAAGCATGTCAAATTATATTTGTCAAATATTATTGTATACTATGTGGAATATTGTGGCATCACTCAACAGCTGAAGAGATGTCCCAGTAGTGGTTACTGTCCCCAATAGAAAACGTGCCCCCTTGTAAAGTAGCAATGCATCCCGTTGACACAGTGCCAACACCTACTCTTATGATACTGCATGTGTTGCTGGTGTAATAATAATACTGCTTCCCACTGAAGGGGATTGGCAACAATAGTTATTTTCACATGAAAAGGGGAGAATGGGAAGCTGCTATGTCACTATGCAATATTGAGTCTCCTTTTTCCCTTTCACATCTCTGCTTGGTAGACCTGTCAAATTTCAATTTAAAACCGGTGCTGTGCGTGGTAACATTATTTCCAACCATAATAGAAAAGGCAACCTCAGGTTACAATCAAATTCCAAATGCAGGCAAAGGTTTGAAGAGTTTTCAACGAGCTGCAGTTATTTCCTAAATGGTAAAGGGAGAAAAAAAAGGATTTATTTTCTATTATTTCTCCCCCTTCTGTTTTAGCGACGACGTCTGAAGGTTGCGCATTGGGAAAGACCTTAATTAAGATTTTAGTGCCTAGGGCCCTTTTTGCAAGCTAGTACATCAGGAACGAGCGAGAGCCAGATACAGATCATTGGCTACCCGGGTCAAGTCATGTGATTAGGGGAAATATTAACATTTTCACCACGCCGACCCTTCTGACTTTGCAATCAAATACGTTTTGTTTTCTTCCAAAGAGAGTAAAATCATTCACTACCTGCCATGGCGTTGCCAGTTTTAATGTTTTAGGTGAACGTGACCTTTAATTTGAAAAATGTGAAGAGGTCGAGCTGTGGCTTTTCAGTGACGTGAATGTTATTTTGTGTAAGAGGCACGCACTGTGGAGGCAGAGTGCATTCTGCAAAAGAAAAATAACACTGCTCCCAGATTTATTGATTGCAACAACTTCTTGGGGAAATATTTGTTTCTCGCTGTGATCAGAACTTGACCACAGCCATATAACTTTCACTTCGCTTCCTAGCCCTTCCATGCTGTAACATACAGCAGATGTAGCGGTTGCCACGGTTTCTGATGTTACTAGGGCAGATAAACAGATACGAAATTCCAACCGCAGGTTAATAAAACCAATGATTGACAGCTGGATCTCAGTATTGATTGAATTCAGAGTGTCTTTGCTTGGCAGTATCGCTCTCTCTCTCTCTCCTCCTCCCTCGCTCCCCTTCCTGTTTGTTTGGTTTAGTTTTGAAATTCAGGCTGGTTATTACACGGAGAGGAGAGAAGGTTATTGCCTGGTGCGAGGGGGCATTGACTTATAGTGGCCACCTTCTGAGGGGCTCATCTGTCTTTCTCTGCTTCTCACGTCCTCATCGTCTGTTTGCAGGCTGGCCTCCCTGCACATGTATGGAGGTGCACTTGTTTTATGTCGATCCCTACTGTGGAAAAACGTCCGATCAGATTATGAACACCGTTGCGGAGAGTGCACTCGTGTGTCTGACGGCCAAAATGCAGCTCATGAATCTTATGGTTTTTCATTAAGAATGCTCTTTTTTTCTTCTACTCTCGCTTTGATAAACAGTCAATGTGGTGAGAAATATCCATTTGAACAATGATATTAGATTGAATAAGCAAGGGCCAAGTGAGGGAATTGCCCTGTAATTCATCACCAGACTGCCTTCTTGGGTATGAATTTAATATACTCCATTATGATTTTTCTTTTTGCTTTATTGTCTAAAGCGTCTGCATTTACAGGCATAATGGGATGAGGGGTTGGCTGGGAAAAAAAGAAAGTGAGTATATGAAGAGAGGGGGCTGATGAGCCTAGAAGAGACTGCTATTAGCTGTTAATTCTGAAACAACTTATGCAATTAGCTCTGGCATCAGGATGTAGGCCATGAGAGAGGACAGCGTAACCTTCATTTGATCTGTTCCGCGGCAAGAGAGAGGGAGGGAGAGACCCACTTAATAGGAGAATTTCTTCTGCCCGAGCAAAATGCTAACAGTATCCATAAGTGCCACTTTAGCTTCCCTTTGAGTGCTTTCTCTTTCCTATTTATGAAGGGATTTTCATAATATATATATATTTTTTGAGAAATACTCATGTCCTTAATACAAAGAGGTAATTTGTCTGTGCATTTGAGATAATATTGTCTAGGGAAACGTGCGATTTGCTGCCCCTGCTTGACTGTGAAACAGAGGGAAGGTGTTGATTTCAAGGTGTGTGTGTGTGTGTGTGTGTGTGTGTGTGTGTGTGTGTGTGTGTGTGTGTGTGTGTGTGTGTGTGTGTGTGTGTGTGTGTGTGTGTGTGTGTGTGTGTGTGTGTGTGTGTGTGTGTGTGTGTGTGTGTGTGTGTGTGTGTGTGTGTGTGTGTGTGTGTGTGTGTGTGTGTGTGTGTGTGTGTGTGTGTGTGTCACCAGCAATAAAGGTCTCAAACAGCGGCAGAACCAATCGTAGCTCTACTTAAATGTTGGCCTGGTTCTCGCTGAGGATTGGTCGTTAGCTTAACACAATCAAATTTGTCCACAGTGAGGAAGTCATTAATTCTAAGTGGACCATTCATTTGATGTCGTTAGCAAGTGGAGAGGCAAGAGTCCCCTGCCATTAGCGACGTGTGTTACTCCAATGAAGCTCCGCCACAACAAACAATTCACTAGATCCCAATTCCCTTTTAATAAGGTTAAATATTGGTAAAAACGTAATCAGTTATTCTTAATCACACCGGACGCGATGCGAATATTCGCTTCGCTCTAATCCGTCCTATCGCATCGCTCTAGTCTAATGGTGCGTTCACACCGGACGCGATGCGAATATTCGCTTCGCTCTAAACGCTCGAGTTTCACCGCGGCTGCCAGCTGTGTTTACTTGCATCATTCAACAAGACGCGCTGGCTCAGGAGCTACAACTACAACAAGATGAACATATTTTACCGTGATTCAATTGTAATACACGTTTCTAAATGATGCCGAAGTAACAACATACTGATACCGGTTAGTAAAAACCATGAATTAATGCTTGACAAGTCTGCAGACATTTTCTGAATAGAGATTGGGTTGACCAGGCTAAGCTAACGTTGTATATGCTCATTCCACACTCATAACAACGGCCTACAGACATAAATAAACCAGCGACTGTATTCGCCATGACAGTCTGTGTTTTGTACTTGTTTAACTTTTGTCCAGTTTCTGAACAGATATGAGGAGCTGTGATCTCTGTGTGCCAACAGCTAATGTCAGTGACGGCAGGCTGAGATCCTCACCGCTGATTGGCTTCCGCGAGAACGCGTCACGTTAATTTGACGCGGCGGCGGCACCGTTCAATCGCCTCAATCGCGTGATTCGCGCCGCGTCCACCGCTTCATGCTCGCCGTCGGAGCGAATTCGCGTCTGTCCGCGTCTCTGCATTGACTTTACATGTCCCCAAACATCGCATCGCGTCCGGTGTGAACGCAGCATTAGGCATTCAGAAAATAATATGTTATGCCATACTTTATGTAGTTTCATAACCTTGAGCTAAAAAAATATGACAATATTATTATTTAAATAAAATAGGCTTGCCTATAGGAGCTAATATGCTTGCTTAAAGGGCCCTATGTTATGCTTTTTGGAGTTCTCCCTTTCCTATAGTGTGTTATATAGGTTTGTGTGCATGTAAATGGTCTGCACAGGCTAAAATCCTAAAGTTTCCTCCAGATGGAGTTTCTCTCCCACACATTCCCCCCCTGCCTGAAACGTGAAGTAACTATGAAACCCTTGCGCTTCTTTTGGTTAGCGCTCCAACACATTGTACATAAGGGGCGGGACATCTCTAAGCAGTTGACCATTCACGACAGAACCTGCCCAGTTTACCAATCAGAGCAGGCTGGGCTCTGGTTTCAGACAGAGGGTCAAAAGAGATGCTGCATCACAGGCAGTATGAGAAAACTAAAGAGCTTTCGAACATTAAAGCATGTACACATGTCAGGTTAGAGGCACAACAAACTAATATAAAACCTGAAAATAATAGGGCCCCTTTAAGTATCTTGCCCAAGGACATGTTGACTTCAGGGGCTGGGGATCGAATCACCAACCCACTCATTCGTAGACGCTTGTTAAACTGCTGTGCCATAGCCACTCCCCCCAAAAATGGTCACTGTAATAATGTCTGGTTGCCATGTTTAACTCACTTGAGACACATTGAATTAACCTGGAATGATTGCATAACGTTTTTAATGTGGTTCAGTGTAAAGATATGGTAGATATACATAACATTTTGCAAATGGCATGATGACCCTGATGACCAAACAAAAGCAACCTGCATCCCTCTTTTTTTAGACAATTTATTGTGGCTGGTCCATTCCTAAAAGCTTCAGCGTGACACAGGTTTTGGGTAATGATTTGGGATGTTATCAGCGCAGAGCAGGAAAGTAAACAGCGGCGCTATCTCCAAAAGGTTAGCCATATGTTAAATCAGTGGCAGGGGAGGGAGAACAGCTGCTTCCCCCACTGCTATCTGACAACACACACACACACACACACCTACTTGCCAGGCACACTCAATGCTCACTGCTGCTGGAATCATATTGATTATTCTGCCTGCATATGTTAAGAAAATGAAACGTCTCAACAACAAAGAAACTGAACGACAGGCTCTTCATTTGTGAAGGAAGTGCATCGCGGGCTTGTTTGGCGACCGTGGTGTCTAGCATTTATCTGAATGCAGACGCATGTGGGCAAGACATCTGGAAAGCTGAGCAGACCAGTGATCAAAATCAAGCCAATGTGTAAACAAAACAAGGCGGCTATGCAGTATTAGCCTGCCAGCTGTCAGGAGGGAACTTGTGTAAATTAGTCTTTTTCTAACAGCTCCCATTTCTTATTTATTTATCTGTTAGACAGGGAAAGACATATTAACAATTCTGTAAACAAGTTAAATGGCCTTTTATTATCCTTTCTGTTTGTGTTGGGACACGATGCGGGGGCGAGGGGAGTCTTTTCGTGCAATGATAATATAATAATCACACTTACTTTGGACAAAATGAATGACATGCATAATTACTGTGATGCTGCATTTGTGTATTATACTCTTATCATGGCGTTGTCTTTCATGTCCAACGTTTTCACAGATGATTATCTAATTGAGCTTTCTGCTGTGTGAAATTGTACTGCCAAAGACTCCTATTATGCACCAGTGCTTAATTAAAGTCGCTTTTCGCACTCATGAAATCCTGTCACAAAACCCTTTTCACAATTCCTACATGCAGTCCTCTCACGCATAATTGTATTATGGACTGCATTACATTGTCCCGCTTTAATTCACAGCCTGTGGCTTACAAATTGTGAAACAAAGACTCGAGCGTATGTGGGATTCTCCGGTTGCTCCGACTCGCTGTGTGATAGCGCAGACTCAGTGATTATTCCCTCGATAGGCTGAAATCAATCCGATCACCTTGTTTTCTCAAAATCTGGAAACAAATGCATTTTAAAACCGTAAATCTTGAGTATTGATCAGACGTACTTTACTTTTGTGCCGTAAAAATCACTCTAAATCCATGCCTGATATTGAAACTAATATGTAAAAGTGCCTTAAATCTGGCTTATTGATGGGTCCATTCAGGTTTAACCTGCATTCGTCTGATTTGTTGAAATTCCTATTTTTTTTTAAACAAATGAGACCCATTTTTAAAGCTTCATGTGAATTCCTTTTGTGTAAGTAGGCAATTTAACTCCATTGTCCGATCCTGCCACTAACAATAAAACAATTTAACAATGCATTTAATGGCTATTTCTTAAACAAAATCTGAACATCACTAGTTAAATGGCATTGCAATGCCATTTCAAGCTGTTTGCTTCACCATAAGAAGATTAAATTGAGTCGTCAAATTGTACTTGAAATATAATATAGCTCATTTGAACAAAGCATAAGAATGTTATAGTTGTACATCAGGAGTTTATACATATACATAACAAAGAACTGGCTTATCTAAAGCCAGTTGAGTAGCACTTGAAATGTTTTGGCTCTCTGAAACCTGATGTATATGATTCTGTTTTCTTCAACTTTGTATGTTCTTGGTCGAATGCACTTATTGTAAGTCGCTTTGGATAAAAGCGTCAGCTAAATGTAATGTAATGTAATATCAATTGTTCCATTTCATATTTAAATCCCCCAATGTATGTATTTCCCATGTTTGGGTGAGTTTTGTGTGTTGACAAAATAGCAGGTCCCTTCAGAGAACAGACTCCACCTCTTTTCCAATTATCAGATCCGTTGTGTGCAGCAGATAATGTAACAGCCTCTGTGTGCCTGCTCCATCGCGGCCGCCTGCACCATCCACTGCAAAACACACATCTGGCACCTCCACATTCACCACTTAGCTAAATTACATTACTTCTAGCCTAGCGCCTCTAACAAGGTGCTGTGTGTATTCCACTAGCTGGGGAAAATAGGAAGAGAACACGGCAAGAGACAAAGAAGTGGAGTAGCTAACATGGTGTTAACAATTGCTCAGTGAGTTCCTCTGCTTCCCATTACACACACTTTGCACCTTTTAACCTTGTTAGCGGGGCACGGCACCGCGCCGCCCCAGAATGCTTGTTCCGTAATTAAGGGTGGCTCATGTGCTAGATTTATGGAGATTTGCGGGCCTGTGATTAAAATTGAAATTTAATTCTGGTAATCTGGTGGAGGTGAGGGAAGAGGAATATTGAATGTGAAAGGGGAGGCGAGGACAGTTTGGAGGGTTGGCTAGCCACATATCAGTGGGAGATACTTCACACAGGCTGTTCAAACATGGACTTAAAACAGGCTTATCTCCCAAAAGGTTAATGAGGAGCGGCTGGCTGCGCCTGTTACAAACGCACAACAGAGGTCTCATCTTCTACTGCACGGTGGCGTGTCAGTCATAAAAATACACACACACACTCACACATTGGCTGGATAAGCTGCAGGCATCACAAGCCCCACTGATAGAATTCTCGTTTCCAATAACATCCTCAGACGACTTAATTACTTTTCCTTTTGATGCGAAGCACAAGAATAAGCGGACTCTAGATGGAATCTCTCTTTTCTCTCCGTCTGTGTGTCTTCTCTCTGTTTCCCCATCCTCACTGATAGCTGATAATTCAGTTGTGGTATTTCAGATAGTTGTGCATGACTCTGAAGTCCATTTCCCTGAGTTGTCATGCAGCTTATGGAGTAGTGACATGTAGACTGCTTTATTGTATGATGTGTAGTGTTGGCTTGTTGTAAAAATAGATCTAAATGTAGTCAGTGGCAGCACTTTGGTACATTTGGACCTCCATGGACAGTGTCAACATTTTTTTATTAAAAAACAAAGGCAATATTAGGTTTTTGGAATGGCTCAAAGAATAAATTCCTTTTGCCTTTTGTACTCTTTTTTTTAATATATTACCACAGTTAAGTGTGCCCGACCGTACAAGAATGAGAAATGTTCTATTTTACCTGCCCCATTTACCATTTTGAAGTAACCCCTTTTATTCGCCCTGTGCAAATTTGTTTCATTCTATTGTTGCCCCTAAAATGAATAGAGGCTCTGACATCCATTCCATGGCATTAAATCATGCGTATCCTGGACGAGCACATACTGCAGATTTATGTTGATGCCACAGAGGTGCATTGTAAATGCAGCACTCTGTGTGAGGCACAGTGTGTGGACGTCCACCTTGTTTTTCACCTGCAGGGAAGCAAGTGGTCCTCTGTCTTATCAGCACACAGTGGTGTGTGTGTGTGTGTGTGTGTGTGTGTGTGTGTGTGTGTGTGTGTGTGTGTGTGTGTGTGTGTGTGTGTGTGTGTGTGTGTGTGTGTGTGTGTGTGTGTGTGTGTGTGTGTGTGTGTGTGTGTGTGTGTGTGTGTGTGTGTGTGTGTGTGGTGTGTGTGTGTGTGTGTGTGTGTGTGTGTGTGTGTGTGTGTGTGTGTGTGTGTGTGTGTGTGTGTGTGTGTGTGTGTGTGTGTGTCGTAGGGCTGCTCGATTATGGCAAAAATCATAATAACCCATTATTTGGGTCAATAATTGATATCACGATTATTAAAAATGATGATCCATTTACTTTGAAAACAGCAATTTATTGGAGAATTTTTTTTTAACAGTACGTTTTTAACAGTTAACTTTAAGTATAATTCAACTGAAAAACCAATAAAAAAAAATATATATAAAAAAAGTAATAATAATACAAAAATAATCGTTTTATTTCGATTACGTTGTTTTCGTAATCGTTGAAAGCCATAATCGTAATTGCGATTAAAATACGATTAATTGAGCAGCCCTAGTGTGTAGTTTTTGTTGCTATTTTTAAGGGGAATAGTGTCACATTTTTTAACATATGATAATTTGACAAAAAGTTTGATTTTATATATTTTCGTCAAAAAAGTCTAGAGCAGAAACTTTTATTACTAGAGCTTAGAAAAAAATTGTGATTATTTTTGACAACATTTGCAGTTTACATTTTTAGGGAATGGTCATTTTTAGGCCAGGACTTATCTACCCTACCACTATAATTAATATAGAACCATCTTTTCTTTTCTTTTTTACATAAATTGTCCAATACCTACTATTTCGCTTTCTGCTATTTGGATATAGCACTAGTCCATTGCGATTTTGCTACAACTTTGATTCAGTGTGCAGCCTTTTAGCCTGTCCGAAATGACCAATGATCAACCTCACCTGTATCACTCATTAGGTGCGTTTCTAGCCACCTCAGTAGGAACCGGAAAGTTACAAAAAATCTTGAAACACTGCATGTTTGCTGTATATTGGAATGGACTCCTGTCTGTCTCCGACTGATGTTTCTAACAATGTGCATTTCCTCTTGGATCCGTGTTGGGGAGTTCGTCCGTACACTTGATTTTGTGTTTATAGGACTTAGTTTTTCCAGCTGCAGGGGTAGCGCTGGCAGCTCGGCGTCTCTCTGGCCAGAGTTGTGTCAGCTACTGAGATGAATAGCCCTCTGCTCTCGGCCCACTAAGTAATCCAGCCAATGATGAATCGCTGCTCTCACTGACACCCAAATTGGAATCATTGGGTCCGGGAGCCAAACTGGGAAAAAAAGAAGAAATAACCCCAAAAAAAAGAAAAACAGAGGGCCTCTGGCGGTGGCATCTAGTCATCTGTTACTGTGTCACTTTCCAAGGCCGCACAAAGTACCCCCCCTCCCCCAACCCCCTCTCTTTTTGCTCAAGGCCGCTGATAAATACCAAAACAGAGGACCTTTCAGTGATGTGTCACATTGATATCCTTCCCCATGAAATTGTGCTACTAGGATATTCCCCATTTGTGGTCGTTAGACTGATAGCTACAACCAAGGCCACTTTCAAGAGAAGAAAAGTGGTCATGATAGAAACGATCAACATTGTACTTAGTTATTTGAATTTTCCCAAATATTTAAGATGTATTTTATCATTTAAGTCACCCCCAAGTGCTTCCCTCACTTTATTGAATTCACTAAAACCAGTCTCGGTTAGCCTACATTCTGCTAGCGGTGGCTTGAGTCTGTTGGCGGTGCATGTAAAACAAATCCCCCAACACAGTGAATGACTTAATGAACTTAATGAGGTTTCCTAATTACAGAGGGAAGTTAGCCCATGTCAAATGGGCCTTTTCTGCCTTCCTTGACACGGATTAACAGCCGGACTATTAAATCCAGCCCGACATTAGAACAGAGGAGAGACAGAAACACTATCAGTCATATCTGCTGTAATTCTGGCCACATTCATTTGAAGTGAATGAAGCTTGTATTTTTCAGGCTGATCGAGCCTTAGGCACGCTCTAAACATCCACTTGAACCCCTCAGGGATGGTGAATGGGGAATGAAAACAGAAAGAGAAATGTTTAGTGTGAATTATCAAGGCCATCACATTCATATTAACAGGTTTGATAAAAAATAGACATTA
Source organism: Pseudochaenichthys georgianus (assembly GCF_902827115.2). NCBI lineage: Eukaryota > Metazoa > Chordata > Actinopteri > Perciformes > Channichthyidae > Pseudochaenichthys > Pseudochaenichthys georgianus. The sequence continues at coordinate 6,448,525 of NC_047522.1, read as the reverse complement.
TTTCATGAGTTTGGACATCTTTTTGCCATTCATTACTTAGCATTTTTCTCCGTTCCTTTTGTTACTCATTGATGCCCTTTTTTCATTATATTTCTGTCTCTCTAACTCTATGACAGGGAGGATGATTTAGTTTGTCATCATTAACACATCAAAAGACCCAAGTGTGTATTTCAAAGTCATCTGATAACTGATACTCTTTAATGGCACACTGGAACAGTAATTAATTTAAAAAACATCCCATTTATTTGTTCTGGAAGCGAATGCTCCCGCCAAAGCCGCATAAATCCTGTCGGTTGCTGCAGCTCAAATTCATTTACGTGTTGCGTCTCCTCGGATCCTTTGAGAATTTAATTATCTCTGCAAACAGGCTCTGGATGTGTTGAATATACATTCTATCAACAGGGTTGTAATGAAGCCAAAACAGTACAGAGACATGTTGTTTCTCTCTGGCTCTACTGTGTCCGTCCAGGCAGGCGTATGCCACCAGCAACAGGACAATACTGTAAAAAGAGAACAGATTAAGGGATAATATTATTGAGTACTGAATAACACTGGCAGCCTCTAAGCGCGACCCAGTGTGTCCACCTATTCCTAAAAGAGTCCCCGTTAGCCCACTTGATCCAAGTCAATGTGGACCCATAAGTGCTCTGGATTTCTGAGAGTAGCTTCTGGGGCAGGGGGGCAGAGTCACCCATATGACAGACTGGATACAGAACTGAGTTCACATCAGGTCAGCCTCAGTGGTTAATATGGTCATTTCATGAAATCAAAACTTAGCCATTTTGCAAATGGTGAACTGTTCAGGTTAGGACCTAGAGTGTTGCAGGAATGAATCCTAAAACCTGGAAATAACGTAGCATTTTGCCACTTTCGATTCCCTTGTCTAGAAGTCAAAGTTATTTTGATGGTGTATGAGATTAGAAACATGTTCTGCGGTTAACACATCATAAAAACGGCACTTGCTAACAAGTGTCTAAATTGGACTACTAATGTCATCACGGTGACTCAAGTTCGCCGTTAGCTTAGCATCAGTGATGTAGTTCGTTTTGTTCTTGTCGATTGCATTTACGCTTAAAAATCACTGAGTGGTTTTAATATGTGGAGATTATCCTGCAGAACAAAACGTGGGCTTCATGATGATGTTATTTGAGTTAAGATATGGGAGCATTTAGGAAAGACGAGTTCAAACAGGCCTGCTTGAATTTTAACAGTTTAACAATGGGTCTCAAACATGGCAGATGGTAGCTCTGGGCTGTATAGCTTTAAGAATATTCTCCCAAATCTACCTTTAGTGTTGCCCACGTAGCGCTTTGAACTGTATTATGGAATGTCTACATTATGGAAGAGGAATGAACCCTAGACATGTCTCATTCCTCACCTGACAGCGGCACCCCTAGATCAATGGTCACGAGTATGAGCTATAGAGGTATTATACCCTTCCATGATCTGAGCGTAAATCATAGTGACTCTTGACCCTTAACAAAGAATCCAGGCGAGGTAATGGGAGAATAGATTAGAAATATGCTCACTATTTGTGCAAACTCTTAAATAACAATAAATCAATCCTAGTCCAATGTACAGAATGGATACACGCTTTCATTTCATTTCAGTTTATTAGCATTTTAAAAATAATTGTTAGGGTTGTGTTTGAGTTTAGAGTAAAGAGTTAAATTCTTCTTGATTTCCAGCAAATAGTTAAAGCTGAGCAAGGATCTTCTAAATCGATAGAATAACAAAAACTATGAACACTCCCACACACTGAAAACAGATTGCAGGCTGTTTCTCACATAAATATTTAACTGCAAATCAAATGTTTTAGATGGATGTAATCAACTTTCAAGTTGAGTTAGCAATACATTGTGCATTTACTCATTTATCTTTCATTGCATATTGATCTCACCCATGCGGTGGGGGACTCGGACATGTTTCAAGAAATGAATACATTCCCTTTCCGTTGTTTTTGAAAATGCAATTCAAATATTAAATCGGGTTTGATTGATGTACAGGAGTTAAAATGTGGCAATAAAAGAGTTACGGCTCCCTGTCATCTTTGTTTTGACAGACGATCCTGGCGCAGCACACACACACACGCACATGCAAACAGCCAGGCAAACAGATACACTCACTCGCGCACACAAAGTCAGCATGATTCGTTGGGGATTTTGTCACATATCGGCCCCCTAAAGGGAAAGAGGCCGGCATAAATCAGCCGGTGTCAGGGCTACAGACACCCACGGCTCCTTATCACCACACGCAGGCGGACACACTCACAGATTGATAGGTAGATAGTCTGTCTGACAGGCAGGGCGACAGGCAGCCAGGTACAGAGGCTTACCGGAGCATACAGAGGGAGGCAATACAATGGGGGAATAGGCAGTGATTACAAGGACACTGGTCACAAGTCTCACACATGCTATTGACTTGATGATCACAAATTGGCATTATCTCGAACCTTTTCAATTTTTTTCTCAGATTTGTTATAATCAAAGGCACATTTGATAATTAAAACTAACCCATTCATGAGCTAACATGGTTTGTTCCTGGTACAAATCCTGCCGTTGCTGGCCAAAGTGAGACAATGCTCTGAGGAAGGCCTGGGGTCTGATTTATAAACGGTGCGTACGCTCAAAAGATGGCGTACGCCAGTTTCTAAGCAATGTTTGCGATTTATAAAAGACAAACTTGACGGGAAAATGTGCGGTCCTCCACGCAAACTCTGACCCATGCGTACGCACTAAGCACAGCAACGGGAGAGACGAGAAACTGCTACACCGTTGGCAGAAGGAAGAATGGAGAGAAATATGTGGAAATAATACCATAAATAAAATGTTATCTCTCATTTATCATATATGAAGAATTCATTTTCAAACATTGATTAAAGCCAATCTCAAAATGATTAAACAAGCGCCTGTTTGCGACTCATCAGTGCACACACAAACCTAACTTGGAGAAATAAATATATACGGATATGTTATTTAAAACCACCTTGAATATGTTGTGTTGATGTTATGAAATGTTTTCTCATAAATAAGTAAGTAATAAGTAAGCAGGAGGACAGAATTACATCTAAACTGACGCCGTTTTGCATTTCTATCAGTTGTAGATACGAGCATGGTTTTATATACTATCATGTTTAATCGTGTTTTATGCCGTTTGCCAAGACTTGATAAGTCGCTCGTAAAACACAGATATGGAAAGTAAGAGAACACCATGTATTTGGTGAATTGAACAGCTGATTTAACACAACACATTTGTTTTATTTCATTTAAGTGTGCAAACCCAGCTTCATTTCAAACACGGGTATATAAATGTGGATACCTGGTTCATCCGGTGCACCCTGAACATCGGTGTCCCCCTCTGCCTCCGTCACCACTCCACTCAGGAGGGATTCACCGATTATACCGGCCAGCTTTTCATCCATGGGGGTGAGCTCCGGTGCCCCCTTTCCCCCTCCCGTGGCACACACACTCTGCCTGTGTGAGGCGTTTTTTGGCCTGCACTTTTATATCTGACCACTTCTTTTTTATTTCAGCGACAGTGCGAACCTGTGCTGATGCGGAGTTCACAGCATCTGCCACTCTGTTGCCTTTTTGGCATTTGTTATGCCAATACTGTGCCCACCAAACCAAATGTTTTGCCTTGTCTCTACTTCTCCGACAAGGATTTCAACTTCACAATTTGTGAAGTTTCTTTTCTTGCCTCTTTTTTCGGTCTTTGCCATGCTCGTTTTACCTGAGGTCGGTTTGATGAATATTCATTATGGGCGTCTCAATGACTATTTATAGGCAAATATGGGCGTGACGGGAAGTCCGCAAAAGCTGCGCCGCATATCGAGTTGATTGGGATTTATAAATTGAAACCGGCGTAGGACGTGCCGCACGCAAGTGTTTTATGAATCGGAAAACATTTCTGTGCGTATTTATTTGCTTTGTCCTACGTAAGCAACCTTCCCACGTGAATCCTACGCAAGGCTTTTTAAATGAATAAATGGCCACTAAGCCCTGTCCCGCAAGTTACTCTCCAACCGTTCTGAATGTTTTCATGCCTTGGCGTCATTGGTGGTGTTCAGCCTCACACATGTTCTTTAGAAGGCAGGTTGCTACACAAACTAGATGGTCTGCTCAACAATACACATGTCGGACACATTTCATTGATGTGTTACGATCCTCTCCTACATGTTTCGAAGCAGTCATTTTGCCTAAACCTAAATAGTTTTGTTTGTGTTTACAACAAACTATGATGCCTTCAAATTGGTGTTTGTAGGCTGAACACTTACAGTACAAACACCAATTTAAAAGCCTAATACAATTTAAATCGTGTTTTTCACTAACTTTGTTGGACCACCCCCCCCCCCCACCACCATACTCTCTTCATACACAATATTAATTCCAGAGCCCGAAACACACTTCTACATGTGAACAAAACCCAACTGAACACTGATTTGCCAACTGCTGAAGAGAGAGGGATTTAACACCTTAAACAGAGCAAAGCCCCTCAACACTTAGAGTTTGTCTCGTAAACGGATGTAGGGCCCGTGGATGCATTTCCCTGTATGGATCTAAACAGACGAAGGCTTGTATTACTGTCAGAGAACATTTAGGACACACTGTATCATACACAGCTACGTTGGGTAGCAGTGCCAAACTCTATTTGTTTCCACGCATCAGAGTCTGCTCGAGCAATACTGAGCTGGTGTTCCATTTCATAGGCTTGTCTGTTTTAGGTCATGCACCTGAAGCAAATTGCTTTGCCTATACAGACAGCGGATAACATCTCTCATCATATTATTTACTCTGTGGAAGACTCACACATTCTTCCCTCTGAGGTGTTCTTCTTCTTTGAGAGGGTAGGTACGGTTTCCTTTAAAAAAAAAAATCAGTTTTCACATGATTACACGAGGCAGGGTTTCACAATACTCTCTTTGTTGTAGTTCACAAACAAGCCCAACCTTGAAATGACTAAATGTGTGGTATCACCCTCGAAATAGCAGCTATCCACTAGAGATCAAAGACAATGAAACATAGAGTGATTCAGAGCAGACATTAGTGGGAGGAAACACACACAGTGCTGCGGGTGACGTCTCCTCACACGAAGGAAACAGCTCTGCTGGAAATATTAATAATATTGTGATATGTTGTGTCAACCATGCCTAGTGTCATGGAGTTCCCCTGGTGATTCAGTGTGCGCACATAATGAATAACAAGTAAAGAGTGGCGATTCAGTGTGGGTCAACAAAGAACAGAAAAGGCTGATAAATGATTTAATGTTACCAAATATGGACTAATCAGAGACTGAATTACATGACAAATAAATCAAACTACACTATGTTTTAAGATTAACATCTACTCCAGAACAATCAAGGACTTCGCTCACGTTTAGTTTTATTTTAGCTTTAATTTTTTATTGGAGGCACCTTTGAAATATCTGTGGCAAAGTAAATAGCATAAAATATGTCTTTTTAAATCCTTTTTTCATTCCTAATATAGTACAACCCCCAATATGGCAGCCATTCAGACCAAGACACACCTTCATACTCCCGTTTATTAGGATTATATTTATTTAAACGTACTGTATGAAGGAAGGGAGGTAACTGCAGCATGAGAGAAATAAAACACTGTTTGAACATTACAGTATTTAATCATGAAACAGTAGAGGCACAAAATACAATGACACCGTTAAAAGAGCATAATAAGGCCCCTTCCGAAGATTCTGTTACCATCCCACCAAGACACTCCAACACATTTCTATCTTCTATCCTCGGCAACACATCTCGACACACTTGAACATTAAATGTTACTTCCTGCTTTACTTCCATCCAGCATTTAGGGAAGTTTTGTAGAGATAATCAAGATAGATTATCAACCTGCTTTTAGCTTGTAAAAGACGAAGCGTAAACGAGCAGAAACAGTCTCCCACTAAGAATCAGGTGTGCCGCACACTTCAAAGTCAAAAGGAGTCGTGAATGCGGCACAAATGAAGCCTCCGGTGTGTCGATTCAAACTTCCACGTCTCGATAATGACCTCACTCTCCTACACGATTACTCATCATTCATCGAGCCACCGCTGCTGTGGTGGGAAGGTACTGCTGCCTTCGAGGCTCCCAGAAGGTGATGGGGGGGCGGGAGGCATGCGTGAATGAAAGTGATTTTTGGAGTAGGATAAGACTTTATGATGCCCCCTCACAATAATAGTCAGTTTTACTTCCATGTGACGTTCTTCTTTACTTCAGTTTAAATGCGCTGTGATTGCTGCTCGAGAATCTTACTTCTGTTTGATGCCACCTACTATAACACTTAAGACTCCTAATGCTTTATGTTAGCCTGAAAGGGTGATAAACTGTCGTTATGCATCTGGATTTGGGATGGTTTACCCTCCATCCCTGATTTAAAAGGCTTTTGTATACATTATGTACCTCTCCCCAGCTCAGAATTGCATCGGCGGTATACAGTAGATTGGATATTGGTCTATTTGTGGACATTAAACTTTCCTCCTTAAGCGCAAACATGCTCAAACATCCTGTATAGTGTCAAGGCAGGTGAGCTTATACTTGCACAGACCACCCACAATGCATCAATACAAAGCGCTTCAAGTAGTTTAGTGGGTCCCATTTTATATATTCTGAAAAATTATATTTTTATTTTATAGTAAAAGGTTATATCCCCGTTTTGTTCGGATAAAGTGGCACTTCAAATGTGTCTCCTTGAGCTATCTTTTTAAATATTATCTGACACTTACTAAATGGTTGATAAAATAGCTATTAATATAATGCAGATACTGATATTAACCTGTAACACAAAGTGGTGCAGCAACACTTACAATAAGGAAGCAGTTAGCTTGCACTCTTGCTTTGTTAGTTCTCCCAGATTCCCAGCTTGCCACACTGTGAAAATGTAAATTCACTTCTTAATCGTAGACTTTCTGCCACCATGACCCTTTTTCCAGGTCAATAGGATATCATTGCTTATCTGCCTGAGCGAATTAAAGCTTTAAAAACACGGTGATAGAGGAGATATGAGCTTCATCCCTATGGGATAAAGAGCATTAGAGATTGTGGTTTGGGATGAAACGGAACACACTTTCATCTCAGTGGCACCAAATCAAAGAAATACAACAAAACCCTTTTAATGCGTCTGTGTGCCCACACTCACCTCTGCATTATTCAGCACACCTCTCGGATATAGTTAAAAACTAAATATACCTATCTCCTTTGGTCTCTTTCTCTTTAGTTCTGCTTCACTGTTCATCCGTTTCATGCAAAGCCTCAGATTTTTTAAAACCGGCTGTACAGTGATGTGCACCTGAATGCAACACGCAAGCACGAGGTGACACGTTTCTCTGTGGGGACTTTACATGTACAATTATTCAGTGAGTCAAACACTGACGGATATCTGATTAAATATATATAGGTATTTAAGAGATTCCATCATATTTTTTACGTTTCCATTTTTATTTAATAACGTTATGAATGTGAATAATCCAGTTAGCTGCCTCCCTGTTCATAGAACATACTGTATCTCCTGGTTGTGCCAATTCATAAAAACCTTCCATTTCAGACTAGCTCATTGAATTACAGGAAATCAGATTTTCCTGCTCTACCCTTTTCTGTATTTTTTTGCTTTTCTACATGAATTTGGACAAATTGGAAAATGTTTTTGAGTTATATATGACTAGATTGGGCTCCTTTTTAAAAAGGGGGATCAGAGGGTGTGTGCCAATTACAGAGGCATCACACTACTCAGCCTCCCCGGGAAAGTGGGAACAATGCGGATTCCGTCCTGGTCGTGGAACGACGGATCAGCTTTTTACTCTCGCAAGGATCCTGGAGGGGGCTTGGGAGTATGCTTATCCGGTCTACATGTGTTTTGTAGACTTGGAGAAGGCGTATGACCGAGTTCCCAGGGAGTTACTGTGGGAGGTGCTGCAGGAGTATGGGGTGAGGGGGTCTCTACTCAGGGCCATCCAATCTCTGTACTCCCAAAGCGAGAGCTGTGTCCGGGTCCTCGGCAGCAAGTCGGACCCATTTCCGGTGAGGGTTGGCCTCCGCCAAGGCTGCGCTTTGTCACCAATCCTGTTCGTAATATACATGGATCGGATTTCGAGGTGTAGTCATGGGGAGGGGGTCTGCAGTTTGGTGGACTAAGGATTGCACCACTGCTTTTTGCAGATGATGTGGTTCTAATGGCTTCATCGGTCTGCGACCTTCAGCACTCACTGGATCGGTTCGCAACCGAGTGTGAAGCGAGGGACTCGGAGTTGAGCCGATCCTCCTTTGCGTCGAAAGGAGCCAGTTGAGGTGGTTCGGGCACCTAGTTAGAATGCCACCTGGGCGCCTCCCTAGGGAGGTGTTCCAGGCACGTCCAGCTGGGAAGAGACCAAGGGGTAGACCTAGGACCAGGTGGAGGGATTATATCTCTTCACTGGCCTGAGAGCGCCTTAGGATCCTCCAGTCAGAGCTGGTTGATGTGGCCAGGGAAAATAAAGTTTGGGGCTCTCTGCTGGAACTGCTACCCCCGCGACCCGACCACGGATAAGCGGGAGAAGATGGATGGATGGATGGATAGATTGGGCTCAAAGGAAAAGGCAGAAGCTCTTCCCTTTTCAATCTAAGTAAAGGTAAAAGTGATATTTCGAATACACTGAGTGCCCTGGAACTTTTTTAGTCCCTTTACAGCCTGTATTACCACGGTGTCATCCTCGCTGCAACATTAATGTCATTCTTAAGAAGCCAAGGAAAGTGCTTGTTGACAGATACGTGTTTTTTTTTCTCACCATAAAAAAATCCTGAACCATTTACCTCCCACTCAAAACCCCACTTTAGCTGTCACGCTTCTAGTCTTCTTTTCCTTATCTTTCTAGGTAAAATTACAGAATCTAAAAAAAGCCCTGGATCACATCCAGTGTGTTTATCCAAAGCTAGGTTTATCTGCAAAAGAAAAAAAGCTGTGCTATATGGCCTGTAGGAAACTGTGAACATGGACATATAGACCAACACTGTTAACTAACAAACTAGCAGACTGGTGCTTATTTTTTAAGTCTCAATAGGCGCGTTCACACCAAGTACTTTTCCCACAAAGGTTCCTGAGAACTACGATTTAGTTGCGTTCACACCAAAAAGTCCCAGGAACTAAATTAGTTCTAGAGAACCTTTTTTACCCCCTTTTCAGTATCTGCTAGAGAGCAGGGACTTTCGTGGGAGAAAAAGGTTCCTATGTCTGATTGGCTGGGCGGAATCCAAACCACGCCCGTCAAACTCCCAAAAACGTTTGTGAAGCCGCCATTTTATTATCCTCGCATTGCATTATTAGCATTAGCATTAGCCAAGCGCAGAAACGCAGAGAGACTAACTTATGATAACACAAAATAAAACATGGGAGCGGTAGGGTTGCCAGAAACTGACCATGATCAAAATCGATTATTCGGCAGCCCTGGCGAATAATAATCGATTATTTGACCGCCCTGGCGAATAATAATCGATTATTCGACCGCCCCCCCCCGCGGGAGAGAAAAAAAAAAAAAAGGAATTCCGTTGTTTTCTTTACTGTAACATGTTTAACAGTACAACAACTAACAAGCATGTCATCACAACGACGTGGCCTTGAAGTGAAGTTGGTAATGGCCGGCTGTGCTGCGTCTTTCTCTGTAACCTCTTTGGCGTGCTTCGTACTTGAGGTTGAGCTGTGATAGACCAACGTCTTTTCGCAGAGCTTGCATTTAACTTCCTTTGGACTTGTAAGTTCGAAGTAGTTCCACAAGGAGGAACTCTTTTTACCTGCCGCTTTGTTCATCTTTAGTCGCACGTGTGAGGGAGAGGGGGGGCGGGGGCGGTGTGTAGCGTGCTGTCGTGCAGTCTGCTCTGCACGCAGGCTTCCTCCAAGTTTACAGTAAAACAAACTGGTGGTGTGACCAATGACCATTTACAATTATTAATACTATTACTATTACTATTATTAGCATATATATATTTATATATATTTTGGTTGAAACTAAGCCAGAAAAAAAAAAAAAAAACATAAATAATAATTAAAAAAATATATAAATAAAATCGATTTTTAGAAATAATATTCGATTATGGAGACTGTAGCGAATATTCGAATAATCGCTGGCATGAGGAGGTGTCGGCGTTCTGGCCGTTTACCCGGAAGGCTTCAGTCCCTAACTCCGGGGACTTCCGGCCGGGGATTTTGGGCGGCAGTATACGCCGTGAAGTTGTTTGCGGCCTGCTAGTGGTGAAGAAGAAGAAGAAGAAGAAGAAGAAGAAGAAGAAGAAGAAGAAGAAGAAGAAGAAGAAGAAGAAGAAGAAGAAGAAGAAGAAGAAGAAGAAGAAGAAGAAGAAGAAGAAGAAGAATGTTGTCTAAAAACAAAAAGAAGAAGAAGAAACAGAAACAGAAACAGAAACGTCAGCGGCTTCATTTGCCTAATCCTCCCCAGGGACTTATTACGGTGTGAACGCGATCTGTACTTAGTTCATGAGAACTAAAGAGTTCTCAGGAACCTTTGTGGGAAAAGTACTTGGTGTGAAGGTGCCTAATGCATCAACACTTAATGTTGATGCATGTAGAGCATAGAAAGGGAAAGGGGATTTATGAGCTGTCAGATGGCATTCATCACAAACTTCTTTTCTTTTTTTTTCTCTGGAATTGTATGGAAAGGCTTGTAAAAAATCTTGGAGGAATATGAGGAAGGATTCTAGAGGTTCTAGACCATTGTTGTCCGTATGTTGAGGAACATCAAAGAATAGCAATTGTCCAACCATGGTTTAGCAACCAATTTAAGGCATGGCAGCAAAGTGGTCTGTTTTTTTGTATTTCTATGTAGCCTTTTCAGAACCAAAAAATATGACGAAGATTCAATCGTGTGCTCAAGCCCCGATGTATGCAGCAATTGGAAGCATCCATGGCTAATTAGCTTACTACCTACATTAGTGAATGTTGTAGTACTTTTAAGGCCAAGGAGCACATCATTAGCTGTGTAGGGTCATACAGGTTATGTTGAAAACAAGCCCTGTTCCTAAACGGTTCCCATTATCTGTTAATCACCATTTGTTTGAGATATTAAAATCTCTTTGGTTATAATGTCAGTTGGTCCACCTTAAAGGTCAGTCCATCTTAAACAAATTATGAATTTCTTTTAGATAAGGTTGGCGGACATTGTCGCTAACCCCCATTTCTATAATGAGTATTGGGGTTAGCAAGACATAGGAACAAGGCTTAGGTCTGAGGAGTACCACTTGTTTACTGTCAAATAAGCATACTTTACTATTTCTTAAATAGTGTTCTACTTGTTAAACAAATGTTGTCTAAAAACAAAAATATACTTTTTGTATGCTTTTTGACATTTTGAAGCAAAATTAGACAATCTCCTCACCTCTTGATATCAAGGGGTTAATGCTTTAAAGGGACATTTACAAACCCCCTACTCTTTACTTTTTCCTCTTCTGCATCCCACACTTCTTCCTCCCTACCCCCCCTTCATCCTAACACTCAGATGGCTCCAGTGTGTGAGTCCCAAGCGGCCAGCCAGCCGGGCTGCGTGAAACTTGTGACTAGCCATGTTCTTCAAACATCATGCCGCAACCAAAGCATGGCAGGATGACAGATAGTCCCTTCAATGTATAGTGACAAACAAATTAGTGCAAAGATGCTTCGCGCTGCATACCAGATGTGTTGGGCTCTGTGGTATGGAACCGCCGATGAAAAACTGTCCACGTCCCATCTGTGCTTCGCCGCGACCATCGGTGCAGCAATTTGTGCTGAACAAAGTAGTGCAAACAGCCAGCCTGATTATATGTGTCATAATGTGAGGCGTGAAACCCTTCTGGGGAAGATCACATGGAAACGGGCGGCTTTTTTTGACAACAGGGGGGCTGTTTAGTATAAAACGACAGAATGCAGGTGAAACATTTATTGAGATTAGGACAGGGTGTAAAGGAATAGTTGGGGAGGTTTGAAGAAGTGAAACAATTTAAACCAGAATCCTTCTTTATGGCTATTTTTCTCCCTCACTTCCCCCTCCAGTTTCCAGTTATAGCAGCTCTCCAGATTTGAGCTGGTGACTGCAGGGCTGGGCCAATTTGTATCTAACCTCACACCTACCGATTGACTCCCACACACTCCGAGATTGGAGACCACATGCGGGGTCACGTCACCATCTGAGTGCCGCGTCAGCATGGATATGCGCCTACTGCCGAGGCAAGCAACACAATGTTTTCTCTCCTCCGAGCGCACCAAGTTCAGCTCCGAGCACACAAACATGATGAAAGTAAAAAAGGCCTACAAGTCAAACTAAAGAATGGCATTTGATATTCACGCTTTGCTTCGGAGCAGATGACAGCGCTGGGTGGCACGGGGAAGCATAGCGGGCTGACAGAGAGGGATAACAGTTGGAGGGAGATGAGCAACAACACACTGAGAGGCAGAGGCATTCCTGACCTGCTTAGTGTCATTACAGCGCAGACTTATCTTGCGCGCTCTGCCTTGTAAATACACTCGAGTGCTTGTTATCAAAGGAGCGAGGCGACAAACCTCATCCAGGTTCGAGTCCTCAGCTTCCTCTGCATGCTTGTAAATGAGTCATTCTCATGGATGGCAGCCCGCATTAATATTCTGTCAAGGAGCGAGGCGAGTGCGCATTAAATCCGACACTTATCAGGTAGCGATCCTGATCTGTGTAGAACTTTAAAGAAAAAAGTCACGCCTGTTTACTTTTAATTGCCAAAAGGTGTTGTTGGGAAGGAATCATTTCGGATTAAATTTGCTTATTTTTATTCCAACTCAATCTCCACACCTTGAAATACCTTTGTTAGGATGACGTGTTTCTTTCTGTGTTTCTTTGCCTTCACTCTCAGGCTTTCACAGCACGCCATTGCCAAGATGCTGCTATTTTAGCGCTAAAAGTATTTGCAGTCAAACGCAAAGACGTCTAAAGGTAGCTTACTTTCTATTCAAGGATGCGAGAAAAAAACTAAAAACATGCATTGCAAAGTTCATATTTTTGACACATAAAAAATATATACTTTTGCCCAGTTCAGGCATGAGAGATGACACTAAAAAGCTTTTATCATGGTGGTATTCTGGAGTCATTGAAAGTAAGGCTCTCAGAGGTGAGTGCTTGAGGAGATGTGAGCGGTGTTAGGCGTAAGCTCCGCTGTACCTTCACACCGTCTGCAGGGCCTCGTTGACAATCCACAGCCGTCACAAACTCTGAGCAGTTCCTCAACGACCCTCAACCGTGGCCAGACACCTCTCAGGAGCACAAGAATGTACTCTGTGTCTCACTGTCAAAATAGAATGGCAGAAAGTGTCGTCAAATATACTCCTGAGCCACGGTACGATTAAACAATTCAATGTCCACTGGAGTTCTACTCACACACCCCACAGTGGGAATACATTGTGATATTCTGGATTTCTCCCTCTGAGAAAGTTTGCAGCCAGAAATGCCTATGAATTCAAGAAGACTCAATCTTTTATTGTTTAATATAGTGTAAGACAGCAGAGCTCAGGTGTAGAATTTTTTCAATAAAAAGTACAGCTAAAAAAACAATGTGAAGTAGAAGACAGATGAAATCTGTTTGGCTTAAAATTGAGAAAACATACAATATAGTGTCTGATCTTGGTATACAGTATAGTACACTTTGTGGGTGTATATCATTTGTATTCTCAAAGATTATATACAGATGGTACTTCTTGATTCTTCTTGGGAACTACAGTGTTGTGAACTATACCAATGTACAAAAAAAATTATTTTGGCTTCTTTAAATGGCGCCGCAACCAAGCCTTATTGTTATAAATATATATTTTTTAATTATGGTATTCTTTAAAGGGTTAATGTAAGTTTGTGTAGTGCTATAGCTGTGTTATCAGAGTACAATTTACCGATAAATCAGTGTGCGAATGTTGCATGCTTATTTAGGTACATGTTCTACTCTCTTTATTTTTCTGTTCAGTTTATTTCACATATTCAAAGAAACAATTTAATTCACATTTTGGTCTAAAAAAAGACCAGTTTATCACTCAACTAACATGGCACACTTTGTATAATTATACCTCAAAAATGATAAGATAAAAAAATGGTAAGAAACAGTTTTAACATATACTCATAACACCTATATTGGGCTAACATCAGCACATATTTATCATCCATATATTACATTGTAAGTAACACCCTGAAAGAATCGCACCTGCTGCTGTCGCATCATCACACCAGTTATCACATTGCTATCAGACACTTATACAGTGGCGGATTTAGGATTGTAGGAGATCTTGTAGGAGGCTTAGCCCAGGAGTTGTTGGGGCGGGGGGGGGGGGAGGGGTAAAGTGCTATTTTTTACAAGTGGGGGGTGGACCGAACATCCTTGGGGGTCATCGCCTCCTCTAGGGGGGTCCGGGGGCATGCTCCCCTGGGAAGATTTTGTTTTAAATATTGAAGTTAAAAGCATCAATCTGGTGCACTTTGAGAGCAACATTAACCATACCTTAATAACACCTTAAAGCGGACAAAAGGCACTGGAGAACACTTATTCATTAACACCCTTTAATGAAGCAAACTAATGCCTTAACTCACTCAAATACAGTCGTTTACTTATTTCGGTGAAACGAATGTGCATAGAGTTGTAAAGGATGCGGATAGTCTCATCTTGATTCTGGCGCATTGCTTATCGTTTTATAGATCTATTCTCATCCACCATCTTTGTTTGTGACGTAAAGAGTGTAAGAGTCACGTTTCTGAATCGGACACTCTGAGTGGATGCAGTCACAGCCAATCTGAGTCTGATTCAGAGGGTTGCCTGTCAGTTCCGTTGCTATGGTTCCGTTGTTATGTGTACTGAAACGAGAGCCGGTATAATTCCCCGTGCGAAAACAAAATAAAAATTGGAATACGTTATTTTAGTGTCTTAAAAGTACACTGAGGTATGAATGGTTAACATTACATCTTAGGATAATTTGTAGTCATGTTCTGTATACATACTAACATATAAGGGTATACTTAGTGTGGTTACTCCATGTTTACTAGCTATAACGTTACATCACTCTTTTTCACTTCTTACTCAGTCAGCCAGAGTGCAGAGTGCCAGAGTGCAGAGTCCATTAGATTCACAAACCTGAAACATCATCCATTTCTTCACTGCTGGTGATGACATTGTTGTCAGCTGCTGATACTGCTGCTGCTGCTGCTGCAGCTTGTGGCGCCTGCTTCGATGACAATAACTTTCTAATATCCATAACTTTATAGGCTATTAGCTTAAAACTCGTCAGGCACAATGGAAGGATCACTTCTTCTTCAGGGCAGGGAAGGCTATGCAGTACGCAGGCTAATGTCCCGCAGCGGCTGCCTCTCTGGTGGACTCCGGTACTGCACATTACTCCCAAGACGTTTTCAACAAAAAAATGTTGTATTTTATTTTTTAAGTGAAACATCCGGGGCTTGAGCCCAAGTAGCCACCCCCTAGCGCCGCCACTGCACTTATATCTCACATTTCCCGTGAGACTGTGAAGAAAAAGAATGTGTGAATTTTAGAAAAGTGAAATCAGTGTCATTTGTAATCGGTGTGACACACAAAGCTTTTGACACTGTTAAATTAAAAGTGATACCTTTCCTTAGGCATACACATAAATAACACATGTTATACATACTCAGTGAAGTTGGAAAAGCTCTTGTTAAGCTATTCACAGCAGTGTTCAGTGTGTACAATGAAGGCTCTCTGTCCTTGGCACTCATGTCCAGGGCAGCAAATGTAAAGCAGATGGTCTTGTTACTGTGTCCGCACTGCTGCTAATCAGGTGCTAAATATCCATCAGTCTGTGCTAATATATCCACATACCTGTGTTTTGCTGGCTCTATCCATTCACTCCCCCATCTCAACTCACTGTTCAAGTGTAAGTTCATCCCTGTGAATTTAAAATGTTTCCGTGTAAATTGGTCCCTATGCATCGGCAGTGTTATTTGTGGCTCTGTTGTGAAAGCTAGGTGACAAGCTGCCAGTGTGGCTCCAATGGTTTCCAAGAGAAGTCTGGTTGTATAGAAGTCTATGAGGAAATGTCCCGACTCTGTAATCATTTTCTGAAATTGTTATGGCTTCAATTGGTAGTTTCAGCTTTTCTCCGATACAGCATGATGTCATTGCCCTTTCACAGTGTTTTATCACGTCATAAAAGTAAATTTAAAAACATTTTGTTCAGTATTCTGTTGAAATGATCTCCAACCATCTCGTGCTTGGAGAGTGATGTCATGGTGATTAAGTTCACTTCTTAGCACTTTGAATTGTCGCGTACTGAAAGGTGCTATATAAATAAAATTGCCTTGCCTTGCCTTGCCTTGCCTTGCCTTGCCTTGCCTTGCGTATACAGTCAGTTGGAGTTAACTTTGGCCTTTCATACTGAAATGTAAACAATAAATACTTAACCTCTAAAGTACAGTCCCAGTTTTGCACCATTACTACATCAGCTTTGTAGTGTCTTTTGATTGGGTGTGGAGGGTTTTCTTGCACTCACCATGATATGCACCATATCCCAGCACCATGATGAATCAGTCTCTGCATGTTTTTCCTTATAACTAACTGATGTCAAAAAGCAAGAAGAAGTTTTAGCATGTTTTGATTATTTTAGGTCTGTGTGTTAACAAGTGTATTGACAAAAAGTGGAGAGGCCACTTTACTCATTGTCTACTTCTATATTGCTTTTTCTTCTCAGAGATCAGATGAGAGGAATCAGGTTAGAAGTGTTATGGAGAAACAATGCAGCCTCTCATTTAGTGGCTCAGTGGCTTTCAATCTGAGGCTTTCAGGAAGACGTATAGAAAGATAGAAAGAGAAGAGATAGAGAGGGGCAGGTGGTGAGTGAAGAGAGAGTCGATGATTTCCCCCAGCACCTGTCTCAATAGTGTCTCTCGTCGCTCATCTGACCCATTGGTTTTGCTGAGCCATGGGGAAATCTGATTGGGCTCATTACCCTCTCCTCAGAACTGGTACAGGGAGAGAAAGAGAGAGCCTCTTCTCCAGCTCATTGTGAATTGACACCATCACCAGCGTTGTCACTATCAGGAGTGTATGGCCATCTGCCAAGCCTCTCCCTATCTAGCATGGCTCTCCGCTGCCTCTGTGCCTTTGTGCGCTGGAAACAAATGAGCGTGGTCTCCTCACTGTGCCCTGGTGCAGTGTGGGAAGGACGTAGCAAGCGGAAACTATTGGCATGCATTGTCTCATCCATTCGGCTGGCGCTGAATAAGAAGGGACGGTGACAGGTACCGTGAAGGGCATGTGAGGTAACAATGTCCACATCAGCGGCAGTGATTGGTGGTTAATTTTCCTGACAGCTCTGAAGTGAGGCAATAACGGAGAAGATTGTAAATTAACCTCATTTGTCCATGTCACCAAGGTCACCGGAGTGGGCTAATGTTCTATGATCTTAACACAACAAATTCACAAAACAAACCCTGTACAGGGCACTGGAGAGCACAGATAATCACTAAATCCATTCCCATTATGAAAATAGTATGTGTATCCAGTCCACCCCCGTGATTTGCATACACTCCAACATGTTTTGGGTTCTTCTCTGGCCAATATGGAAACCTTCCACCAATTTTTATAATAATGGCGCCCGTGGTTTTTCCATAAATGCTAACAATCCCAATGTATTAATATTTTCAATCTAGATTATTAATACCATGCCATCCTACTTCCTAAAAGTTCAAATATGCAGTTTAAAGTGAGAGAATTGTTCTACTAACAAATTGTAATACTTTTCTCCGTATGGTTTCAAAGGTTAACTTTTAAATAGTTTGCTTTTTCCTAATAATCACATAGAAATGTTACCTAGTTTAGAAATGATTATAGGAAAAACAAGCTGGTACATTGAGTTATTTCCAATGTAATGATTAGTCACCTACAGAGACTTGTAGTTCAGCTATACATGGCAAAATGTAAGTTCTCTAATGCCAAACAAACAATTAAAACAATGGAATTCATTAATATCTGCTAGGGTTTGCATATAGCCAGTCTTCTTAGATCCTCTGAATTTAACCTGTAATTAGAATCAATTTACATAATTATTTCCTGGAAATGTCCTTATTAAACTCATTAGTGTTATTTAGGATTGCTCATTTGCTGAATACTGTTAATACAACTTTAATGTTTACACTATCAAATCTAATCTTTTCTTGGAGTTTCACAACAAACCAGTTCTATTATTATCCTACAGCATCAGAGCTCCTGCGGTGAATTTGTTTATTTAAAAGGCTGAACGTATGCTGTATCTCCCTGTGAAAATCAATCAGACTACATACTGTGAACTCCTAACACAAACTGCCTCTGACGTTATACACAGCTCACTTATAAATCAGAGTGCAGCGTGTTTGTGCCGGCACTTCACAAACCTCTCAGAAAACGCTCAGAGGTGGCATTTGGAGGATGACCTCTCAACCACACTGCTTACCACTGCATCGGAGTTATTGAAACCATGATGATATTTCAATTGTCAAGTGAAAGTGTGGTTGGAGTGGAGAAATCCAAATCAGTTTTATTACCGAGTAGTTTTACGCATACAAGGAATTTGCTTTGGTATAAGTCGTGCATAAAGAGACACAGAAAGAAAGCTTACTATAAAAAATAGTACAATTATATAAGCTAAGACTATTCAAACAAATGAAAAATACAGGCAATATTTACACGAAATATAGTTATTTAAGAAACTGCCTGCACTAAAATGTAATACAATATGGCAATACTATATTCAAAGGGGCAGAAATGTGCCACATGTTGTGCAGGTTTTACAATATTGAAAAAAATGGGCTTATACTCTTGATATATTATACTGTGTACATCTGGTCACATGAAGCTTTAGTATCTCAATACCCAGTGGGCTTTGGCTTGGCAGAAGCTGGTGAGTGGGTGGTTTAGGTAAAACAGGATCATCTCGATACATCATACGTCATATCAGTCTGCAGTGTGGAAGTTTAGACTCCTGTGTGTTAATTGCCTGCAATTCATGCTTGATGTGAACATGTGTCTTTCACGCAGCATTACATTTTAGTTACAAATGCACAAATGAGTTAAGACATGCTGTACTAAGCAGTAGCCCTACTGTACCAACACCTCTAATTTTGCCACTTTGTAAACACACCCCCAGCCATGTTTTTGTACTCTAAATAGGGCTTCAGGGGCTTCAAAAACAATATAAACTGATTTGAAAATGGTATGGATAATGACCCTGCTGGCCGAGGGAGTCATTTAGGCCCAAATTGCTGCTTGTGTTGGGCTTTAGTCCGTAATTAGGTCAGAATGGAAATGCTTGTATTGTGATGTTGGCCCACGAGGCCCCGCACAGCTCCAGCATCAGTGTTTAGAGTGTATCCATGTGTGTCGGAGTGACTCATTGAGTAGTGCTGTGAGGAAAGCACCAGGAGCTCATTCACAACCTTGCACTCTTATCAAAACATGTTTATTGCACTGTAATGTGACCTCCGTTTATGCAGCATTTTAAATCGCTGAAATGGCTGCTGCTTCAGGCCTGACTTCTGCTTGGTGATTGTGGTGGAATAGCCAGGGAGCTTGGAGGGGGTCCTGACCTCTGGCGCACCCTTAAACCTTCCAACCACCTACATAAACTCCTCATTTTCTTCCCCTTGCTTTTTTCCTTCCCGTTACATCTGTCCACCTCCACTATCTCCCTCACGTTGCCTCTCCCTTACCCTGCTCCCTTTTATTGATCATCAGCTGGTGTTAGGAAGAGAGAGGGGGTGTAATTAAGGAGCCAGACTGGTCTGTCAATTCTGCTCAGCGCTGCATGGAGTGCACCAGACCAAGCGATGGCCCTAATAGGGCTTCATACTGTAAACAACACGCACACCTGGACAGCAGCAGGCCCCAGGGAGAGCAGGAGAAAGCCACTGTTGACAAGTTAGCACTGATAACGGGGAAGTTTATAACCAAACATGAAGTGTGTGTGTGTGTGTGTGTGTGTGTGTGTGTGTGTGTGTGTGTGTGTGTGTGTGTGTGTGTGTGTGTGTGTGTGTGTGTGTGTGTGTGTGTGTGTGTGTGTGTGTGTGTGTGTGTGTGTGTGTGTGTGTGTGTGTGTGTGTGTGTGTGTGTGTGTGTGTGTGTGTGTGTGTGTGTGTGTGTGTGTGTGTGTGTGTGTGTGTGTGTGTGTGTGTGTGTGTGTGTGTGTGTGTGTGTGTGTGTGTGCGTGTGAGATTTAAAATGCTTGAATAAATGCTGTTCAAACTAAAACGTAATGTGAAGGACAAGCCACATTCATAGTCTAAATGTTCTCAGTGGTATGTCTGGAATTAAAGAGTGGTCCTTAACTATCAAATGAATCATGCACTGTCTACCCGCTTAACCACTGCTCCAGGCTATAATATCTCTGTGACTAATGACTTATCACTAGTGTGACACTAATTACCATCTAACTTTATGTTAAATCATTGCTATTTCTTTTCTTCACTGTAAAGCACTGTCATTGACAGCTGTTCTTTCAATATCACCCATTACCGCTACAGACTCTGCTGAATTTGATTCATGTTTTTGCAACAGCAGGAATTGAAGCTACGCAGTGGAATATTCCTCTTTTTAATTTTTGGTAAAACCTTTTTGAATACAAATGTAGTGGAACAGACAGCCTTCAGCGGGGCTCAGACTTCAGAAGTTTTAAGTCTGATTCATCTCCGATTTCCACCTCTTGACAAACTGAAAAATAAATGAGTTCTGGGACCCTGATTGTTGTGTTCAATAGAGAGATTTTGGTGAATATGACATTTGAATGCACTTGTGAAACCTCTTAGAAAAAATAAAATGATAAGAATGCGAATGTTCTTGGATGAGGCTAAAAGTCTATGTTACTGACCATATATATGTTGTTTCCTTCCATGTATGTTTTGTGAATGTATACGTTGTTAGCTTCCTCATGTTAGCTGTGTGTGTGTGTGTGTGTGTGTGTGTGTGTGTGTGTGTGTGTGTGTGTGTGTGTGTGTGTGTGTGTGTGTGTGTGTGTGTGTGTGTGTGTGTGTGTGTGTGTGTGTGTGTGTGTGTGTGTGTGTGTGTGTGTGTGTGTGTGTGTGTGTGTGTGTGTGTGTGTGTGTGTGTGTGTGTGTGTGTGTGTGTGTGTGTGTGTGTGTGTGTGTGTGTGTGTGTGTGTGTGTGTGTGTGTGTACTCACTCACGTTCCGCCTCTGTCCCCGTGTTGGGCCAACTCTGATCTGCGCTATAATCAATAAAACTATCAAAACATCTCCGCCGCTGCCCTCTTGTTGACTCTGTGTCTCTCTCTTGTCTCTCCTCCAGAAAAAGTCAGTATGCTGTCAGCATTGATCGCTCCCTTCAAGTACATAAGCCCTGGGACCAGCAGCACAGAGGACGAGGACAGTTTAAGTAAGCTGCCGTCTCTTTTCTTCCTCTCTGTCACCACGCTGCACTAATATTCAAATGATCTCTCTGTCACCCACGTAATTAATTATTTGGGAAATGGGCTATTTGATTAAGCACGGATGTCAGCGTGTGTGTTAAAATCTGTATTATCTTGAGCTATTCAATATTAGATTTGAGTGTTTGTGATAAATAAGCCATTAGATTAGGAACATCCACGTCTGCGCACACTATCATCTACAATCTGCCTCATGAGTGAATGTCAGCACTTGATCCCAGTCTCCCATTCCAACGTTAACATTCCTGTGACAAGATCCGAACACCCCATTTTTGTTCATTTCCCATCAGAAATGCAATACGCCGCCACTTCCCCCGTAACTAGGTTTGAAGAGCGTATCACAGCGGTGTGAAATAAAGCGGGCTACAGACATTTCATCCTTTCTTGGAATGTCTGCCACTCGATGTGATCCCAACAGCCATTACAAATAGGATTGGTGCTTTGCATTGGCCACAGGGACCAACGTTTCTCACTTGCAACACAGATTCAGAACCAATTTGGAGGCAGATTACAGAATGATTTGGCAGATAACATCGCCATTTTTAGGGGATTTGTATTTGTATTTTAAAACACTTAAACGTGATAGCGCCCCGTGGTACGAAGTGGGCTCGGCTCATGGAGATGATTGTAGATGTGTTCATTACCATTTCATTGTGTATCGAGTGGCTCAATCTTGCCCGGGAGATTTTTCTTGATTCATATTGTTCAGCCAGGATAAATGTGTGTCACACAGTTATGAATTCTCTCTCTCTCTCTTTTAACACTTTTACATTTTCTCATTTGACTGCAGGTACCAGCAGTGCCGAGGTGAAGGAGAACCGCAACATTGGTAACCTGGAGGATCGCTCCATAGGATCGGCAGAGTGCCAGTCCATTTTCTGCTCCGACTCAGCGAGAAGTGGGAGCTCCGGTCTGAAGAGGAAACGGCCGCTGGAGGAGGACAACAACGGACACTTGTGTCAACTCCGCCTCATCTACAAGAAACTTTCCTGGTCTGAAGCACCGAAAAATGCTTTGGTGCAGCTCAATGAGCTGAAGCCGGGCCTACAGTACCGCATGGTGTCTCAGACCGGCCCGGTCCATGCTCCCGTCTTCTCCATCGCTGTGGAGGTGAACGGGCTGACTTTCGAAGGCACGGGCCCCACAAAGAAGAAAGCTAAGATGAAGGCTGCAGAGCTGGCCCTCAAGTCCTTCATCCAGTTTCCTAACGCTCCTCAGGCCCACCTGGCCATGGGAAACATTTCAAACCCTTCGGCTGACTTCACCTCAGATCAGGCAGACTTCCCTGAGACACTCTTCAAGGAATTTGAGTCTTCTGCGTGCTCCGACGGCCTCTCGTTCTGCAACTCGGCAGCAGAGAGCGAGCTTCTATCAAGTGAGCTACTGAGACACGGACGGTTGCTCCGACACACCTTGGACCTGATGGTGCAGGCTCAGCAGAGGCTTGGTGGGATTGTTCCAGAGCAAGAGGCTCCTAAGAGCCCCGTAGCCATGCTCAACGAGCTCCGGCCGGGCCTGCGCTACGCCTGCCTCTCTGAGCGTGCTGAAGGCAAGCGGCTGCGTAGCTTTGTGATGGCTGTGCGTGTGGATGGGCGGATTTTCGAGGGCTGTGGGCGCAGCAAGAAGATGGCCAAGACCCAGGCGGCCCAGTGTGCTCTTCAGGCCCTCTTCAACATCAGGACGGCCCCTGAGGGGACGACAGGCCTCAAAGCCAGCAGGAAGAGCTGCCCTCATTTACCCCAGGTGAGTACACCTCAGCACCTCAGCGCCTGTCTTATGCTAAGCTTCTTTGGCAGCTACTTCACTTCCTACAGTGGCCTGTAATGACCGAAACAGCAGGCGTGCAGCGAAAAGCCAAACACCTTCTAACAAGTCATTAAGGAGGAAAGGAGATAAGAGCTTAAAAGAGTGGGGATGGAAGGAGAAATGGTGGCAGAGAGGATTAAGATCTATGTAAGCAAGCTGGCATGTGCCTCAAAAGATAGAGCATATATTATATTACAGGTCACAATGCATGTGTGTGTAGGTTCATTTTTTTCTTAGTGTGTTCTGCAACGCCCGGTTCTTGAGTAAACATTATCTGTTTGTTGGTCTATTAAATTAGAAAAGCATGTAAATGAAGCTCATTATTGTACTTGTGCCTCTGACACAAGAAACATCTGCATCGCCACCCAAATGAGCTGTTCCCCTAGTTTCTATGTGTTAGTAGAGCTGTAATTGGGAGAGTTTTGTAATTTTGCAAGATCTCCTGTTTCCTCATGTGTGGCATCACAGTGTCTACAAACATTAATCCAATCTGTTGCCCAAAGGAGATAGAAAAGTAAAGAGCAAATCGTCAAACAAACCACCGAGCCCAATCCCATGCTCATTTACCCAAATATGTAAATAGCAATCAGAGCCAGGAAACTAGTTTTGAGAAACTTGATGAAAGCCTAAAGACATAGAGGCTGGATATGCTGGCTCTTGTTGACAGCCATTTCAAACTTAATTTCAGCTGAAGAAAAACTGCTGAGTAGATAGTCACACTGGTTTTAGATGTTTACTATTGTTTGCATAGAGTAGAACCTCAAATCCATGATTTACAGGTCTCTGGCATTTTGGAAGCTCAACATGAAACTGTACATGCAGGGTTTCCCACACAGACTATACTTGGGCGGGCCGCCCAGGTATATTAACGGCCGCCCAAGTATATTTCACAACCCATTTAGGTTTTTTGTTTTTTTTATTCGTCCGTGACCACGACGCCATCTGCGATCGATTAACTTGTGGACAATGATCCCTCGCTCTACGCCTCCTGTACCCAGTCCCGGACTGGCCATCGGGAGGACCGGGGGGTTTCCCGATGGCCTGGCCTGTTAAGTGGCCTGCCTCACACAGGGTGACTGGCTGTCTACATGATGTGGCCTGCCGACATGGCCACTGTCATACAGATCATAAATCAAAGCCCTTGATTGGTCTCTGTGTGTCATTCAAGCTCGGGATAACCTCAGCTCAGGTGAGGTAAAGGAGTGTTTAGATAGTTAACTTAATCTAAGTTCTCAGTGGGTCTCAAACGGTTTGGTCACCATTTATGTAAACACATATTTCCATTTGAGGGTGTCAGGGTTTTTTCATATTGGATATGTTATTGGTTATGGCCATGATTTTATGATTATTGAAATGTATACAGTTCTGTCTCATATAGGTGTTCCCATATATCTAGTCTCTTTATTTTCCCTTCAAAATGCACCAGATTGATGCATTTAACTCCAACATTTAAAAAAAAAATCTTACCGGTGGAGCATGCCCCCGGACCCCCCTAGAGGATTTGAGGTCCACCCCCACTTAAAATCACATTGATAGGTTCCTAAATACATTTACCATTTTTTTTTTTTTTAAATAGTAACCCATGTCCATATGTTAATTTGTGGGTAGTAGATTTCAACTATAGGGCTATCACTATGGGCCCTGCCTGCACCTGTTTGCTCTGCCATCGCGTGAAGGGTCTGCTAACAAGCGACCAACAGAAAGGTTGATGTTAATGTTGTTGCACATCACCTCAAACCCCCCCCCCCCCCAAGTATATTTCAAATCTGTTGTGTCCTAATATAACACAGAAATGTGTACAACCCCACATTCTCGAATGGTTAGTTGAAGCCGCACACATCCAAAGTGTCGTTTGTCTCTCCTTTAAGCCTTGTGTCAACTCACACGCCATCATATTGTGCTTCTGCGCATCCTGTAGGGTATGTGTCGTATTAACATTCCTCTCCAGCCTTGAAGAAATAAACTGGCGAGAATGTCCTTCCCCAGAGCGCGATATCAACCCAACAAACCTGCACGTTTGCCTTGGAGAAACTTTTTCGTTTTCTCCCTGCTGCCACGGTATCTAAAAGGATTTTAAGAGGATTTGCAGCACCCGTTTAGTTCCAGAAAGCACTCGCTTGTGGAATTTCTTGAAAGTCAGCCGTGCTGTCTGCCAGGATGGAGAGGCGTTTTATTTTGTATTGGTAAAGGAGAAAAAGCGCACAATATGCATGCATGTGGAAATACACATGTGGCTAGTCATGTGTTGGCGGCTACGATGGGTTACATGTCTGAACCATTGCGTAATGGGACTTTAAAAACCCTCAAGCTCAAAAGCACTCTTTCAATGTTTGCATGCGAGCCAATCTTCCTGCCAAGCACTGATTGCATGGGCAGTGGTTGACTACTGGAGATATGAAGTGTAAATGTGGGGGTGGTTGCCAGCTGCAGCCTGTGGGTAATGCAAATGTTATGGTGGTATTCCAAACGAAGTGTGCGCCACCTTCACCACCCTCTCTTCCCTCTGGCTGTACCTGTTGCAGAGAAAAGATTTGTGGAGGAGATGTTAATGGCCCCACACGCTATATCGCATCAACCCCTCTCCTGACCCTTTCTTTGTGTCAATCTTTGACAAATTATTCATATTTCCTTTCTGTTTCGACCCTAGTACTACTTTCTTAATTTGACAGTAAGAAACCAGAGAAAAAGGCCTGAATATATTGATGGAGGGAAATAATAATAGGTAGTGGGAGCCAGGACTGTAATATGGAGGTATTGCATTAACTCAACACAGTGGAACATAAGAATTAGGAGCATCATAGTCCTTCAAACTTTGAGTTGAACAGCAAGGCTGGTAGCTCCAGAATTCATCTCCCAAATGAAATATTTAAACTCAGGGGAACTGCATGGTGCTGTATTCTGCCTCAAATACATACTAAGGAATAACAAAGCAGGAGAGACAAGCATACTAGTGCGCATCCACACAGACTCTCTCCTGCAGTCATGTAGCCTCCACTTTCTCCATCCCTCCTACACACATGTCTATGGGACACTTTTAACAATCATATCAGAAATGAGGCATGTCTGCTTGACATCACATAGCTATTTATCCTGCAGCAAGGACTTTATTTATTGTATTCCTTCATTCAACCTTTTATTTATCCAGGGAAATCAAATGGGAAAGTATTCTGCAGAGATCTCTCGCCTTACGCTGACTTTACTTATTCATATCCATAGTGAGAGCTGTCTGTATGTTAAGGCTACAAAGCTCTTTGGCTAAGAGTTAATGTCTAAACATGAACATAACAACTATAATAACATAGCAGTATCTAATAGCAGATATCATTTCATCATATGTTTGTGTAGTTAGTGACCAGTCAGTGATATGTTTACTATCTGTAAAGATATTAATAATGACATTCCTCGTATGTATTCAAATGTCATTTTGGTGGTATTCCATTACAACACATATTTTTTGTTGTATTTCTAGTAGGTAGGGTTGCTACCTCATATTATCATTTTACAATTGTATTGTTTTTTTTATTTATCTTAAAATTATTAAATGTCAAATAAAGTACAAATGTGATATATCTTAAAAAGTGAGACTGCTTACCCTTCCGCAATTATATAATACTCCAACCCATTTCTGACCTCCCATCCTACTCCCAATGTGTTTGTATAGTCCCTGGCATTACGGTTTAATCGGCCTCCAAACATAACTTTAAGAATTGATTATCAACCAGTCAGTAAGAAGCTGTTCTTTAATCGTACCGCCGCACTTTAGTTACCGGAAAATGTCTTTGCCCTATTAAAGCCAACACTGTGAAGTGAGAAAGTGCCTAATCCTGACATCCATTTTACCAAGTGGAATGATTACACCGCTGTTCAGGCGTTGATTGGCCACTTAATCTCCCCGCGCCGCAACAATGCACTGTGTCGTTGCCAAGTCAACTGAGCCTGAGACTTGTGTGTGGCGGTGGGAAGGCTCAGAGTCAGCATGTCCGCTCGGAAGGACAGTACTGAGGTCAGTGGTCAGGACGCGCTCTGCCACCTAACATTAACATCCATTTGAAAAGGGAAATGCGTTTTGTGGCGGAACATGAGGGTTAATGGAGAAGAGAAAGCATGGAAAAGCCAGCGTGGGTATTAAAAACACTACTAAGTCTTTTCATTTCTCATCATTTCAGATGAGATCAAATATGACTCTAAATTGTCTTTTTCGTTTTTTGCGGTTCAAATTTGATTTAGTTATCTCCTTATATGAACCATCGCAGATAGAGAGAGGGGTACAGACTGGTCAAGAGCAGTAATTTCCCTGCCTCCGCCTCGGCAAATTGAATATGATTTCAGACACGTGAAGGTGACCCTGTCAGCCGCTGAGCCCCTCGCAGATTGTTTTCTTTGTCTAATCTCTCCCACTTCTAATCTGTCTCAATATAAACAGCTGTGACAGGCTGATCATTAATTAATATTGCCACAACAAATTAGTGACAGCGATGGCCCATCCGAGCCCCCTTTCTTAGATAGAAATACGGCAAGTCGGAGAGATAGGGAGAGGTGTGAACAACACATTAGAGAGGAGTTGATTAACAGCTTCGCAGTCCTTGCAGATAGTGTTACAGTCTGGGCATGTGGACAGTGACGGCAGATACACACTAAGTGACAGCCACCACAGCAGACTGTACCCACAGGGTCAGCTGTGGCTGTCACTACAAAGTGGTGCAGTGCAAACAGGCGTAACATCTGCATTCAACAGTTTCTACTAACGCAGCCAAACAAAACACTTGCTGTTAAATATTTCTAGATTGATGTTTTACATTGTTAAATGATTCTTCTGTCTTCAGTCTGAAGGGAAAAGAAGTTACTAGTTAGTCAACATTTTCAATTTAAATGTAAATGGTCTGCAGAGGCTAAAATCCCCAGATGTCCCCGTGCCTGATATGCCTAAATTGGACACCTTTGTTTACTTCTGTAACATAGTCACATCACTATGTAACGCTAGAATATAGATACAGTACCAATGTTTTTCATCTGGTTTTACTTGGACTATCTTGATAATGTAGTTGCAGCCAAGAACACCATTTCTAAATATTAATGTAACTTATGTGCCAAAATATGCAAATAATATCCTGTTTGTAATAAATTGGATTATATAAGTAAAACTGGCAGGAGTTGCTGTTATCTCGATATCTTGACCTTTGGTAAATGAGAGCGAGTAGGGAATTCCTTTTTGTGCATCCACAAAGTATCTCATTACAATGTGTCACTTAGAGCACAATAATAATGTGAGCAAAAAGCCACTGTTTGTGTCTGGACTGTCTGCCCTTTCAGCAGCCACTTACCTCATCATGTGGTATTTAAAGAAGAAGCAGCTTAGGAGAGTGGAGATTTGTGTGTGAAATTACTGAACAATAATGTGTCCCGGTCTGAATGGGAGCACCCTGTACATGGAAAGGTTAGAATCATCCTCCACTGTCTAATATGTATGCAAAATATGACCTATGAGACTGCAGGCTGTTGAGTCTAATGTACTGCGTCAGCATGCAGCTTTGAGGGAAAATCCCTTGGCATGGAGGAAATGAAATGGGGTTGGTCAGGTCATGTCACCTCCGATACACAGTGAACGCCCCTGTAATCTATTCCAAAGAAGCGTGGCGCTCCTTTCTGCACCCCTGCGCGCCCTACACCATCCTACAAAGTCTTCATCGTTTGTGACAGTCCTCAATTCCCCTCTTTTCTCCCTCCTCCTTTCCCCTCCATAGCCTCTAGCTGTGAGCCGGAGCACGGCTATAATCGTTTCTGAAGAACCTCTCACACTTCATTAAAAGCATAATCAAGTTCATTACAATTTCATAGGCGTTCAGGTACCAAATGGCTTCCGATAAATCATGACTATTGGTCCTGTGTGGCTGGCATGTGTAGGTTTATCTCAGGCTCTCAGGCAGGAGAGAGGGGAAGGGGAGGGAGAGGAGAGGTCTGGATGTCTGGCCTTTAAATGACCTTCCAGCCTGGAGCAATTGACTGTGCTGTCATACACGCAGAATGGAGACGTGCACGCATCACATCTGCGAGATCAGATTGTTCATGAAGCCATCGTGCTGACATACAGTACGCAGAGGAACAGATGGGGCACCAAAGTACTGTTGTAAAACTTAACACAACTGCCCCAACCGGCACACGATTTGCTTTTTTATCTACAGCTATTTTACACGACTACTTGCCTTTAAAGTGCTCTGTATACTGTGCTCTTGTTAGGGATAAGAAAGCTGTCAAAACAATATTTATTGCTGGAATACAAGAACTGACATTTCACACACAAAGCAGGAAAAAAGGGATTAGGTGTAGTGGACAGTGTGGTAGAAATAAGCCGTAAATATGCCATCAACTGCATAATATTGATCATATCACAATCAGCTGAGACTTAGTCTGATATCTCATTCATCTCTCTTGGCATTCGGTCTCCGAGGACTGAAAGTCTTTCATATGCCTTTTCCACCAAAAGGGACCAAGAATCTTTTTAGGAATTTGCGAACTCAACTGGAGGAACCTGTGATTCATTTAAGTTTTTGTATGATATTCGTAGTTACCCAAAAAAAGTCCCCTCTCCAGGACTAGCATTTTTAGATACGGGAAATCCGAGCTGAATTTGTCAGGGCAAAGACATCATGGTTGGCAACTTCAAGGAATAACCATTAAACACTCAGCAGTTCATGGAGTTTTAGGTTTCCCTTCTGCCTGTGCATTTATTTGTAGGTATTACATTACAAAAGATAACAGTATATCCAAAGACAATAACTACTCTAATAAGTTGTTTTCTCGTGTGTAAAAGTAACGATTCAAGAGCAGTTGTAATTTTCAAATATGCCACAGATATTAGTTCCTGGTTTACTTTGTGAAATCAGTTCCTCTTGTTCCATAGTTTCTGGAACTGTTGGGAATACTCAGAATCGTTTTTAAACATTAGCTATGCGGCATATCGTCATAAATAATCTTCATACATTTTACTTTTATTTGAATTATTATCTACAGCACCTTTTGTTTTGAGGGGAGTGGAGTGTTGTCTGAAGTGTCAGAGTGAAAATGAGTTTGTTACGAATACATTACTTTTAAAATATTATAGCAGATTGCCTTTGGATAATTAAAAGTTCATCTTGAATTGGAACTGGTCGAAAATATTGCATTGTTTCAAGTCTTCCTGAATATTTTAGGCATCTTAGCTGCTGAAAGTTCATTTCCACAACGGAATAGTTGGCCATGAAACCATATTATTTCCCCAAAACCAAATGCGGAAAATAACAGTCCTACAGAGACATACACACATCCCTCGCCAGTGACTGTCCCCGTGCACACACTCACATGCCTGGCTGATCACATGGACCCTCAGGGCCGCCAAACCTCAGATGTTTCCCCGAGGGTCTCCTCCCCTCGCCTCCATAGCTGAGGCAACATGACATGTGTTGCTGATATGCTCCGGATGGAATCAGCCATGGTGTGTGTTTTTGTACGGCTGTTATGCTAAAATATTCACCGTTGCATCAATTTTGGTAGTACGCGTTGGGACACATTGTACGTGATAGGATAATGGGCAGAACATCGGCTCTGTTTTCAGACAGAGGGTGAAATAGGTGCTGCAGCACAGGCAGTATGAGAAAAATAAAGAGCTTTTTTCTCATTAAAGCATGGAAACATGACACATTAGACTAGAGGCACGAAATACAAATATCGACCTAAAAAAGTTGCATTATAGGGCTCCTTTAATGCTAAGCTAAATGCTAGCCGCTAGTTGAAGCCTTATATTTTGCTTGAAGAGCAACTTGCAGGTTAGAGACCCCAGTGAATAAATGTGTAGGAACATGATGTATACACTGGATTTAAAAAAATACATACATAAATATACACTACAGTGACATCTGGCGTCGTTTTTGTAAGACATTTTTACTTCCGCATAAAAAAAGACCACCCGCGTGTGACGTCACATGAAGGAGAGCGGCCGGTCTAACGTATTAATAAACATGGTTCACAATGCTAGTTTTGACACAGAAGAGGTTGAAAATGTATATTCGTATGCATTTGACGGACCACAACCTTATAATTATGAGCCTGCTAGGCGTCCAAGAGACCAGGAGCAGCTAACATCGGTCACATCACAACATTGTAAAGTTAGCGATCATATATCAGGCTATAACTAAAGTAGTATTGATAATATAGTAACGTTACTGGCAGGACTGTTGATACTGATCCATACCAAACTACAAACTACTACCGTGGATTGGGCAGAGAAGGAGTCCGAGAAAGTTGCTCCCCCATGTGATGTAATACGACGCGTTTGACGTATGACGTTAAAAAAAGCAGTTTTTAGTAGCAGAGCTCAAAACGGCTCCTTTCTCCTCTGAATTCCTGCCCTTCGGTCTCGTAAAACATATCAAATCATGCATTAACTTTTTTAATTGTAATTGTCAGGCAAGGTTAAGCATAAATCTAGTAAAAAAAAAAAAAACCTGCAAGTTGCTCTTTAATAACATGAATATGTATCAGTCTTCTCATCTTACTCTTGACAAAAACAAATTAGAATCCTTCCGAAAATGCTGAACTATTCTTAAAGGAATAAATCCTGAACCATTTCGCAACGCTGTATTCATCTTTGCATTATACTGCTGCTTTACTGTCTAAACTGTATCCACATTGTTGCATTCCTGCATAGTGAAAACCATGAAAATGTCCCATATGACCATAATTAGTTGAATACTGGGAATACATGTAACAGTCGTACATTTTTGGCTCGACTAAATTACCCCGTGGATGAAAGAAAAAAGGAAAAGCAAAACATCTGTTAACTCTGTCCTGCACCACGCCTCCCCGGGGGGGGACAAAACGGGAGAAACTGGAATACGGTGTATGTATGAGAGAGAATGTGTGTGTAGGTGTGTGGTTGAGAAGGGGGGGGGACAAGCTGGCAGGGGTAAGTATGAGAGGCAGGCTGGGGGGGAGCAAGGGAGGTGAGGATGGATGGAGTGCAGTGGGGGGAAAGAGAGGAAAACCTCAGCGGAACAAAAGACCTTCAGGATTAATTAGGCGTCAGATTGGTTGCAGGGCACAGCGGGGGGAGAGAGGGGGAGTTTAGCATTCTGGGAAGACCTCATGTCCACAGCCCTCATATTTCAACCTGCCTGCCCATGAGTATACAGCAGGCAGCTAGTTAAGGCCTGCGTTGTGCCTGGAACCACTGTCCGCTGGGTTATGGATGGAGCCCCTTCCTACGTCTTCATGTATTTTTATGTTATCCCACCGGGCAATGAGAGGAAACACAGAGGTCATATATGGAACTCATAATGTTTATATGATGGTTTCCCCCCCCCCCGTGTTATTTTTCCTCACATATTTTGTAAATGTGATAAGGCGTATGTGTATGAACCTGCAGGAAAATAGGTGCAATATTTCATAGTATTCACTCAGTTTGGCAGCATTTCTCCCTGCCCGAGTTCCCCTTGCCAAATTAGAGGAGTGTGAATGCACAAAATACATGCAGCTGAACCCTTACTGAACTTCTTACTTTCACTGACATTATCAGCTGAATTTATTTTCTTTCCGCAGCAACAACTGCTTCCAGAACAGCTGAATTGCTGATTCGGGTCACCGGCGTCACCTCTTAATTTGAGAGGCGGGCCCCGAAGTCGCCTGTTAATACCGTCTCCGTTGTCATTGTCACAGAGGGATGTTTCTAGGGCGACCTTTTGATGGCACATCTTTCCCTCCGATACAGGAAGTGCTGAACTCTGCATGCAGATGAAAGGCAGGGTGGCCATGGGTCATAATATCTTCACCCGACGGCGCGTCTCCGCGCAAAGCACTTAGCCGATCAAATAAGAGCCTTCCTGGAGGCTGGAGCAAATCATGGCCTTAGCACATTTGTACCAATAAATCAAACCATCACAGAGGTGGCTCCTACACACAGCTTCAATATATCTCAGCATCGTGAACTTTAGAACAAAGTCTTCTGGGTAGATGTGCAGATTAGACATTCGATTGGCTTCACAGAGCGAGTGATAAAGCTTCAACAGATTGTATTATTTGGAAATTGGGAAAGAAAATTCCACGGCTCACAGCATGAATAGTTATCATATGCTTTAGTCAGAGGCTGAGAGGAGAATATTTCAGTCCCTGTGACTTTTAAGCTTTTAGACTAAGAAAAGTTTGACCCAGTTGATTGTACTTATCCATCACATATGGTAAAAAGGTGATACATTACTAATAGCAAAGGTAGAGATGTCCTCACGGTTGCATATAACTTTCACTGCTAGTGCAGAATGCATATGCTCTGCCTTTTAAAAAATGTCCACCATTGCGTTAGCACCTGGTTGTACTTCAGCAGGTACATAACAAATCCATTCCCCCCGTCCTGTTTCCTGCGTCTGCACCCTGGCTGGATTTCAAGGCCTGTGTTGCACTCTCCTGTGTACGATAATTAACTTGGTGTTCCTGCTGATGGAGAAATGAAACACCCCGGTTGTTGACGGGCGCATATACAGTGGGGCAAAAAAGTATTTAGTCAGCCACCAATTGTGCAAGTTCTCCCACTTAAAAAGATGAGAGAGGCCTGTAATTTTCATCCTACAGTAGGTATACCTCAACTATGAGAGACAGAATGAGAAAAAAAAATCCAGAAAATCACTGTCTGATTTTTAAAGAATTTATTTGCAAATTATGGTGGAAAATAAGTATTTGGTCAATAACAAAAGTTCATCTCAATACTTTGTTATATACCCTTTGTTGTCAATGACAGAGGTCAAACGTTTTCTGTAAGTCTTCACAAGGTTTTCACACACTGTTGCTGGTATGTTAGCCTATTCCTCCATGCAGATCTCCTCTAGAGCAGTGATGTTTTGGGGCTGTCGCTGGGCAACACAGACTTTCAACTCCCTCCAAAGATTTTCTATGGGGTTGAGATCTGGAGACTGGCTAGGCCACTCCAGGACCTTGAAATGCTTCTTACGAAGCCACTCCTTTGTTGCCCGGGCGGTGTGTTTGGGATCATTGTAATGCTGAAAGACCCAGCCACGTTTCATCTTCAATGCCCTTGCTGATGGAAGGAGGTTGTCACTCAAAATCTCACGATACATGGCCCCATTCATTCATTCTTTCCTTTACACTAGGGGTGTAACGGTTCACAGAAGTCACGGTTCGGTTCGTACCTCGGTTTGGGGGTAACGGTTCGGTACGGTTCGGTACAACAAGAAAAAGCAAAAAAAAGTCCCAAATGCATAATTCCAGGTTTGTTCTAATTTATTTTTGAACAGTAGTGCAAGTTTCAGTTTTAAAAATAAGGAACTCTGACATTTTGAATAATTAACTGTATTAAACAGTTAAAAACAAACCATAAACACTCAGATGGCCATATTATCTTATAATGTAATAACATAATGGCTGATGTCAAACAAAAAGGTTTCATCAAGCTGTAAAACTAAAAAGAATGTCTTGATAATATTACATCATAAATAATAAGCCAAAAGCTTCCGTTATTTATGTTGGTCTCACTGCTTTCATGTCTCTTGGCTTCTTAAAAACAGCGGGGATCAGCTGTTGAACTGCTGTTGTCTTTTCCCGGGCTCTGGTGATTGGCAAATCTGGGTGATGCCTTCTGATATGATTTAGCATGTTTGGCGTGTGTTACCATTAGCATACCGCACCGCTGTAGAACAACGCCGACACACCGTCCTCGTCCGATCCACCACTCACACACCTCATCGTTATTGTAGTCCACAGGGAACCCGAAATTTTCCCACACAGCTGATTTAAAAGAAGCAGGTGGGTTCTAGCTCCTGTGTGTTATCTGAACTCACCATACTAACTTTTCTTCTTCTTGTATTTTGTTCGTTTTGTTGTGTTTTGTTCTTGTTCTTCATTTGTTGTTTAAGGGCGGCTGGCAAACAGCTTTCAGGCGCAATACCGCCCCCTGGATTATATATTGTATAATACTGCCCTGAATGACAGACTTTTTTCCCACTCGTAAAAAAAAGGCGTATTCGCCGTGTGACTGCATGTGCCGAACCGTGACGTCCGAACCGTGACGGTACGGGACGAATACGGATACCGTTACACCCCTACTTTACACAGATCAGTCGTCCTGGTCCCTTTGCAGAAAAACAGCCCCAAAGCATGATGTTTCCACCCCCATGTTTCACAGTAGGTATGGTGTTCTTTGGATGCAACTCAGCATTCTTTCTCCTCCAAACACGTCTAGTTCTGTTTTTACCAAAAAGTTCTATTTTGGTTTCATCTGACCATATGACATTCTCCCAATCCTCTTCTGGATCATCTAAATGCTCTCTAGCAAACTTCAGACGGGCCTGGACATGTACTGGCTTAAGCAGGGGGACAGTCTGGCACTGCAGGATTTGAGTCCCTGGCGGCGTAGTGTGTTACTGATGGTAGCCTTTGTTACTTTGGTCCCAGCTCTCTGCAGGTCATTGACTAGGTCCCCCCGTGTGGTTCTGGGATTTTTGCTCACCGTTCTTGTGATCATTTTGACCCCACGGGGTGAGATCTTGCGTGGAGCCCCAGATCGAGGGAGATTATCAGTGGTCTTGTATGTCTTCCATTTTCTAATAATTGCTCCCACAGTTGATTTCTTCACACCAAGCTGCTTACCTATTGCGGATTCAGTCTTCCCAGCCTGGTGCAGGTCTACAATTTTGTTTCTGGTGTCCTTTGACGGCTCTTTGGTCTTGGCCATAGTGGAGTTTGGAGTGTGACTGTTTGAGGTTGTGGACAGTTGTCTTTTATACTGATAACGAGTTCAAACAGGTGCCATTAATACAGTTTACGAGTGGAGGACAGAGGAGGCTCTTAAAGAAGAAGTTACAGGTCTGTGAAAGCCAGAAATCTTGTTTGTTTGTAGGTGACCAAATGCTTATTTTACTGAGGAATTTACCAATTAATTCATTAAAAATCCTACAATATGATTTCCTGGATTTTTTCCCCCCATTCTGTCTCTCATAGTTGAAGTGTACCTAGGATGAAAATTACAGGCCTCTCATCTTTTCAAGTGGGAGAACTTGCACAATTGGTGGCTGACTAAAGACGGTGAACCAAAGTCCACTCAAAACAGGCCAGAATGTTACTTTAGAGCAGGGGTACTCAAATACAAATGTTAAAGGTCCAAAAAAAATGTGTTTCAATAAGAAAAAGGTCCGTTTATTACGGTCATTTAACCCTTTAAAGAATTGCAACAAGATTCTTAACACGAGGTTGCAAAAACAAAAAGTCTCTGTATGCAGCAGTTTTCATTGTTATTTAGTGGGAATGCTGTTCCAACTAACTGTTATTCTACGGATGAAAAGTTTATTATTATTATTCCGCCGACGACTTATTTTGGTCCTCTTCTCCTCCCGCATTGAACATCGCAGAAACTCCGTTCAAACATCAAAACGTTCAGCTCGGTCGGGAATCGATGGCTTTTACTTTTCTCATTCATAACTTTCATAATTCCAGAGATACATCCCATAATGCATCACATTTTTAACATTGAAGTCAATGGGGGAAATCTTCATACTTCAACAAATCTTCATGCGATTCAACTGCTAACTGTTCATTCATACTTTCACTCAGAAACCTCATTCCAACTTTAACAAATCTTTCTGACATTATTCGTGTAAAACAACTTTTAAATCTGATTCTTACTTTTAGAGATATTAACATTTGTTCAGACCT
Organism: Pseudochaenichthys georgianus; assembly: GCF_902827115.2. Classification (NCBI taxonomy): domain Eukaryota; kingdom Metazoa; phylum Chordata; class Actinopteri; order Perciformes; family Channichthyidae; genus Pseudochaenichthys; species Pseudochaenichthys georgianus. Next base: position 6,411,624 of record NC_047522.1, on the reverse strand, counting down.
TGTTTTAGAGGTTTTATTCACATTTTAACATTAACTAGAGTGTGTGATGTCACAGCTAGAGTGGAGGACATCTTGAAATGTGCCTTCATATATTTTTTTTAAACTGCCATAATTCCCAAACCCTACATTCCTGAGACATAATTTATCATGACAAACGTAGGAAAACATTTCGTAGCTTGAGAAATGACAAATAATTAAGCAAAATAATTAAACTAAATGCCTCTTGAGAACATGAAGTGACAAAAACTTTCAACATTCCTCCATTGAAGCCCATTGTAATTTCAGGCAGATATTTCCTCACGGTAGCAGCCGCATACCTTTTAGTTAAACTGCCAAAAAGGCCACATTATTAACCCGAAAGTACACAAAAATTACACTTCAGATACTCAACTTCCTTGACATGCTTCACGTTTTGAAATTTCACAGATATCTGTTACGGTTCTTCCACAAAACGTTCACATGTAAGAGGTTTATCTCTCATTCAGAACAATGAAGCCTTTGAAGTCTAGGCACCTCATTAGCTCAACTATAAACACCTGTGCAATGGAACACGATGATGTCATCACTCCAACTGACATGCAGCAGACTTCAACAGTCCAGCTGTGAAGACATCTTCGGGACAGTTTTGAGATTTCTTCAAATGCCGTTGCCATGGCAACACAATGCTCGCCTTGAAACAAGGTTTTCTAGCTTCAGTGAAAATACTCCAAACAGCCCAGAACTTCACAGGTTTGGTAACGATGCAGCCATCAACGCATCTAAGGGTATTATGGGGTGTCATCAAATGCCGTTGCCATGGCGACAGACCACTTGCCATGAAACACGATGTGGCTGTAAGTCCAATCGACACGGTGCAATCGTCCCCCAATCTTCACTTGTATATCACTGGTCCATGCCTCAACAGCTCTACGCCAAATCTGAGATCTCACCATATGCCATTTCTATGGAAACGCATCCCTCGCCATAAAACATGATGTCGCCATAAGTCCAATGGACACGTTCCAATCGTCCCCCAATCTTCACTTGTATATCACTGGTCCATGCCTCAACAGCTCTACGCCAAATCTGAGATCTCAAGTGCTCAAACTTCACATGTGTGCTAACAGTCCAGCCTTGAAGACATCTACGGGACAGTTTTGAGATTTCTTCAAATGCCGTTACCATGGCAACAAAAATGCTCGCCTTGAAACACGGTTTTCTCATAACTTCAGTGAAAATACTCCAAACAGCCCAAGACTTCAAAGGTTTGATAACGATGCAGCCATCAACGCATCTAAGCGTATTATGGGGTGTCATCAAATGTCGTTGCCATGGCGACAGATCATTCGCCATCAACTTAGTTCAGAAGTTTGCGGTTCAAATATTCTGCTGCTTTTCCAAGCCTTTTTACTTTATTTTCTTCTCTCATCACACATTCAAGCCCCCAGTGTTCATGTATCATTTCAATCTAAATTCTTCACTTTCTTCTTACACATTTAATTTTAATCTAAATTCTTCACTTTCTTCTTACACATTTCATTTTAATCTAAATTCTTCACTTTCTTCTTACACATTTCATTTTAATCTAAATGATTCACTTTCTTCTTACACATTACATTTCAGCATAGCAGTTTAGCATCAGCTTTTCAGCATAAAGCATTCCCACTAGCAATTTCTTCAGGAATTGCATTCTCTAGTTGTGTCTGTGCTTGATCCCTCAGAGTCGCAGTGTAAGAGCTGCAGTTATAAATAAAGGCAGCTGCACCCTCTTTTCATTCCCATTAATGCTTTATAATGCTCACCACCTTCATCCCATCCCATGGCTCAGCCATTCAATTTCACTTTTATCGAGGTGATAGAGGTCCATAAAGCATTGCAGAATCTGGATCCACACAAATCGGCAGGTCCGGACAAACTTCCTCCTCATTTTCTTAAATTAGCAGCATACTTTATAGCTGAGCCGCTTACTTATCTTTTTAATTTAACTCTTTCCAACAATGAGATTCCTAACATATGAAAATCTGCATATGTTCTTCCTTTACTGAAAGGAGGGGATCCCTCATCTGTTAATAATTATAGGCCAATTTCAAAATTATGTGTTGTAGCGAAGGTCCTCGAAAAGCTTCTCAGTGAACAACTTAAATTATTCTTGGACACAAATGATATTTTGTCAGAACACCTATCCGGTTTTAGAACACAACACAGCACAACAACTGCTGCTATTAAAGTGGTGAACAACATAATTGAGGCATTGGACTGTAAAAAGTATTGTGCAGATCTATTTATTGATTTGTCAAAGGCATTTGACACAGTTGATCATATCATCCTGACGGAAAGACTTCACAGTATCGACTTATCTAGGCATACTGTAGGTTGGCTTTTAAATTATTTATCAGCGAGAACCCAATGCGTCCAATTTTCTGGGTCCTTTTCTTCCTTCCTCCCGATAGCAAAGGGTGTGCCACAAGGTTCCATATTAGGACCCATTCTTTTTACCATATATGTAAATAATCTATGTAATAATTTAGCAAATGCTTCTTACCATTTTTATGCAGATGACACTGTTATTTATTGTTCCTCTGCTTCTATAGAGCAAAGTCTAGATTTCCTCCAGTCTGCCTTTGATGTCATACAAACCCATTTATATCAACTAAAGTTCGTATTAAATGCTGAAAAATCCAAAGTGATGATATTTTCGAATAACAAAAAGTTACCATCTATTCTACCCAAGATTTGTACTGCACAAGAGACTGACATTGAGAGGGTCACTACTTACAAATATCTGGGATTTCTTATTGAACAGAACTTGTCTTTCAAGTTACACACGGAAAATGTTGTTTCAAAGCTAAAAATAAAATTAGGTTTCTTTTACAGGAATAAATCCTGTTTCTCTTTTCAGACAAGGAAACATTTGATACCTGCAACGTTTTGACCTGTATTAGATTATGGTGACCTGCTATACATGAATGCCTCTGACCAATGCCTAAAGAGCTTGGATACTGTGTACCATTGTGCCTTACGATTTATCACTGGATGTGGATATCAAGTACACCATTGCACTTTATATGCTGCTGCTAATTTGCCATCTCTGACTGCTCGCAGACTTTCCTATTGGTTGGGTTTTATTTATAAATCTCTGCTTGGGTTGGTTCCCTCCTACATTTGCACATATATGTGTCAAAGAGAAAGTCTATATGGCCTGCGCTCCCAAGATTTTATTGAGATGCTGGTCTCTACAGTGAGAACAAAACTGGGTAAAACAGCTTTTAGATATGCTTCCCCCACAGCTTGGAACAATGTACAGAAGGAGCTGAAACTCTCAGATTTCATCACTATGGGGGAATTCAGGTCCATCTTAAAGGACAGAGAACATGACACCATTGGTAGATGTGAGTGCTCGTATATCCTAAAATCGTTTAAAATGTTGTCAGTTTTGAATGATTTTAATAGTTTGTTTTACTTTGCATATTGACTGGCTAATGTGCCATTTTATTTGTATTTTACAGCTGTATTAGTCTGCTGTATTAGCCAAAACATGTTTAAATAAAAAAGATGCGAAAATCTGAATTATAGCTTTCCACCCAGCACCAGGGTGCAGTATTAAAAGTAGCTTAGCTTACTTACATTTAAATGTGACTACCCCTTCTTCTTCTATTGCTGTGTAATATTGGGTAATTGAATGCTATTAGTGGGATTTAGCAATGTTAGCGTTAGCAGTTACTTATTAAAGCTGAGATACAATATATCAATGAGATGCAAACAGCATTACTGGATTCCACATATCCTGTTTCTTGTTAAACTTGCGTACGTTGCTTGACAATTTGAATCCACTTCAAATGCAAAGATATTACAGAATGTATGTAACGTAATATTAAACTGACTAAACCATTTACAAGCCTAAAAGTAAAATGAATGTTGGAGATACATGGTTTTAACAGATTAGATCTTCCTTTCATGCATTAGTTGTTGATGTTTAGTCTGCTGTGTAATTGTAACCACATACTGCTGCGTGAAATTTCAGCATTGAGCATTGTGACATGCTGCATTACCTCATGTCAGTTTTCTGAATCTCCAACGCTTCGGGCCATAATCAGGTGGCACTCATGGAGTTATGCATGAGCGAACGCACACATACCTATACAATATGCATGGGCTGTGCTGTCATCCATAGGCATGTATGTATGCACAACATTCTACCATTTTCTCCTTTTGTCACTTTCCTCCACAACCCTAATGTCAAGCATCTTCCGCTCTGATAGAAAGACTTCTACAGCTTTGGCGTGTCTAGATGTGGCAGCTACTTCACACAAGAGCTGACATTCAGCGCTTTCTCTCAGTACTGTTATTAAAGCGCTTAAGGACGATACGTCCACAGATTGTGGAGGTGGCGAAACGATGATCTCCCTTTCCTAAGGTGAACCACTCATTTGTGTCTTTGTTTTTCTGAAAGTATTCACCTCAATCTCCCACATAACAGAAGGGAAAAAACAGCTTGTTAAATATCCTGTACAACGCTTGGTAGCTTGACACGCATTTATTAAAGAAAGTGTCTGGCACATGAGACAGCAGCGAGTGGTGTGTACTTTTCAAAAGGACTTTAAAGTACAAACTCAACGCACATATACACACACAATAGGTTCAGACCTTCAGTGTTCTTTGCCTTTCTTTTACGATATTGACTCTCCTTTCAGTCTATTGTCATGCCTCTCCTGCTCTCTCTGCTGGCCTGCTGCAGGAGCTTATGAAGTATGGGTGTGCACTTGAAAGGTTCCGCGGAAAGAAAAAGGGCACAAAAGAAACCATGTGCATTCGTTACAGTCTCTCTGGCGTTGTGCTAACTCTGCAAACGCCACGTGATGGATTTTTAGTAAATGTTAAGAGAGCAGGGGCCGCAGACTGATTTCTTTGGCATGCTCAAAAGCCTTTCTCACGTGGTTATTTGCATTCATTTCATCCGCGGGCTGTGAAGTGCATATTATATTGTGCCTGTGTGCACAGCGGTTGGCGGTGAGAGGGATCATGCTCTGTTTAAGCCTCTTCTGTCAGGGGATGTTTGCTAAAATCCACATTCATCAGTGCAGAAAAAAGCTGCGCTATTTTCACCAAAGGGCATGTGTAAACGTATAGCAACTGTTAGATAAACACATCACTGTTTTGGGAGAAAGCCTCATATTGCCAGCTGAAAGAATTGAGTGAAATAAGTAATGTGATTTCACATAACATTGATCATATAATATCACACAGCCAAGTTGGGCTAGTAGTGAATCTCGCTGTAAAATATAATGGAACACATTGGGGTTTTTTCGGAGCTGATGGTAGCAGTAGCTCAGGAGTGTGCCATCTCACTTCATCAGTTTTTGCACACTGGGACAGAGTTGCACTCTGAATCTCGTTGTATTTTTTGTACAATGACAATAAAAGGCTTTAACTTTATCTCTGTTGAAAGTATCAATTTGGATATTGTAAAAAAAGGCACTGGGAAAAGAATAAGTTAACATTTAAATTATCCCGGAAACAGGAAACCAGTTAATCTAAGCGATTAACACAACTTAAATCTAAATAGAAATTGATATTATCTCATATTTTATCACATTTTGTCTGCATGCCTACAGGCTCACACCAAAGGGCGTGATTAGATTAGGTTACCTGTCCAAACCGCTCCATTATTCTCACCATTTTCCCGCATGTCATTGGGGCGCCACAAACACAACATTGGCATTTCCCATGATCCCTTGTTGACGGTTAGAAATTCAAAAAGAGCACCCAGGGCTATGAATCAAATGTCAGCTATGGCACTGTGGTGGAACCGTATCAATATCTGATGATGTATGGCTGGCTGTAGGGGCTTCTGGCCACAGCCACACCCACAGACACGGCACACAGTCCGCTCCACACTTAGTCACCAGTGGAGGGGAGTCCGCTGGATAAATGACCCCTTCAGAAGCAAATGGACTCACTGCAAAAACATCCAACTGAAAACGTCAAAAAGCTTCAGTACTCAGCCAGGAGATTTAAGATACTGTGATGAATTATTTCCCACTGTTATTGTTACTTTTAAACAAATATAGGGTAACATTTGCTCTGCATTGTGAATGTACTGTAAAATATAGATTTTGGCATCATTGGTGAAAGGTTTTATTTGCGTACAGTAGTGAGTTTTTCTGCATTGGCATTAGCAGCACATCATACCTTTGACAGTACAATATGTTACAGGCATGCTTGACAAGGAGACAGAAAAGCATCTGAAAGCACCAGTGTTTCCCCTCGTCTGCGTCTCTAATCTCTGCGCCGAGAGGGAAACGGTGCTTGGCAACAGACTTTCCCAGGCAGTGTTCAAGCGGTGTTTTTGTTTTTTTTGAAGTCTTGCTGATTCCCAGGGTCGAGCCTGTCAAAAGGGCCATACCCGTATCTTCAAGAGCAGCAGAGATGGAGGCGCGGCCGCCTCTTCTGAGCGGAGGCCGACACAATCGTCCACCCTTTAGAGGCAGCCATCACATCACTCCAAAGGAGCCATTTGAATGGCGCCGCTCTTTAATGGCATAAAAGGTGATGCTAGATCCTGCCGTCCTCCCAAATGTTCGTTTTCGGTTTTTTGGTTATTATTTCTCTGGCTCTGCCCTGACCGGCGTTAACTATATCAGATTCCAGAAAGGAGATGGATTAGAGAAATAACTGATACTGAAGGTCTGTGAGTGCACACCTGAGACTTTTATTAAAAAGTTAGTGTCTATGTCAGTGTTATGATCGAAGTGGATATCTGACCACAGCTAGTGAATATTGTTTGTTATTTTATTCAACATGTATGACTTCAAAAACCCTGCTCGTGCTGTGTTCACTGGATATCAAACCTGCAATGCTGCACATTTGTCTAAATACTGATTCATGCAAGGGAAACTGAATCAAATTCCAATTCTCCACATATAAAGACATTTAAAACCCCCAGATATCCACTTCTGACAACTGGAGTCCAAAAATGTAAGCATCTTTAAAAGGTCACGTTATTCCAGTGCAAATAGAGAGGTATGCTTTCTATTAATTCATTTGGCCTCAGCAATACACATTGTACAGTACTCTACCCAGAAGTGAGTCACAGAGGAAAACCCCCAACTGTTGAGTATTGAGTGACAATTTGTTTGCAGTTTATTAGCACTTAGTGGGTAGCTTGTCCCTTTTTAAAGAAGTGGCTTATATACAGTAGCTCTTCAATATCATGACGAGGCTTAAATCCTTACTGATGTGCAGGAGTGTTGTACTTCCCTATGTGATATTTGTTTATAACATTTCTCCCCTGAACGATACTGCAGACCCCACACTCGCAACACAGGTTTCCCTCTCTATCACTTTACTCTCGCTGCTCTCTTTGCAGAATCATGTGCAGATTAATGGGAGGTGTGTGTGAACAGCCCTCAGGCGCCTCTGGAGTGGCCTCCTCCTCCTCCTCCTCCTCCTCCATCCTCCCTTAGTCAACTACGTACTGTAGATGATAGACTTGTTAAATCCTCATCTCTGACCCTCTCATTTTCTCCTGTGTCTCCATCCCTACTCTTTTTTTCAGCGCCTGGCTGTTCCCCCCCCCTCCCCCTCTCCCTCTCCCTCTCCCTCCTTCTCTCCATCTCTCTCAGGGGTAGGTCATGTTATCTTTTCGCAGGAGTTTCTTTACCGGCCCTTGGTGCATAATATATAAAGCCGCTGGTGTGTGTTTTACTCTGTGCCTGACATTATTAAGTCGTTTCAGGCGTATCGCTGCTTTTATCTCCACCATGGAGGTTAATCAGAGGGGATTTACACCCAAACGACTCAGATGCACTCCAATCACTGTCACCTTTTCTTTGTCCTCCTCTTGCTCTCTGTCATGTCCTGTGCCCTGTGCATATTTTGGAGACAGAATTAGGGATAGGATGTTTGTCACGTTTGTCATGTTTAAATGTAACTGGTTAGCAGAGATGACTCATCATGATTATGTACAGTATGAATGCAATAGGGAAAGTGCAATTTGATTATGTATGTGCAATAGGGAAAGTTCGGTACCTGTATGTTTCTTGTTGTTTCTTTGCCATGTGATATATGTGATCTCTGTTCTTTATCTATGACTGATTGACCTGAATGTTTTTTATGTGTATTATCTCGATGCCCAAGACAAATTTCTCCTAAGGGAGACAATAAAACTCTATCTAATCTAATCATAATAGCAACTTCTCTGTACAGCGTGGTATATCTAGAAGTATGACGCAGCCTTACAGTACGTTACATAAACACGTAATATAATTGACACTGTGTAATTGTTGCTTAACGTAATCAAATTCAAACACTACAGGTTTTGAACAGAGTGTAACATTTCATACAGAAGTATTATAAAATGAAATATAAAAATCCTTTTATTTGTTTTTAAAGTCCTATATAGCAGAACTCCTCCATCGCTACACCCCAGCCAGAGCTTTAAGGTCTGCTGACCAGCTGTTGCTGATAGTGCCTAAGACCAGGCTCAAAACCCAGGTCACAGAGCCTTCGCAGCAGCTGGCCCTAGGCTCTGGAACACTCTGCCCCTGCATGTGAGGCCGGCCCACATACTAGGTTTTTAAATCCTCACTAAAAACACACTTCTTCTCCCTGGCCTTCTAGTCAGAGCCGAGCACGACTCCTGACTATTCCCTGTGTTTTTTATATTTCTGTTGTAAATGATTGTCTTTTATTGTGATTGTAGTCATGTGTTCTTATTACATGTACAGCGCTATGGCTCGATCAAAAATCGCTTTTAAATGTGCTATATAAATTCAACTTGATTTGATTTGATAAAACACATTTTTATTATCTTCAAGAATATTTTGGTACATTTTGATGACCATACTTATGTACTTTAACAAAATAAAATGCAGCAAGATCAGTGACAGCTAAGTGGAAAACCACTGTCGAGATGCACACCACGTAGAGGTAAACCACGTAGAAAACCATGCAGTGGGTTTGTTGAAGGGTATCTGGGGACCTGGCAAGCATGGTGTCCGGGTTACACACCAAACATGGAACCATGCATGGGCCAGGCCCTGATAGCTTCAATGTTGTCGTAACAGGCGGTGCTTGTTTGATCAGATGAAGAGAATTTAGACTGATAATGAGTTTTAGAGTCAGTCGCGCAGAACATCTGCGGTTGGTGGTTATGATTCAGTGGCTTCGGTTCGTTTTGGCTTGAACGTTGGGGTTTCATTTCTCAAATTAATGTTTGGATTTAGGCTTAAAAGCATTTGTGGCTTTCAGCAGATGTGACCAATCAGAGGACATATGGAGTTAGCAGTGACAAAAGTTTCACTTACACCATTTTGTTTTAGTTGTTAGGGTTTCTTTTAACTAATGGTGATTAGAAACGGATGTTCTCATGTTCCTTTGTTTATGTGGTGGCACAACATGTCTCATTGTTTTTGGACAAACTGTCAAGATACTGAGTTACAAGTTGTGATTTCAAGATGTTTAAAGGGATTGCCAAAGTCAGTAAATTCATCCTCTGGGGACCATGAATGTCTGCAAAAGATTTAACAGCAATAAATCCAATAGTTGAGGAGATATTTTAGTCTTGGGCAGACCTACTCTTGTTCTATATTGGAAGCTGCATGTGGTCTTAGTCGATATTAAGATTTTACAGTTAGGAGGAACTGGGCCATGGGGATTGATTATGGCCCCAAGTAGAGAGTAGGAGAGAAATAATGATCTGCTTCTATGTTTAGCATCATCACCGGGAAGTGTCCTTGGTTTTTGGTCGGGGCTATCATTCTTGTGGTAGCTCATCCATGACTCTGATCCTTACCACATGCACCAGGCCCTGCCGTCTTGGTTTCAACCTTTTCCAGCCTAATGAGGGGATTCCTGCTTGAGCTCTGCTTTGCTGTTGGAAACCTGTGGTGCAACGTCCCATATCAGCCACAACGGGGAAAGAAGGATCTGTGGCAAAGACAGATCAATTGCTCCCTCTCTCTTGCGCTCCTTTATCTGTCTTTGTTTCTTGCTCACTGACATGAAGCATGAGCTTTGAAAGGGAAAGACCTTTCCCTATGACGGCGGTGGCGGCACAGTGCTGCCCGGGTGCCTGATCTGACTGACAAGGCCCCGCTGTTCAGGCAAAGCGTTTGACACACAAACACACACGGAGAGAAATCTGTTCAGCCCACTGCAGGGCTATCTGGCCATCACACGGGAAAAGGTTGGACATAGTTAGGCGCGGTGCTGGATTGTTTCACAGCACTCGTTCAACTTCTCTGGGTTTCACTTTGTCATCACACGACACAACGGCATCACTTTCTGTCAATAGAAAAGCGAGACAACAGAGCCACCTCCGAAAGAAGATCCAAGTACAAGCATTGACACATCTTGTTTATTTGTTCCTCTTGTGATGCTGATCTGGAGGACAGAGAGAAGAAGCTGAAGATTCATGGGTGAGAGTGATGCTTCGTGTCATATGGAGAACAAACAGAGGGAAATCTGTCTCGCCGCAAGGAGTCTGGCTTTTTGAGAATCTAAAAAGCCCCCAGAGGCAACGCCTCCACTAAATGAATAGATATCCATTTTCAAAAGGCTCGTGCTTGGTGGCAGGCGGGATATCCAGGCAGAGGGCAGACACTATTAAAACTCGGGAGAATGAGTTGTTAAATACCTCTATAAAGAAATATAAGACATGGCCTGGTTTTTATGCTGCCTGGGCCGCTCTGCAGGCGGGTGATAAGGCGGTGAGGGTGGTGGCATGTGTGTGTTTTCCTGAGGGCGGGGTCAAATCAAGACCATATCCACCCCCATGCCACTCTAACATGAGCAGTGTTGTTCATAAACACACACATTAAACATGGCTGCCTCACATCACACTCCCATGCTTCACCAAATTAAACTGAAGCATATGGGGAGTGTTATGGAGGGCCCTAAAATGGAATCACGAATGAATCTCCAGTCATCGTTTCCCTTAGAGGCCTTAGTGCTAAACAATACATTATACAATTGAGCCTTTCCTCACAACACATACACACTCATACCATCACCACGACCAGCATGCACAGACTTCTAGGTCAGGCCACAGCAGAGAAAATGTCCCCGTTGACATTTTGTGTTTCTGGCACAATATTGACTTCAGAGGAAAGACGGCAGGAGGATTGTTGGTGACATTCCACATTAACTCCGAGATAGATGCCGAACTGTTTACGTGCACAAACAGTTGGGGAGTAGGAGTGAGGGAGGGGTGGATGGATGTAATGGACCGATAAAAAAAAAAACGGACAGATGAGCAAAATAGCCCAGGCATATATTTAGAAATCCTCATCATGTTTGTTTGCACCGCCTCTGTAACATTGGCCAGCGTGGTCATAATCTCACCAAAATCACACTGGTTCCCCTTTTAATTCAAGCAAACAAAAGCAATTTACTCTGAGCCTATCAGGTGAAATATAAATCAATATTCCTTTATTGACTGTCAGTAAATCATGACTACATGTATTCGAAAAAAGTCCCTCGTATTGACGAACCTTAGGTTTACCACTCATAGCGTCTTATTCAGCCCCAGCAGGTAACTGTTTTTAGTAGGTTTTTTTAAAACTGTACTGTAATAAAGTCCAGAGCATAACAGCAGGGATACACAGTAAACTATTAAGTTGCTGATGTTGAAAATCATTTAGTAGCTTAGATACTTTCCTCAACAGTTTTTTCAGACAAAGAACACTGCGCTAAAAGGAGAGTCAATATAGGACCTACATTCGTCAGGTGGCAAGAAACATGACTCCAAATGCTATACTAATGTCCTTAATTTCACTGTTAAGTAGCTTGTTTCACTGTCCTTATGGCATGATTCGACACTTTTATTCTCTTAACAGTGAAATGTAACTGTAAGGTGCCTTCAAAAGAAATGTTAAACATATTTTCCTCGGCGAAAATTCGGCAATGAACATGTTTTTTCTCCACCAGGAATTAAGTAGGAGGAGAATGATTGGTAGTTTCAGTGTAGTTTTGTTGTGAAATGAGCTTCCCTTATCATAGGGTGCAGACCCTGAGAGGACTCACTGACAAAGCTATACTTGGATTCAAAAATAGGTTTGTGTTTTGGAAATGCAATATTCGTTTACTATTGGCTTAATTTGATTTCAACCTGTGTTGGTTGGTTCTTGGTTGATTTTACACATCATTACACTTTAGTTTGACTTCAAATGGCCATTCTATCTGCCTGGGATGCATGAAAAGACAAAGAGTAAACGGGGTCATTTGGCAGTGGATCCGTTTCCATTTTCTTTCTTGCAACACCTCTTAGCCTCGGAGCCCACGCACAATAAGGGGCACACTCTGGACTTAATTATCTCAAAGGGTCTGAATATCTCTAAGGTTGTGGTGACTGATGTTGCACTCTCTGATCATTCCTGTGTTTTCTTTGAGAGCTCTATTTCTGTTCACAAAAATGTTCAAAAAGAGATAACCACAAAGCGATATTTAACTGAAAATACTAGGGAAATGTTTACTCAGAAATTCTCTTCCACACTTGCCCCTGCTAACACCTCAGTAAATGAAATAAATAAATAAAAATGTTATAGATGCCATTGCTCCAACTAAGGTAAAGGAAGTGTCTGGCAAGAAAATATCTCCATGGAGGAAAGGCCATGACCGTGAAAACAGAAAAAAGAGAATGTCGAAAAGCTGAACGCAGGTGGCGAAAAACAAATCTTCAGGTTCACTTTGAAATCTATAAAGAGAGACTTAGCCTTTATAATTTGGAATTGAAAAACGCTCGACAATTGTTCTTCTCTGACATCATTACCAAAAACAAAAACAACGCCCGTGCCTTGTTTGCGACCGTCGACAGACTAACTAACCCCCCAGTGTCAGTAGCCTCTGAATTTCTATCCACCAGGGCATGCAATGATTTTGCCTCCTTCTTCACTGACAAAATTCAGAAAATCAGACAAGCAGTCAGTGCCTCTGCATCAGGAACAGCAAATGTGTTGTCTCTGTGTCCACTTAACATCAATTCAAACACCATGACACAATTCCATCAGATTAATGATAAAAACCTAGAGGACATTATACAACTTCTGAAATCCTCCTCATGCTGCCTTGATATTATTCCAACAGGATTTTTCAAAGATGTTTTGCCTTGCATGGCCTCAGATCTACTTCATATAGTAAACAAATCTCTTCACTCAGGTATTTTTCCACAGGCCCTGAAAACTTCAGTCATTAAACCGCTCTTAAAAAAGAATAATCTAGATGCTTCAGTAATGAACAATTATAGGCCCATATCAAACCTGCCATTTCTAGGTAAAATCATTGAAAAAGTTGTTTTTCAACAGTTGAGTAATCTTTTGCATTTAAATAACTGTTTCGATGTGTTCCAGTCAGGCTTTCGTCCAAACCACAGCACTGAGACTGCTCTTGTAAAGGTCTTTAATGACATCCACTTAAACACAGACAGTGGCAGAACTTCAGTGTTAGTATTATTAGATCTCAGTGCTGCGTTTGACACTGTTGACCACAGCATATTACTAGACCGACTGGAAAACTGGGTGGGACTTTCGGAAACAGTTCTAAATTGGTTTGAATCCTACTGTACCTAAAGGACAGAAACAACTTTGTTTCTATTGGTAAATACACATCTGAGTTGACAAATATGACATGTGGGGTTCCTCAAGGCTCCATCTTGGGGCCTCTTCTCTTTAACGTCTACATGCTACCACTGGCTCAGATAATGAAAAACAACAAAATAAGTTACCATAGCTATGCAGATGACACACAAATGTACGTAACAATTTCACCAGGAGACTGCTCCAATTCAAACACTGAGTAAGTGCATTGAACAAATCAATGACTGGATGTGTCAGAACTTTCTCCAATTAAACAAAGATAAAACTGAGGTAATGGTTTTTGGAGCCAAGGCAGAACGTATAAAAGTTAGCGCTGAGCTTCAGTCTGCAATGTTCAAAACAACAGATAAAGCCAGAAATCTAGGTGTAGTCATGGACTCTGACCTGAGTTTCAACAGTCACATTAAAACAGTTACTAAATCAGCCTACTATCACCTAAAGAATATATCTAGGATTAAAAGACTAATGTCACAGCAGGATTTGGAAAAACTTGTCCATGCTTTTATCTTCAGTAGACTCGACTACTGCAATGGTGTCTTCACAGGTCTCACTAAAAAATCTATTAGGAAGCTGCAGCTGACTCAGAACGCCGCTGCTCGAGTCCTCACTAACACTAAGAAAGTGGATCACATCACTCCTGTTCTGAAGTCTTTACACTGGCTTCCTGTGTGTCAAAGAATAGATTTCAAAATACTGCTGCTGGTTTATAAAGCTTTGAATGGTTTAGGCCCAAAATACATTTCTGACCTCCTGCTAAATTATGAACCATCCAGATCTCTCAGGTCTTCAGGGACTGGTCAGCTTTCTGTCCCCAGAGTCAGAACTAAACATGGTAAAGCAGCGTTCAGTTATTATGCTCCAAATATCTGGAACAAATTCCCAGAAACCTGCAGGTCCGCTGCAACTCTGACTACTTTTAAATCCAGGCTGAAGACTTTTCTTTTTGTCGCTGCTTTTAATTGAACTATTCATATCTTAGACTGCACTGTAATTTTTATCCTTGTACTTTTTCTTTTAATGTTTAATTGAACTATTCATATTTTAGACTGCACTGTAACTTTTATCCATGTATTTTTTCTTTTAGTGTTTAATTGAACTATTCATATCTTAGACTGCACTGTAACTTTTATCCATGTATTTTTTCTTTTAATGTTTATTTTATTAGCTTTTCTTTTTAATGACTGATTTTCAATGCCATTTTCTTAATGTCTTTCGTTTTTTGTAAAGCACTTTGAATTGCCTTGTGTTGAAAAGTGCTATATAAATAAACTTGCCTTGCCTTCTTTATTAAAGCTAATGTGTGTATTGCTGCAATAAATCTCATCCGTTGCAGCTGTAGTTACTGCTGCTGCTTGTTTTCTCCACCCTGAGGAGGCCCAGAGGAACTGCTTAGTAAATTGGTCAGAACTAATGCAGGAAGATGCACCAGGTGGGATGAGCAACACAACAGCCTCCACGGCAGCTTCTGCTCCAACCAGTCCCTGTACTCTCAGGGGAGCCTCCATCAGTAACCTGAAACAGATTTCGTAAAACAAATTCCAAAATGTAGCTATATAGAGCAACGTTGATGCTCATCCATGAAGAAGCTTCCTCTCGCTGTGTGGCAGCCCGCCCTGATGTTCTGTCTGACTGAGGAGCGAGATCCTTGGCCCCGTTTTTATGCCACATTAGGCCCACACTGAAGGTGGCACTCAACACCCCCCGCTGAGGAAAGCAGTGTGTGTGTTAAGAGAAACGATAGGGGACAACATGAGGAATGACAGTACAGGCAGATCTACGTGTTTAGATTGAAGCTGATATAAACCAGGAAAGGAGTTATTTTGTTAAGAAGTGAACCACAGCTGGAAATCACAGACTATTTTATTTTGTGTCAGTTGATGTAGATTATGTTGTTTCCCCACTCCCACACAGGATGAGGAAAGTATTATCTTTGACTTAGTCCTGGCACATCACTGCCCTCTATCCCATATCAGCATGAGAGAGGGAGGAAGGAAGCTAAGGGACGAATAAAAGGCGAGACCTGAAGAGTCATGCTTTCAAAAAAGATGGGAAGAAAAGAAGAGGCACTGACAAAGAGAGATGAAAGGGAATAGAAGAGGGAGAACAAAAGGGGGAGGAAACAGGGTGGAGGCACATAAAGCTGGGCCGCATGCCAGGGTCTATTCCACCTTTGCTCTGCAGGCCTTTCTGAGCTGCCACCTTCTCTCACCTCTGTAATGTCATCAATGAAAAGGCCTTTAGGAGGGATGGAGGACTTGACTCGGGGTTCAGACTGTGACCGACGCTGCCAAGCCGAGCCAGAATCTGTTAGAATTAATTGGTTGTCCCTTTCAGGTACAGGGAACAAGGCGGGTGTTTTTTCACATTTGTGTAAGAGATGTTTCGACATAACCAGCAAATTCCACATTCCACAATACTTCAAAACAAGTGTGTTTTTCTATCTTCATGGAAGGCTTGACTATCGGGGAGGGATATTTAGGTCAAAAGGATATACAAATATATAATTCATTGACTTTGGCAGCAACTTTGGTGTTAGTGTGAAACTGTTCAATGACCCAACATAAAATAAATGTACAACATGGCTGCAACTAAGGATTATTTAAAAAGTATTAGTAATTATTTTTCACTCAAATCTATTTTGGTTTGTCCCATCAACAGTCCAAAACCCAAGGATATTTGTTTTAAAATTTAAATAAAAGCAAAAAGCATGGCAAAGCAAATATTGTATACATATTTGATAGATGAACAACTGAAGCCATTTTAAAAAAATGTAGCAAAAAAGACTAAAGTAACACATTTAGAACTGACTATAAAAAAAATCTTTGTTTATCCCGGTTTGAAATCTCGAAACCTTTTCGAAAAATACTTCAAACACTCCAAAAACAATGATAATCAACACGTTGAAAAGAGTCAATATGCAGCAACCTTTTATCTTCTGAATCACTGTTGTGACAAGTTAGTTATAAAACAAGTATTTCAGATTAGGTCTTTAGAATAGCCTGTACTTCAACAATTGTATATTATACCTGACCTTTTGCAAAGGGTGAATACCTTGGTAATATATATTGACTTCTTAGAGTCCTTGGTCACACTGAATTTATGTAGAGAATTCAGCCGTTCTGGTTATTCATTCCTGTCACCGCAACATGAGCTGCTCTGACTAAGGGCTTGACAAACAGGGTCTTTGACTGGATTGATTATTCAAGCATAAAGTAAACAACAACTTTCCTTTCTTCCTGTCACTCTTGCCTGTTGTTAAAGGGACGTACACTCATCTCAGAAGCGACCTGTCATGTGACCGTTATAGAGCTTGATGAGAGGTCATGATAACTCTTGAATAGAAGAGCCAAAAAGTGATCCACTCTTGACTTTTCTTCCATTTCTTTTCTGTTCTATCACCCCCGAAAAGCTTCAGGCTGACATCATCAGAGCAGAAATATGTGCGTACATGGACACAAACACCACAAGCTGTGAGCTCTTGTACCATCAGTTCTCACAGAGTATTTCACAGCCCTGACGAGGGCCATAATGAGCAATATGCTCACTAATTCAGTCACCCCTACAGATTTTCATCCTTAATCTCTCTCCTTCTCGCTTACTCTCTGCGTTCGTCACCGTGGCATCTGTTGATGTCCTTTTAGCTACTGGGGGCTCAATCTGTCCAAAAGGGCCCACGATGCTGCCACTTTGTTGCTACCGTTAGCGTGAAGGCCGATCTGAAGCTAAGCCCTTAACTACCACTGGAAGAAAACACATTAACAGTTAGGGGAAGTGGTTGATGTGATCAATATGTCTTCGAGTATTGTTGGTTTGGTGGGACAGATGTGGTGAAGAAATCAAGAAATCCAAATCAGTTAGCATTTTATATTGTGTCACATTTGGTCAACTTGGTATTAAATCCTACAGGTTGTTGCTTTGCACAAATAGACTTAAAGCACATATTTTGTTAATTCCTTTGAAGTAATGTATAATTGCTATACACATAAAACTGACTTGAACTGAACATAACATATGGCAGAGCTGTGTTGTCATACTGATATTCTGTACAAATTGTGAAGTCCACTGAGACAAAAGTAACATTTGTGATATTGGGCTATATAAATAAAGATTGATTGATTGATTGATTGATTGATTGATTGATTGATTGATTGTTGGCAAGTATATGGCTGTACAATAAGAAACCTGGGTGTTTACTTCCTCTGTACGAAAAGAGAAGTCTCCCAATGGCAGACGTTGTGATTGAAATCACTGCACAGTCAAAGGATTACATGACTTCCTCACCTCAAATAGTTCCTACACTAATGTTGGCTTAATTGTATGTTATTTTGTATGTGTGTAATAGTAATATGTGTGTGTTTTGTTGGCATTTGGCCAGCTGCCATGACTATAACCTTAATCTCTTTTTTCTGTTGGTGATGCTACTGTTTTTTATCATCTGTATTCACTAATGTATGCATACACATGTTGACAATTTGGACAATTTAACAAAAACAAAGGCAGAGACAGCTTTTTTGAAAATAAAAAAGTGTCAAAATATATTTAAAAAATACTGTAAAGAGGAAGAAAAGGCCAAAAGAAAAGAAAGAGGGAGAGAAGAAATCAAAAATAAATAGGCAGAGAGGGAGATCTGTTTGGATGAGGATTTATTTCAGGAGAGCCTTGCAGGATATGGTTGGCTTTGTAGCAATCATTCTTTCTTCTCATACTTACACACCTACACACTCCCTAATACACATGCATGTTAACCCAGCTACATGCTGACATTTACAGTTATATTTGTGGCATTAGCAGCAGGAATGATCCTATAACTGTTGAACATATTAGTTTTTGTTATTTGTTTGTTAAACTCAAATAGTTTTAAAGTATGGTGGTGTTCGAAACATCACTATGATAATGTACAGAACATAAATAATGAATTTAACATGAATCTGCATGTATTCATAGCGAACAGGTAAGGCAACCTTTTTTTAAACACTGCATTAACAGATAAGGGAAGTGGAATATTCTATAGTAAAAATGAAACCTGTGAAGTCAGCCTCCATACAGTGTGTCGAGTAAAAATTAAGAGGGCCGTTGTGTTTTTCAGGACTTTGCCGATTCAATATTCCACTTGGTGAGGGAGAAGTACCGGTCCCTGGTGGGCGGCTGCAGTCCTGCGCATGCTCGCCACAAATCCCTGGCAGGCATCGTAATGACCCGAGGTATGGCAAATTTCATTGACTTTTATATATCACTTTGAATTATTGAAGTGTTGCAATATAGGCAGAGCGAATGAGGGAGGTAAGAAGATAGAAAGAGATGACTAGAAATGGGAATTCTGGATTGAGAGAGAAATGATAAACTGAGGAAGGGCCACTCCATGCTGTACCTTGCGCTCGTGCTGGAGAATATACCCTCCTGATGAATTATTGACTATTCAGAGTCTCTGAGGAGAATGAGACATGGTGGTGGTGGTGAGTGTCAGTCATCCCCACTGCATTCTGGACTCGCTGTGCTCAGGCACATTTGACAAGGCTTCCAGAAGCCACAGTGGAAACCTTAACTAAATCATTTTAAAACTTAATCTGAAACCCGACCGAGTGACACGCTGAAGGAACAGTGAAGAGGGGGAAGCTGTTCACCTGCAGCATGACACTATGAGTTATGACTATGCATTTATCTTTCATGTGTGGTGTTTGTCGCACATTACATCATTCACAAATGCACATATCAACACACGCAGAGCCAAGCAGACTAGAAGCATTAAACCCAGGAATGTCTGCCATGAAATGTTTATGAAACAAGCGATCATGTTTTTCTCAATCTGCTGCTTGTGAAACACCGATGAACATTTGAAGTTAACATTTTGTTTTGCAGACATTTAGCCCTTGTTGGCTGTAGAACACTGGAGCTACTAGCCCTGGAAAAAAGTAAAATCTTGCCGATGTATGTACCATGTGTTCACCCTGCAGAATTGCTTTTAAATGAGCACATTTTGAAGAAGAAGAAAACAGTCTCCACTCATTGAGATCTAATACATTATAATATCATAATAACAGAAATACAATTCCTAATGCATACAAAACCATCTCTGAAGTATGCTAGCTACCAGACCAACAGCAGAAATATATGCTGACCCTTCTCAACATTTGGCATATTCCAAAGTACATGTGGAAAATAATGTATGTATCTGCCCGGTGGTTCGGATACGAACCAACATGCACTGAGTTATTCCTCAGACTATGCTGCACCATTCCACAAGTTTGATGAAAATGTGGATAGTAATTTTAACATAACCCTGCTGACAAACAGAGAAAAAGACAAACAAACAAAACTAAAAACATAACCATCTTGTTGTTTGTAAAATCACCTTAACCCTGAGAAATGTGGGAACACATAACAAACTCAAGTACACATGGAAAGCAGCCAGGTTAGACAGAAAACAGATATAGTGTGATTTTGCAAAATGTGGGTCATTTGTGTAGGCTTTAATATACTGTAGCAATGACCATACTAGGGGTGCACAATCGCAATATTAGGTAAGGGCAGAATAAATTCAAATATAATTCTGAGCAAACTTTAGTTTTTTTTGTGTTACAGTAGACTACGGTCTAAAAAGAACATCCTCTTAAAAAAGTCCCACCATGTACATTGTGTACATAATTTATTATGATAATGTGAATTATCATATTTGCAATATTAGTCCAAATAAACGCATTTAGTCCTGTTTTTTCCAAATGTTGCAGCCCTAGAGCACACCCACCCACACAAATGCCAACAGGTCTGCACATGTGGAGTCCTACCACACACAAATCCATACACACATACAGAGGAGTGTTATCTCCCTGTGAGGCTGCAGGCTTTGGGTGGGGGGGGATAGCTGAGGTCAGTGAGGAGGCATTGGTATCTCTGCTGTCTTTGGAGTGCTGCAGCTCATCAGTTTAGACTTCAGTGAGACCGGCGCTCGTCCTGACCTAATCCAATCCCTCTCCTCTGCCTCCCAGTAATTGCTTCTGTTTGTTTATTAATAGCACACGTTATCTTCAGTGCTCCAGACATAACGCTGCCAAGTATTCGCAGCGAGGCAGCAGCGGTGTGGTGGCCAGCGTCCGTGCAGTCAGACACCCAACTTGACAGGAACACTGGGGAGTCCTGTTCCCTCTCCCTGCCTGTGTCTCAGGCCTCTGCTTCTGCCTGAAGAATATTAATCAGGGTCTGTCTTTGAACTGGAGACAGACTTAGATCCCCCCTCTCCACCCTTTGCTGGTGTCCCACCGAGACAGTTGAGCCCAAACCTGAGTGAGATTAGCCTCGCCTCCAGGCTGAGAGTTGCAACATGACCGCCAAAGTAAACCGCCAGCACACATTGTCAAATAGTGTGGAAAATCTCATCTGAATCGATCAGAGACAGCAGTGGGTGAGGAGATGGTAAACAGGGTTCAGATGTGCTCAGAGACATGAAAAATCAGGAAGGTCCACATGGAAAAAAAGACCCCCCCCATTACTCCTTTTTACTTGTTTGTAGGATGAGATAAGAGGAACTTCTTCTGAGGCTTTTTTATTCAGCAGGGTGATGAGACTCCAAGTGGGGAAAAATACCACAGGGACTCAAAGAAAGAGATGAGAGCAAAGGGTTTCAAACAAGTTGATTACAAATGAAGCTTCTTAGCCTGCATATCCATTTTCAAACAGGGATTTGTCTCCACTCTTTATCTGGCTTTCTGGCTGCCGCAAATTGTAACGTTCAGTGATCGCATCCAGCTAAAAAACAGCTTGAGGCAACAACAACAAAAATGGCAGAGATGTGTGCAGGGTGGGTTGCAGCAGAGAGAGATTTGAGAGCTTCAGCAGCTTTCCACAAAGCCACCCTTATGTGTGCAGAACAGTTGCTTGTTAAAGCTAATAAACATTCAACAGGGTGCCGTCTCAGCTCTTGCCAGGTTTTTTTTGTTTGTACCATCTTACTATCTACTGTTATTCAAACAACAAACTTTGGTTGACACTGACAGTAATCGTCTCACATCTAGTGATGAAAGAACAAAATAAAGACAGGATTTATTGAGCTTGATCTAAATCCATCCATCTTCTCCCGCTTATCCATGGTCGGGTCGCGGGGGTAGCAGTTCCAGCAGAGAGCCCCAAACTTTTTTTTCCCTGGCGACATCAACCAGCTCTGACTGGGGGATCCCAAGGCGCTCCCAGGCCAGCGAAGAGATATAATCCCTCCACCTGGTCCTAGGTCTACCCCTTGGTCTCTTCCCAGCTGGACGTGCCTGGAACACCTCCCTAGGGAGGCGCCCAGGTGGCATCCTAACTAGGTGCCCGAACCACCTCAACTGGCTCCTTTCGACGCGAAGAAGAAGCGGCTCAACTCCGAGTCCCTCCCTGATGACCGAACTTCTCACCTTATCCCTAAGGGAGACACCAGCCACCCTGCGGAGAAAACCCATCTCGGCCGCTTGTATCCGCGATCTCGTTCTTTCGGTCATGACCCATCCTTCATGACCATAGGTGAGGGTAGGAACGAAAATGGCCCGATAGACAGAGAGCTTTGCCTTCTGGCTCAGCTCCCTTTTCGTCACAACGGTGCGGTAAAGCGACTGTAGTACCGCTCCCGCTGCTCCGATTCTCCGGCCCATCTCACGCTCCATTGTTCCCTCACTCGAGAACAAGACCCCGAGATACTTGAACTCCTTCACTTGGGGTAAGGACTCATTCCCTACTTGGAGTGGACAGTCCATCGGTTTCCTGCTGAGAACCATGGCCTCAGATTTGGAGGTGCTGATCCTCATCCCAGCCGCTTCACACTCGGTTGCGAACCGATCCAGTGAGTGCTGAAGGTCGCAGACCGATGAAGCCATCAGAACCACATCATCTGCAAAAAGCAGTGGTGCAATCCTTAGTCCACCGAACTGCAGACCCCCTCCCCCACGACTACGCCTCGAAATCCGATCCATGTATATTACAAACAGGATTGGTGACAAAGCGCAGCCCTGGCGGAGGCCAACCCTCACCGGAAATGGGTCCGACTTACTGCCGAGGACCAGGACACAGCTCTCGCTTTGGGAGTACAGAGATTGGATGGCCCTGAGTAGAGACCCCCTCACCCCATACTCCCGCAGCACCTCCCACAGTAACTCCCTGGGAACTCGGTCATACGCCTTCTCCAAGTCTACAAAACACATGTAGACCGGATAAGCGTACTCCCAGGCCCCCTCCAGGATCCTTGCGAGAGTAAAAAGCTGATCCGTCGTTCCACGACCAGGACGGAATCCGCATTGTTCCTCCTCAATCTGAGGTTCGACAATCGGCCTGACCCTCCTTTCGAGTACCTTGGAGTAAACTTTCCCGGGGAGGCTGAGTAGTGTGATGCCTCTGTAATTGGCACACACCCTCTGATCCCCCTTTTTAAAAAGGGGAACCACCACCCCGGTCTGCCACTCCTTCGGTACTGTTTCCGACTTCCACGCAACGTTGATGAGACGTGTCAACCATGACAGTCCCTCAACACCCAGAGCCTTCAGCATTTCCGGGCGGATCTCATCCACCCCCGGGGCTTTGCCACTGTGGAGTTGTTTGACGACCTCAGTGACCTCCCCCCGGGAGATTGGTGTTGATCCCCCGTCATACTCCAGCTCTGCCTCTAACATAGAGGGCGGAGTTGTCGGGTTCAGGAGTTCCTCAAAGTGTTCCTTCCAACGCCCTAACACTCCATCAGTTGAGGTCAACAACGTCCCATCCTTACTGTACACAGCTTGGATGGTCCCCTGCTTCCCCCTCCTGAGGTGTCGGACAGTTTTCCAGAACAACTTTGGTGCCCCCCGAAAGTCCTTCTCCATGTCTTCTCCGAACTTCTCCCACACCCGCTGCTTTGCCTCGGCCACGGATGAGGCTGCTGCCCTTCGGGCCTGTCGGTACCTTGCAACTGCCTCGGGAGTCCCCCGGGATAACAAAACCATGAAGGCCTCCTTCTTCAGTCGGACGGCTTCCCTGACCACCGGTGTCCACCAGGAGGTTCGAGGGTTACCGCCCCTTGAGGCACCTAGGACCTTGAGACCACAGCTCCCCGCCGCGGCTTCGGCAATAGAGGCTTTGAACACCGACCACTCTGGTTCAATGTCCCCAACCTCCACAGGAATGCCCGAAAAGCTCCGCCGGAGGTGCGAGTTGAAGGCCTCCTGAACTTGGGCCTCCTCCTTGATCTAAATGACATTCAGAATTGAAACTGAAAGCTGACCTTGGAAGCTCATCTTGCTTCAGGATAAATGGTTTTAATATGAGCTTTATGGTGTTCAGAGATAATTGGTAGCTAATAGGGAAACATTTCCCTTGTTTTATAAACACAGAGAATAAAGGGATTCACATAGCAGCTTTGCAGTCTCTGCCAGTACCAGTTTCCTTTATTAATTAAAAAATCACTGTAAAGTTCATGGTCATGTCATTCATCGGAATGTTTCCGTCTGAGTACACTAGTTTCTCCTAACAATGGCTGCCAGTAAATCTTTTTTAACAATTTGTCCTTGATTAGTATTAATTACTTATTGATGCCTACAAGTATTATGGATTTAAAACTAGGAAGAAATAAGTGTTAAAATGTTAAGAGGGACACATAAGGGATTGCTGCGCTAAAACACAACATTAACCTCAAGCATATATAAAACCAGGACTACAAATATTTTTATTAGACAAAAATGACTCACTACAGTAAGAGAACTGGTGTGCAGAAACAAGTGGTTTTCAAATGAATGCGACAAAAAACAGTAAAGTACATTATTTGGCATAAGAAATGTCGTGGACAACATACATCGAAATACTCATTTAAAGTACAAGTACTTGAGTAGTATACTAGAACTTGAGTTATACTTAGTTTCTTCCCACGAGACCTGTTCCAGTGGCACTACATGTTGCTGCCCACCGATACTAAATAGTTGGATCACACTCATGAAGACTACTACTGTGGAAGACTTTCTACGTTATTATTTTTGGGATTCCTGTCTATTTGTAGTTAAAGCCAAGTGTGGATAATTGATGTCCTTAGAATTAATACTGTTCATGTCAAATTAAAGGGTCCATCGGCCATTTTTATATGTGAAGTAAAACGTAATTAATTAACATACTATTCAGGCTGTGAAAAGTGTTATTATTGCTTTGATTATAGTATTCTGGAGCTCTCAAGCTTGCCAATGTTTGAAATAAAGCAGTCTGTTGGTGAGAGGCCTATTGCCAACATGCAGACAGAGCATGTGGGGAACCAGTGTAGTGTGGGGGAATGAATGCAACATTAACCCTTTAACTGCCGGACCAAGAAAAAAGCTATGGAAAAAAAAATTGTTTGCATTTTCTTATGAAATGGGCCAAAAATAAGCACAAACAATTATTTATTTTTTGACAGTTTTGTTTTTATGAGCCTCTACCAACTGGTCGAGCTGGCCTTCTATGGTAAAAGTACATTTTCAACAATCATCATATACAGTATATTATTTGTATGCATCATTAAATTACATTACATTGCATTTAGCTGACGCTTTTATCCAAAGCGACTTACAATAAGTACATTCGACCAGGAAGACACAACCTTGAAGAAAACAGAATCATATAAGTACATCAGCTTTCATAGAGCCAAACATATCAAGTGCTACTCAACTGGCTATAGATAAGCCAGTCCTTTATTAGTATATAAGTGCTCTGTTAGCAGTTCTTTGTTAGTAATTCTATCGCTCGAGGTGGAGTCGAAAGAGATGAGTTTTCAGTCTGCGCCGGAAGGTGTGTAAGCTCTCTGCCGTCCTGATGTCAATGGGGAGCTAATTCCACCATTTTGGAGCCAGAATAGCAAACCCACATGTTTTTGCTGATGGGAACTTGGGTCCCCCTCGCAGCGAGGGTGCAGCGAGCTGTTTGGCTGATGCAGAGCGTAGAGCACGCGCTGGGGTGTACAGTTTAACCATGTCCTGGATGTAGGAAGGGCCAGATCCATTCGCAGCATGGTACGCAAGTACAATTGTCTTGAAGTGGATTCTAGCAGTTACCGGAAGCCAGTGGAGGGAGCGGAGGAGCGGCGTGGTGTGGGATAATTTAGGAAGGTTGAAGACCAGACGAGCCGCTGCATTCTGGATGAGCTGCAGAGGTCGGATGGCACATGCAGGTAGACCAGCCAGGAGGGAGTTGCAGTAGTCTAGGCGTGAGGTGACGAGAGCCTGGACCAGAACCTGCGTCGCTTTCTGGGTCAGCTGGGGACGTATCTTCCTGATGTTGTAAAGCGTGTGTGTGTGTGTGTGTGTGTGTGTGTGTGTGTGTGTGTGTGTGTGTGTGTGTGTGTGTGTGTGTGTGTGTGTGTGTGTGTGTGTGTGTGTGTGTGTGTGTGTGTGTGTGTGTGTGTGTGTGTGTGTGTGTGTGTGTGTGTGTGTGTGTGTGTGTGTGTGTGTGTGTGTGTGTGTGTGTGTGTGTGTGTGTGTGTGTGTGTGTGTGTGTGTGTGTGTGTGTGTGTGTGATGGATCGTTGGAGCTATGTGCAATTCAAGGCACATGCTCGAACGGGAGCTGCCTGGACGCTGCAATCATGTTGCACACTATCCGAGCTGAGTGTGCTGACTTTTCGCTCCTCTGTTTTCATTTAAACAGCTCCTTCTATCCGTTAGCGCAGCTAGCTAGCACCAGATGCTAACAACAACAATGCACATAAGGTCTCTCTCTCGCTCGCTCGTGCCACACAAACACACACCCTCCCGGTCCTCCCAATAGCCAGTCGGTGCCTGCCGGTGAGCGTGGAAGTGTCGTCTGCTGCAAACGGGCGGCAGGAGCGGGGCTGTCAGCATCAGTTTGTAGATGGTATTTTAAACTCGATGCGCTCTGAAACTACGGGGCGGCCGTGGAAAAAAAATACACATGCGTTAATCGCGTTAAAATAATTATATTAACGGGCCACGGACTCACTTTTAAAATAAAATTAAAAAAATATATTTATTTTTTTTAGAAAAAATATTAATTTTTTTAAAGTATTGAAACCGGATCTGATTTCGGTACGGTATACCGTAGCCACCAGTAACCGGTATTTCGCATCCCTAGTTTGAACCACAGTGACATCTAGAGGTTATTTTGTGCATAACATGTCAACCAAAGGGTAGAGCTGACACAAAATGTGCTCTACCAAATGGTGGTGCTGACAGTTAAAGGGTTAAGTAGAACACACAGAAGCACTATTGAACATGCTGTAGCCCAAAGATGGTTCCACTCAAGTGAGAAAAAGTGGTTCAGCAAAAATATTTCCAGTTTTACCGTTGTCTTCAAAAAAACCTGAGACAGTGATGTGGTGCTGTGTTAAAGAAGACTTTAGGCTCTGTTTTCCTGACTCACTGGCCCATGGCACAGGGGCCAATCAATATCCTTTAGAGCAGGCGTGCAGGGCAACGTTTTTTGACATAGTTGGAAGCAGGGGAAAACACATAACTGTTGACCAAAAATAAAATAACCTCCCTTCGCTTTTTTGAAGCTGTACGTCTATACAAAAGCACTCGTTAAACTATCCAACTAAGCCTAAAAAGTATCTTGAATATCATTGTAATTTTTGCATGTCAGTCTGAATATGGGTGCATTTTACTCTGACTTCTGTGTTTACACTCTTCCTACCTCACTTTCCCACGAGGTGCACGAGCAGTCATCAAAATACAGTGTAGATAAATACCTGCGCCTCTGTTACATTTGCTGTCACAAGGTGTGTTTACCTCCTCGGTTGCCATAGTGAGGCAGTGTGTGCTTTGTCTTCCTGTTTAAGGCCCTTGACAGTACTGAGCACAGAACAGTATAGTGCAGTTGCCAAAGTGAGTAGTTTCAGTCTGTGATGAACATGCTTTTTGACAGTGCTGTTATCCTGGGCTGTAACATCTTTGAATCACCAGTAACAGATGTATTTGTGTGTGAACAGTGCCTCAGGCCTTTGACTCCACTCTACCTTGTTCCTTTTGACCCTCTCTTTTTGTATTTCTGTGATGCAGCTGATTATTCCTGGTTTAAAAACGGCACACTGCCTGTGGGGCTCTCTATCTACCCCTCTCTTCCTCTCTCTCTCATTCATCTATCCTCCTCCTCTCCTCACTCCCCCAAAATGAAGGCAACCTCGGTGCCAATTTCATGGCAGGGTAGTGAGCAGCGCAGCAGAAATTATCCACTGCAAAATTGATCTAAACAATCGAGAAGTGGAACGGCAAGGAAAAGCAAGAGAATTAAATTGTTTGAGTCTGTTACCTTTTTAGAACTGGCTGAATTGGGGCGCAGTGCTGATAGGGAATGCCAATAGTAGTTTTCTAGCGCAGTGTATGTGTAACCTTAATTTACTATTCCACCATGAGTGATAGTTAAACGAAAAGGTACTAAAATATGTTTTAAGTGATAATACAAATGATCATCTCACAAGAGGAATAGTCAGCATGAACTGTTATTATTAGCAAGACCTTTTCTATACTCACTGTCAGTTGTTTCTTTTCGGTATGTTAATCATTTTATATATAAAAAAGGATATATCTAAGTCAAGAAAACAAAGCTATTAATATCACTCTTAACATTCCTACTGCTAGTCTTTTGTATAGGGTATAGGTATATAATTTCTCCTCAAAATGATGGATATGTATTATGTTCGCAAACACATCAGTCTCAACCATTGAAACCAACTTCAAATGGAATAATATATTTTAAAGCTGCAATAATCAATATTTTATTACCAACAATGGAAGGTGAAAGATAATGATCACCCTTTTCTTTAGCTCGAAAGAGCAAGATAATACCTACTAGTTAGAGTCAATATTGGCCTTACATTCACCGGGTGTCAAAGAAATATACAAGTTACTTGACAGTAACGGCCCGTCCACACAGCGGCGTGCGTTGACGCTTCACCATTCACTTTGAATGGGGTGACGTCACTTTTAGCCGAAATGCATCGTGGGATGCGACGCGGAGCGTAGCTGGCGTGGCTCGCTGCAAAAGTTGAGCAATGTTCAACTTTTGACGCCTCGGCAGAGGCGTCAGCCAATCGAATCATATGCCAGTACAAGCTCTAGCCAATCACACTGCTGCTTGTGTGTCAGGGGCGGGAGATTCATGTGATTGGTTGTTGGTCGAGTTTCAGACAAGCCCGCCGGCAAGCGTCAGCGCACGCCGCTGTGTGGACGGGCCGTAAGGTTTACTTGCTATTAAGATCCAAATGTCCCATTGATAAAAAACTGAAAAACAATACAAGACAAATATTACATGAACATTTCCGTTGTAGTTTCTAGAGTTAAAGTTGAACTTGTTCCACCCTACCTTAGACTACCTTTTTATTCTTCTCCTCTTTTTCCCTCAACTGCCCACACACACACACTGCACACACTTCCCCCTCCCATAACTTTTTCCTCCCTTCCCTCCTTCCCATTCCTCATCAGTGGAGGTGTCAGGACTCTAACCGCCGCAGTGCCATCTGGGCCGAGGCTGATAAAAGCTCATGTGCCCGTCCGGCCATGCCTGCAGGTCTGCCAGAAGCCAGCCAAGCCTGACTTTCAGAGGCGATGAGAGAGATTTGTGGCAGCCAAGGAAGGAATGGCATGCCGTTAACGTGCTGATCCAGCCCCCCCCCCCCCCCCCCCCCCCCCTCTTTACCACCTCTGTCTATCTGTCAGTCATAGACAGACTCTCACATGGCCTTGCACTGAGAAAAGTATATTTTTCTCAAGAGAAAACCAACATGAGACAGGATGGCTTTGTTATCTGCGATCTCTCTCATAGCATTTACTTCATGTCTCGCATTGAGAATATTGCTACAGTGACCTCTTTAGAAGCTTTTATCATGCTATCCAGAAATAATTGAATGAGACCGTAGACTGAATTTAAGAGGTGGACGTTGGCACCGTTTTGTTTTGTTGTTTTTACATGACTGAAATGCTACAATTACCTTGCAAGGGTTAAAGTTGTAAGACAAAAACAACCTCAAGCATACCCCAATTAATCTTCTATTATACCGTGAATAGCAGCATCATTTACAAAATGAACATCACGGTTGAAGAAAACTTTCAGGGCATCAATTCCGAAGGGTCCATGTTATTTAAAGAAAATATGTATCCTGCAATAAGTCCTCCAGAGTGACCATCTGCCTGCAGGTCTACAGCAGGTCCTGTTATGTGTGTCTTTGCTGTGTTTTCTAGGCCTATGTCAATATTTAGCTCTTTTCAGCACAGTCAGAAGGGTCTTCTGACTTCCCTGGATTTAGACTGGGCCCGCTCGATTGTGCAGCTGAATGTGAAGAGGTGAACTTTATGAACAAGAAGGCGGGGTGCCAGCCCAGTTTATAGGCGGAGGGTCTCTTCCCTCCCTCGCTTTGTGGATCCAGCTAATCCTGGCTGGTGCTGTGTGATAGGAGCTTCTGAAGAGATGCTGACTCAGACAACTGTGGTTATGAAAATAACCCCAAATTGTCGTGTGGAATGACCTCTTACTCCGTTCTCCTCTTTTTGATAATTATTATTTCACTATGTGAGCAAATGGAACAGTTTGGCTGTGTACAGTATGACCAACTTCAGTCTGCCATCCACACTTTGAGGCTAATAGATGCATTTGGTTGGGTTTCATTTTCATTTGACTTCGAATTTCATATAATATCCTGTATTTTATTTTACGCTCCTTCACTTGAAATGACTGGAAAAAAATTTGCACAATTATAACAAATGTATATTCACTTATTCCATATGCCAAGCCGCCGACAATGTCTAAAAGTGTTACATTTGAACAGGTGCAGAGTGTGAAAGAACATTGAGCCTGACCCTACCGATGGAAAATGAATCACTTATTTATCCCAGACTTCATTCCTTAGTCTGGAAAAGGAAGGACACTGAGGGCTTCTTTCAAACTCTTGGACTAATGTAGCAAAATAGGGTGAAAATATGTCTGATATTGTTCGACAGGTCTGGACCTGAGGCACGCCCAGGTGGTGGCGTTATCCACGGGCACCAAGTGTATCAACGGGGAATATCTGAGCGACCAGGGACAGGTGGTCAACGACTGTCACGCTGAGGTCACGGCCCGCAGAGCCCTGCTACGCTTCCTCTACTCTCAACTTGAACTCTTTTTAAGGTAACACATTTATCTCTGCTCTATCTTAAATACAAATGGACATTATCAGAGAGGTGTACTAACATTTCGGCAACTTGAAAAAACCTGTAGCATTCCTTATCACCTGAAATGGTGCGCTCTGTAATTGGTCGATACAAAGTATTGCAAGCTGGTTTATAATTGAAGGATCAGTTGCCCTCATATCATTCTATTGTGTTTTAGTTACTCTTCAACAGAATCTTAGTTGGACTTCAAAGTGGTAAAATGTGAGAATTTAGAAAACTTTAGATGGATATTAAAAGATGTACTGCACTTTACCTTTCTCCTAGTGATAATGTTAACATCAGTACCCCGTGATTGCTGACTAATAACTTTGGTTGCCAAAAGTTACATGATCTCAAGTATATACTAAAATACTGGAATTTGCAACATCACCTGTGACTTAGAACCTAGGGGGGGGGAATTCTTAATAATGCATTTGATTTGCCCCTTTTAGTCTTGCATTGAAATACAGTTTATTGTAGAATTGTACTCTTACTATCACTAATGCAAAGGTATAATTTCCTTAACTTGAGTACATGTACTTTGTTATAGTCCACCAGATAATGCATATCTACTTCTGTCAGTAAGTAAGACTGTTGCCAACATCATGTGTAAGCTTCATACATTTTAGTTTCTAAAGTGCCTCCAACTACTTTAACATGCATTACATGATGCACTACAGTGTACTTAATAGCATTACATATGTTGTGACCTCCCACTGCAGTGCCAAAGAATGCCCTCTCCTCTATAATAAACTCCTGTTCTGAAGTATTTACACTGGCTTCCTGTGTGTCAAAGAATAGATTTCAAAATACTGCTGCTGGTTTATAAAGCACTGAATGGTTTAGGCCCAAAATACATTTCTGACCTCCTGCTAAACTATGAACCATCCAGATCTCTCAGGTCTTCAGGGACTGGTCAGCTTTCTGTCCCCAGAGTCAGAACTAAACATGGAGAAGCAGCGTTCAGTTATTATGCTCCAAATATCTGGAACAAACTCCCAGAAACCTGCAGGTCCGCTGCAACTCTGACTACTTTTAAATCCAGGCTGAAGACTTTTCTTTTTGTCGCTGCTTTTAATTGAACTATTCACATCTTAAACTGCACTGTAACTTTTATCCATGTATTTTTTCTTGTAATGTTTATTTTATTAGCTTTTCTTTTTAATGACTGATTTTAAATGCCATTTTCTTAATGTCTTTCATTTTTTGTAAAGCACTTTGAATTGCCTTGTGTTGAAAAGTGCTATATAAATAAACTTGCCTTGGAAACAGCATTGCTTTGTACACCAGAGACTTTACGATAATCAACGAGCCGTATGTGTGCTGTTCCCTCTAGCTAACCAAACAAACAACTCACACTTAAGTGGTTCACCTCATGATCTCAATGGATTTGTTTTTACCACTTTTTTAACACTGTGCCTTCTTATATTGTACCTTTGTACATGACCCGCATGCTTTTGTGCACAAAAACCAGCATCAAGAAACAGTCTCCATTAGTTTCCCCTCCAGTCTGTAAGCATATATTATGTTTTTGAGCTCCCAGAGGAACTCTATTGCAAGGCTGATACATCAGATTAGTGGCTAGAAGTCTAGATCGTTGAATGTCATATTTGCATACACAGCACTGACTTTTTGTCTTGGCACAATGCTGGATGGCAGGTACGGAGACTTTGCAGCTAAGTAAAATGGCTAATGGGGAAGATAACTCATAATGAAATGACCAAACAAAATGCCAGAAGTGCCATATTTACACTCCGTGAAAGGACATCGGAGACAGAGGAGAGGTTATATAAAGAGTGCAGCCGTGCTTTGCATTGTGATGCAGTTTAAATATACTATGTGTACAGTACGTACCTGGTGTGTTTGAGGGATGAAAGCCTTATCTCCGCTCACAGCAGAAACAATGACCCAGTTTTTGTATAAGTCACCTAGTTGTCCATACTGCAAGTATTCAACTTAGTAATAATGTATGGACACTATTTTCTTCAGATTTAATTAAAAAAGTTAACCTAATTATTTGATCAATAACCCACCTGACTAGACCACCACCATATGCCTCACTTTTCACAAGACAATACCCTTAACTTGTATTCTTTCCAATGGCCAGCAGGGGGCGACTCCATTGGTCAGATTGTATGTAAGTCTATGAGAAAATGACCTACTATTCACTTGATTTATCAGCTCTGTAAACATTTTCCTGAAGAGTTTATGGTCTCAAAAGCTGGTTTCAAGTATACTTCATTACAGCATGATTTTTCATTTTATAAAATATCGTCCCATTTGCAGTAAAATAGACGATAAAGCAGGGTATGCATTACAGCAGGGAATACTTGTTACACTCCAAACCGGTAGCAATGAGCTATACTGCCGCCGGTGAAACCACTTAACATATTTCTAATTTTCTTGAAAGTTTGTTTTACATTTGTACTCATACGTTTCTTTAGTTGACCTCCATTGCAACACTTTACAACTCTAATACAAAGCATGTATTGACCCCAGGTTTGACTGACTGTCCCTCTTTGCCCTGAGACATTTGGACAGCCTGAGTAATGTTGAGGAGTCTGTCTGACAGCAGGAGAATGGACTGTGGTCAGTGTCCATCTCTCGGTGTCCCTGCCTCACTTCATCATTGGAAATCCTATAGCTGTGATGAATGGTGCTACCTTTCTCATCACTCACCCTCATACTTGTTTTTTTGTCTTTGCCTTTTTCTAAAGTAAAAGACCAGAAGACTGGGAGGAGTCGATATTTGTGCGACACAAGGAGTGTGGCTACAGGTTGAGAGACAACATCCATTTCCACATGTACATCAGCACGTCGCCGTGTGGGGACGGAAGGCTCAACTCGCCCTATGAAATCACCTCTGACCGTAAGACACCAGGCCTTTATTGGATTTGGTTTTACAATAATGGTTTTACTTATATAATGCAATCAATAATAGTCCATCAGGTTTATAGAGGGATCCTTTTCTCTGGCGGATATTCTGAAAGCCACTGCTCTGGTCTTTTTTTCTCCACACACTGTCAAGAAGCTGGCATCCTTTTCATGTCACAGCCCTTCTATCGCCTCTTTCAGCCACGCTGTGCTGACTGGATGACATTTTATTGCTCACCCACTGAAAATAAATTGTATATTAATTTATACGGTTTTCCCAGCATTTTTCTGGTGGCCTATGAGTTCTGAAATGGACTCAGGATCCCATCAGAAGAATGTATATGTAAAGATATATATATATATCCCTCTCCTTTCATTATTAACTGAAAATGTCATTCAGCTCTTTTAACATACGGTGCATGGTGAGATTTTCATGGAACCAGGATAGAAAGAGACGCTGTCATTGTAGATTCCTTTTGAACTTGACGTTTTTTGGTCATTAAACCTCTTAAATGTTATGCAGTGCGCTCTCAGAGATTAGAATATTACTTAGTACCTTTTCCTGACTGTTCTAAAACATTTCTGAGCCGAAAGTCAGGGCTTAATTTTTAGCTGCTGTCACATCAGCCAAAGCAAGCATGGAGGAAGAGAGAAGGAGAGTTTAAGTCTTGAGAAATAACAGGTTATTAAAACAAAAACTATTATTATTATTTATGTAGACTCTGTCTGAGATATCCATACTGGGATTTTACTGAAAACATGAAAAACAATATCTATAATTGATACAATGCTTCTTCCTGAAAGATTACGGTCCTTCTACTTAATACTATGCAGATTATTTTTGAATACTGTATTCTCTAATTAACATATTGTAATGCCCGTAGAGGTCATGCTGGCTTGTACACCCACATAAAATCACAGGAACGTTTGTTAAATGGATTAAGGGCCTCACTAACAGGGTTACACAGGTTGTTCTGTTGGGAACCATAGTCTGTCATACCATGCCTAATATAGACAGTCCTAGGTTCATCCAGGAAAATGGTTCCTTTCTCCTTCTTCCCTCCATACAGCCAGTAAAATGCTTACTTCATTAACAATTAGGCAATTCAATGGTCCCAAAATAATACATTGAATTCCCTAAATTAAGCTATTAACCTCATTTAAACGTTTTGCTTTGTAAAGGAAATTGCATGTTTTGCACAGCTGAGAACAGTGCCAGTGTATTACCAAATATATGATAGTATTGTTTTAATGTTTATTGGATAAACATTCCTTGTTTTCTAATTACATGCAGCTAGTTACACGTGAACTCTTATAATTAGTAGCTGCAAACATCCCTAATTATACCGAGAATGTACCACTTAAGAGCTAAAGTGTAACACATAATGGATCATTTTCTGTTATTAAGAGCACATTTGGAAAAGTGTTCCATCTTAGATCACAAACGTGACCCGGTGCATTTTCAGTAAATTAGATCAGAAGTCTACAAAATCAATCTTGGGTGCTTATTGTCGTGATTAGATCTGAAACACTTCGTTATTTAGAAATAACAGCTTCATTAATAGCTAATTAGATTGGGTATGAAGCAAAGCCATGTAATGGCGACTGACATAATGCAGAGTGATGAAGCTCAGGCTTTGTGTTGGCAGTTCACAGCAGCAGACACCTCCTGAGGAAACATCGCAGCCACCTGCGGACCAAAATCGAGTCAGGAGAGGGGACGGTGCCGGTGCGAGGTCGGGGGCCCGTCCAAACGTGGGACGGGGTCTTACAGGGCGAGCAGCTCATCACCATGTCCTGCACCGACAAGATCACCAGGTCAGTGCTCTCCGAATGTACATCCAGCTTCAAAACATTTGTAATATCAGGGTTTAAGGTAGCATTCTCCTATTTTGGCACCCTTTTTCTAAACTCCCTATTTATATTCTGACTCAAAAGTAAATTGAACCAAACATCCCCAAAACATCCTGCAAGCTGATTAATCTCCTTGAGAGCTTAAACTGTACATATATCATTTGTTGGACAGATAAAAGGCTCTTGTGCTGTCATTTGTTAAGATAGCGCAGGTTTGATAAAGTATATAAAATATGCTACTATTTTCAGAGTAGTTAAACAACCTTAATGCAAAAACCCTCAAATATAATTTTCCTTTTTACTCCCTGGCATTGTATTTTATATTTCAGGGATTGTGTTGATTATATTGTGAAGGTCAGATGGTACCCTAATACAAACTGATCAACCAATCCTTTCACCCAGGAGGTCCGTGGCCTTTGTTATAATAGACAGCTAAAAGGATTGATTGAAAGGTTAACTCTTAGCAGCTTATCTTCTTTATGAGAAGCAGTGATCCCTGTTTAAATAAAGCATTCCAAAAATGTGCTTCATGAGCCACAGAGAGGTTTGTCTGATATTTACCTTTTATAGCATGTTGGTGTTGCCATGAGTCATGCTGTATATGAAATGTGTAGTCCGGATGGTGACTATAGATTTCCCATATGTCACTTGAACAGGTAATCCCGTTCTAATGAATGAGGGTATTAATCACATTATCTTTAGATCTGTGAGCTTATTTTCCTATATTAGCCATACCAGCATGTACCTGGAACACGGCAACAACTATGTAAAACAATGTGTTTACTGCAGTGTCACTGTAACACTTGTATCTAAAACAGAGAACAAAAACAAAATGTATGTCCTTAAATTGTTAATGTATCGTCCGCATGTTGGCAAGCCTTTACAAGACAGACGGCTATGGTAAACAAGTGAAGCTTTGCTCTCCCGCCTCCACTTTCACACTGCCCGCATATGTGAGGAGCGAAGGCATTGGTGTGTACACATTGGAGCATCTTTTCAGGCAGAGGAGGCATCCACACACATCATTTGTGTAACTATGGCTGCAGCCCCACGAGGACGAATTTGGTCGTTTGCGTTACTGTTTAGTGTCATATAGACCGTTCGGCCACACGAGGACGACCGAATATGGCACTAAACGACTGAGGAAACGACAACGGGTCCCAAGGTGGATAGAAATGCATACGCCACTCTCTGGGGGGTCAAACGGCTCCGTGTGTGCGCCCTATACGGACATTTTCAGATCACTGATAGTGATTGCGCAATAGCCCCGCCTCTCCCCACCTCTTCTGCTCACCTCCGCTTACCCCGCGCCATTGCTGAAGTGTTTCGCCACCAACAACAACAACAATGGCGGATCGCAGAGTTGCTATCGTGCTCCGGACGCTATTGACCATGCTACAGTTGTTTGTGCAACATCTACAGCAATAATGATGAGGCAATAGCCCCGCCTCTCCCCACCTCTGCTGCTCACCCCCACGTCAAAGTAAACTGCATCCTGAATTCAGATTATTTATCTTTCTCTCGCGAGTGAAGTCTAATCTGACAGGACGGAGACACGCAGCTCTGCCCACCTGCAGCTCCTCCCGCTGCAGCAAAACACACACTTCAAGTCAGATCATCACCCTTAGCTATTTTAATTACCTCTCAAACTCCCTAAACTAGTTATAAATATGTTTATTTTTTACTGTCGGCCGGGTCACTCATTACTGGATCAGCTGCTGCATGAGACAGACACTGACGCTGTCCGAAGAGAAGGAGGAAAAAGAGAGGCTCCGTGTATTTTATCATTATATTATATAGAGTCGTTATTCATTTGTTTTAAAGCTCAATAAATAACAAAGAAGACCTTTGACCGGCACTTTTATAATTTTGTCCTGAAGATTTCAACTTTAATACACGCTGACTGGCGAAAAACTCTGCCCGGTTCCCTCGGCCCCCACCGCGGAGAATAAACAGAAGGGCAACCATGACAACCATGCTTCTTCGCTGCTTTTGTGGAGGAAGTTACAGCGCCACGTAGAGGCTCCTGCATATGTACTGCAGCTTCTCCAGCGGTTGGAGCTAAACGGAGCGGTCTCGTGTGGGCAGACACTATCCGGATAATTATTGCATGTGGACGGAAGCCGTTTGCGATTGCGTTTGCGTTAATCCTATGCGTTTAGCCGTTTTCGTCCTCGTGGGGCCGCAGCCTATGTGTTCTAAGTTTGAAACAGTAAGCCACGTTAATAAAAAAGGTGATAACTGTTTTTTATGATTAAATATGTTATTATTGGAGCTGTTATCACCATGTTCAACAAGGCTATTTGTTTTTTGTCCATTTAATCCCGTTTTAAATACAGTATATCTCTGTAAGCACATCAGTAAAAATCATGGTTGCTTTAAAGGTCACCTATCATGCTATTTTTAGGCAATATCGTGCGCCGCCGATATTACGTCATATCGGCCGCAAATCTGGATCAGCTTCGTTGTAGCCCCGTTTTTAGAGATTTGGGTACGGGGGAAAAGAGAGAGGGTTTTATTTTCTGACGCTGCGTGAGTTCCCTGACACACCGGGGACACATATTTATGTGTGCTCTCTTCGGAGTTTG
Source organism: Pseudochaenichthys georgianus (assembly GCF_902827115.2). NCBI lineage: Eukaryota > Metazoa > Chordata > Actinopteri > Perciformes > Channichthyidae > Pseudochaenichthys > Pseudochaenichthys georgianus. The sequence goes on along the minus strand of NC_047522.1, from coordinate 6,373,645 downwards.
TTGTGTTCTGTTTTATTTTTTTCTAACTCAGCTTCTTGACTCATTGATTCTTTCATGTGACATGACACAAAAAGTGCATTTTGCATGATAGGTCCCCTTTAAGGTGAGAACTTGTCACTTTTGCCCAACTGTAGCAAAAAGTGTCAGAGGATAATGATAAACACTGTTAAGTTATAAAGTCGGTGAAACCAGTTACACAGCAATATCTATTTAAGGTTTGCTAAAGTAAGCTAGTATTAGCCACCACAAGCTACAAGTCAGACCAGACTATGTAGCCTAAGGATGAAAACACAAAGCTCCTGTGTATTAAGAGTGGCTTGTGAATTCAACTTTAACTTTATATGTGTAGTAAGTACTCTTAATTTCTTTTGTCAGACACAGAGGTCCCCAAAATATTTTGTAATGGTTTGACGTCAACGTGTTTTTAGCTTGGCAATGGCTCCAAAGCTAACGTTGTTAGCTCTTGGTTTTCAGACTTGTGTACTGGAACGCGATGCACTCCATTGTGACGTCATTCGCAGCCCAGATTTACGATTGCCAAGTACAAATGGCACAAACCATTAAAATAATGTTGACCACCCTCACCATCTTAGTATCGAGTGTTAGCATAAGGGTTGAACGATTAATCTATTTTAAATCGAAATCGCGATTTGAAATGATGCAATTATCAAATCGCAAAGCCTTTCTTTTTTTTTGTTCTTCTTGTGTGTCAGTCATCCACACCAATCAGAAGTGCTGTGCTCCAGATGCACCAGTCATTGTTAACCAATCAGAAGTGGCCCATGATAGAAGGTGATAGACAGATTGATCCAATCTCCTGCCAAGGATTTTTGAAATACTTTTCCAAATGGCTTCCAATGGAAGCTTGGTGAAACAAACCATCTGAGTCAGGTTAGTAATGCTCCATCACATGTTTTACATCTATTACAGGGTGAATCTTAAACTGAAGCTTGACTTTAAAGCAACCCAACGGAAGTTTCATGTAAGTTTAGTTCTTTCACTCGTAGCTCGGGCTGCGGGGGTGCTAGAGACGGGAGCACGTTGATACGACCTTCCTAGCCTGAGATATGACCGCATGTTACAATAAACTTCCGTTGGATCGCTTAAAAACAAATATCGCAAATCGAATCGCAATATCTCTCAGAAAAATCGCAATTCGATTATTTCCCCAAATCGTTTAGCCCTAGTTAGCATGCTAACATTTGCTAATTCACATTAAACCCAAAATAAAGCTGAGGCTCTTATTTTTTACAATCTAAAGTACTGGAGATGTTTAACCTACTGATGAACCATCTATGGAACCATCAATAAATAAAATATTTAAGTCAAAGTAGTGGACTGTATAGCTTAAAATACATTGCACACAATGAAGGTAACAATAATAATTGTCTACTTCCACCCTTTTTGTTTAATTCTCTGAAATAGGGCTCAGTTGTACTGCAAGGACTGAGGCTCAACAGGAACTAAAACTAGAATCAAGCTTAGTAAGCTGTGCACTGTGCCAACTGAGCCATGCAGGACTACAGCTGAGCCGGTGGTGTGTGTGTGAAAGGACATGCACACAGAGGGAGAGGTGAAGCCTTCTCCGGTAGAGCCGTTGTTAATTTGACCAATTTGATTCAGTTGGCCAGGGCTGGAGATGGTGTGATTAAATCTACCCAGGTCACCAACGGGGGTGAAAGCAATTACTTTACAAAAAAATAGAGTGACGGGGGAGGGAGAAGGGACACCCTGCTCTTCTTCGCTTACACCATCCCCTCCCCGCCAGGCCGGACGGCAGACAAACTCCTTTTGCTCCAATGACCCCTCTCTCCGTTTTTTATATCGCTGTAAATGATGGGTGGCCGTCGTTAAAGTGAGTGGGTCACCAAGGGCCAGTTTATCAAGGTCAGGGTGGAGGGTGGAACTGAGAGGAGCTTAGACTCAACACACACACACACACACACACACACACACACACACACACACACACAGCTGCAGTCTTAAAGTGATCCCCTGGATACTCTTCTTGTCCTCTTGTCACTCTCATTTTGCAACCTCCCATTACTTTTTTATTTCCCCACTTCCCTCAGCCCCTGCACTAAAGTATAGTTAGTTATAGAGATCTTTGCTCTTATCCTAAACATTTTTGATAAAGTGTCACCCCACCATGACTACACCTGATGATCATTATTTTGTTTTCTTAAGCCAGGCCTGGCCAGGGTTCCTTTGCTAATATTTGATTTGAAGTCGACAGCTGGATTTAATTGAGGGGCCTTAATGGCGTTCATATAACGATGATGTTCTCCATTCCACTGCAGTTTTATGCAGATGAACACATTACTTTAATGGTCGCCGTTTACCGGGGGAGGGAAGAAAGGATAGATGTAGAGAGAAGAGGTCTCTCCCCTCTCCTCTCTTTACATTTCACACACCCAAGCCAGATGGCTGTCTCTTCTTGCATGAGATTAGAAGATGTTTCTGATTCACGGTGTCGCTTTCGGGGTAAATTAATATTTCAGGCTAAACTATTTCTGTTTTTGCAGAGCACTGAAGTTCTGTGTGTGTGTGTGTGTGTGTGTGTGTGTGTGTGTGTGTGTGTGTGTGTGTGTGTGTGTGTGTGTGTGTGTGTGTGTGTGTGTGTGTGTGTGTGTGTGTGTGTGTGTGTGTGTGTGTGTGTGTGTGTGTGTGTGTGTGTGTGTGTGTGTGTGTGTGTGTGTGTGTGTGTGTGTGTGTGTGAGAAACAAACCTCTCCGCTTTAGAGGGAAGGACCGATGTTGCAGACAGATTGCAGGTACAGCGTAGGCAGGCTGCATCATGAGCCTGTTTAGTGATTCCCCGAAAGCCGCGGATGTTAATTGACTGCTCGGGAAGCGAAAGAAGCCGTAATGAGTGATTATTAAGTCGGCAAGAGACAGAAAACAAACAAAAAAACAAGCAGCCGCTGTAATTGCATTCATGATAAAGAGACATTGATTAACAAAAAGAACAATGATTTAAAAACGAGTAGCCTGTGATTGTGCCTTGCATGAGTTCATTAGTCCAGCACAGGAGACACAGCTCAGGCTTATACTCTCCATGAAGGGCGGAAATGATAATAAACACGGTAATTATATTTTTCAACCATAAATTAGCATCTGCTGGTTAAATGGAGGGGATTTCAACAGTCGGTGGCACATGACCAGCTGGCTACAGTATCAGGTGTTGGCAGGATTAGCCCCACTGTGATTTGGTGTCACTCGTGGATCTCCCTAAACAAACCCCGAAGTGATCGCCCCTCGCACTGAGCAATCGACGGAGGCTTGCCTGCAGCCCAGTGCAGTGCATTAAACGCATGGCGCTGATGAATGCACATATGGTAATGTGTTGTTCCACATACTGAATGCTGATGGACTGACCTTTGGCAGTGTTGTTGTAGGTGGTGGTGATGATGGTTTGTATCTCTGAACCAGGGGAAATGGGAGTAGAGGACATGTGTCAGATTATGTGTGCGTGGAGTGTGTGTGTGTGTGTGTGTCGTCAGTCCTGTGGCTGTTATTCATCACGTCCCACATCAAGATAATGATCAAATTGTCTCTACCTGTCATTGAAGCTTTCACATCTGTCTCTCTCTTTTTTATATCCTTCTATCTCTCCCCTTTCCCACCCTGATTCTATCTCCCTTCCCCAAACTGCGCCTTCCCTCCCTATTTCTTTATGTACACATTTCATCCTCACAAACACTCTTTATAACGTTCTTCTCCTTCCTTTCTCACCTTCTTCTCCTGATTTATCATTCCGTTTACTCCTTCTCCTCAGATGGAACATCCTGGGCCTGCAGGGGGCGCTGCTGAGCCACTTTGTGGAGCCGGTGTACCTGCACAGCGTGACCGTCGGCAGCCTGCGGCACACTGGCCATCTGGGCCGTGTTCTGAACCAGCGGCAGGAGCGCTTTGGCCCCCTGCCCGCCACGCACAGACGCAACCAGCCCCTGCTCAGCGGTACGACACTCACAGTCTGTCTTAAGTACAATTTTAAAAACATTTAGGCAAACAATAACTTTAGGAAGTCTTTACACCAGAAAGTGGCACAATACCTCTAACTATAGCTGGTGCTGGATGCTTGGTCTCTATTAGGAGGGGTCTGGGAATCATCAAGATGGTTAAGGTGCCAATTTGAGTATTGAAGACATTGAAAACAGTACTAAATTATTAAACAAATCACCTCCTGCCAACTTCTTCCAACTTCCTTCCATGAATTTAAGTGATGTGTTGTCTGAAATCAATCAATGTTTATTTATATAGCCCAATATCACAAATGTTACATTTGTCTCAGTGGACTTCACAGTTTGTACAGAGTCTCAGTATGACAATACGACACCCTCTGTCCTTAGACCCTCACATCGTACAAGGAAACACTTCCAGAGAAAACCCACAGTTTAAAGTGAACATGGGAGAAACCTCAGGGAGAGCAGCAGAGGAGGGATCCCTCTCCCAGGACGGACAGACGATGCCAGATAGACACAGATAGATGCCGTGTGTAAATCGAAAAGATAAAATAATAAAAATGAAACTATTTCTGAAAAATGAAATGTTGATGCTTTGGTCAGTTTCCATGATTAGTAATGGGAATATGGTACATGGGACACTGCTCATTGGCTTTAAAAACGTAGCACTTGTTGTTGTTATTGTTGTTGTTGTTGTTGGAAAGTCTAAAATGGGATTTGATTGGAGTAATTACAAATATGATGTGTTGAACCACAAAAAACTGTTTTATTGAAATGTTTTTTTTGCCAAATGGAGGCAAGCTGTGAAAACACCATTGATATATTTCCACTTTTTAAGTTAATATAGCACACAGTTGTCTATTTAAACACATCAACATGTTAAGGTCCATTTGAGGAATGTTAGTTCAGCTTTCCCTGTATTTAGCACATTTTTAAACTTAAACAGGAAGTCACTGCTTGGATAACTGACTTGCTCGATTCTTGGCTTCAGAGTGGTCTATTAAAAAAAATGTCCACTTCCCTTTAATATTCACATGCTAAATGACAGAATGTGCTTTCTATTCACATCCTGCCTTTACATGTCTGGAGTATTCAGATGGGGCCATCCCATACAGAGATCCTGGGCCATATGAGTACAGTGTCTATTTTCAGAGCTTCCTTTTAATAAATAATCCAGCTCCACATTAAATAAATCACCACAGATCACCTTCTCTCTCTCTCACTCACACACACACACACACACACACACACACACACACACACACACACACACACACACACACACACACACACACACACACACACACACACACACACACACACACACACACACACACACACACACACACACACACACACACACACCACACACACACACACACACACACACACACACACACACACACACACTTAACAAACAGATGTACTCCAGGTTTTCAACACTTGCATTGTGCCAGACAAGCAACAGCTATGAAGCTGTCTGGCGCGTCTGCCTCCGGGGCTCCACGGAGACCTGAGGCTTTCCGTTTGTTGTGAAGATGAATGCTGGAAGAGGATCTGAATGACATCCAACTTGTAGAGACTGCGTCAGCCATCACTTCAGATCTAGGCCAGTCAGAGAGGCTGAGCGGCAGAGACACGCAGCGATGTAGGGCACATGTTGTTGCTAGGGATCATTGATGAGAACAAAGACAGTGACAATCCCAAACTGGGAAACATGTATATATTTATCATCATCACATCAACCCTAAAATGCACACATTGAATACATCTGATACATTCTTCCGTACTTTGATCAGGTTTCAAGTATAGTTCTTGAAGGGCACAGGAGCTCTTTGCGTCGCAGGGCTCTGCTCCGGGTAATCGGGTGCCATGAGGATGAATATTTTGTGAGGCCTATCCTCATCAAGATTGATAATTGTACCGGATTGTCCTCTGGTGTTGAAAGTCATTTCTCATGATTTGTTCACTGGCGTTTTGAATGGAGTCATTTGAGTCGTCCAATTTGGAGTTTTTGGTTTCAGATATTACAAGCTGCTGTTACTTTTTGGATAATTGTAGTCAAGTACCATCTCTTTCTTCATCAATCACACTTACTTACACTTACTTATAAACCTCAAAGTAATTACATAGTCGGTTAAATGACTATCCAGGGTTTTTTTCCAAGAATATTCCTTTTCTTTATTTTAGTGTTGAGGATACTTTATGTTACCGTATGATAGAGGCATGCTCTTTAACCTCTGAAACCCCTCACAATGTGTTCGGTGTGTCAGAGCTTTGCACCTGCAGCACCTCGAGTAGCTGCAGTCAATTGAAGGGTAGAAAGGTGAGGGAAGGGGGAGGAAGATGGACAGACAGCGGAGATGGCCCTACACCAAATCAATGTAATCACAGCCCTTATCAGACAGCCATTCACTCTGATGGGGGGTCGGACACGGAGAGAGAAACAGGCGGAGGGGAAGAGAAGGAGACAGAAAGGCAGGAGGGGAATAAAGCGAAAAGAGAGCTTTGCTTGCATTCAGATGGCTGTGTGCGTACCCCCCCCCCACCTCCTCCATTCCTTTCATTGGTTCTGATGAGCTCCGCAGCTATTGTGTGTCCAGGGTTATTTAAAAGAAACGCCCTTAGAGGAAATTCCCGGGGATCGCAGGGACCGCTCTTATCACGCTGCACCTGAACCCCGAGGGCCAAACGCATTGATGGACTGTCCTTCACTCTCGTGCTGCTGTTCACTTCCACCGCAGAACAGAAACTATGGCGGCGCTTTGTCATTTTGGGCAAAGGACAACGGTAGATAAAAGAAACATTGATAACGGTTGTTCAATGACAGTGGTGCACTTCATTGAGGACTTGCTTGTTTCATAGATACATTATACCCCCTTATACTTGACCCTGTACACAAGCTAGATTCTTGAGATTGTATTTGTTTGTTTTTATGTTAAACTGTTAGCTTGAAGCAGTTGGCGATTACGTGCTGCTGAAGGTGAATAGGAAACCCTCTTACCTAATGTTTCAGGGATTCGAACCAGTCACTTTCCAGTTACATCTGTTCCTGTCTCAGCAAGCTCAATATGTTGCTACACTTTAGACCTTTTGGCATACCTGTTGCTTCACTACTCCGCCGCTGCTGCTCCAACGCCTGAGGAACATTTTTAAAACCATGCGGTACAGGATGGATGTACATGTACATTTAAACACAGGCTATTCTTTATTGTAGCCTCAAATATTAGTAAATGTGTACTGTACAGTTAGGAATCCCATAACCAAAGGCTGTAAATCCACTTCTTTCATGTCTGCCAAACACTTCCCAGAAGAGAAATTGATCAAGTCTTCAATGAGGGAAAAATCAAATTGGCTATTCCAGAAACAGAGGAGTCAAGTCCTTTCTGAAGAGGTGAAATGAGCCATGAATGGAGCGAGAGAAAGGGAAAAGGCAGGATGGATAGGAAGGTCTTTTGTTCAAAGAGGTGCGTCTCCACAAGAGATGGGTAATAAGAGACTTGGAGGATTGACTGTGGCAGGCAATTCATTCCAGCTCCAAGGAGCTACAGAAAAGAAGAGCTGAATTCGGTGAATGGAAGAGTGAAGACGGGAAAATGAGTGTGGCAAGCAGGGAGATGATCTGCGGGCATGTATCGTGGTATTGAACATCAGGTATTGTACTATAACAAGCTGTCTGTCAGACGCTGAGATCAGAGGCAACTGTTGTTCACCCGTCTGCTCATTTTCTGTGAAGGTACTTTAACATTGCATGATATCGTGAGAGACTGGGTCGGAAGTCAAGGTGAGATCCTCCACAGAAATTCCTTTTTGAAGACAGTTTTACAGATTTAGAGTGGATTTAGTGTTCAAGCAGCACTTGGCGATCAGATTCAGTTTGTCTATGCTTCATGTCACTGTCTCTGGCAGTATTAGGCCTTCATGTATTGCACTGTTGTATTATTGACGAAACACAATGTGGTTTAGCACACTGTGGGAGACCGTTGGGGTTAGTCTTTATGCAAGGTGAGCTAACGGCTGCTAACTCAATAATTGGCAAAAGAGTCCAACACCTTACTTCCTAAAGGGTCGAAATATGTCTTTGATTTGCAGTAAGATTAATGGTTAATTCGGATTATGGTTACAGAGAAACGTTGTACAACCTTGTACAGCTTACTTGACAGTCAATCATCTCCTCTCTTCCTCTACCTCTGTCACTTTCTATTTCCTCGACTGATCGCTTCGAGTGCTTTGCTAGCGAGGCTTGTTATAGGGTAGAATAGGGTAGAAAAGAAAGACAAAAAGTCCAGTTTAGGGAAGATCTTTTTACCTGAAAATGAAATGTATGGCATACAAACACATTTAACTACAAAGGTTTCTTAAACAGCCCTCCTGTTCGTCCCCCTCTCTGAGGATATATCAAAGCTTCAGATAAACAGCCATGCAGATTCAGACCCAGGTTGACTCGGCTTTTTGCAGCACTGCAAATCTTTGTCTGCCATTAGCCTGAGGGAGTGAGCGAAGGGTAAAAGAAGGTGAAACGGAACAACAGAGTGGAGGTGTGACAGGAAAATCACCTTATCTTCCTCACAAGTGCGTTGTTATTGAGATTGAGTCCACCTGGCCTAATGAATTCTCTCTCACCTGTGTTCCTGTAGGGCTGAGCAGTGCCGAGTACCAGCAGCAGCCGGGGAAGGCCTCCTGTGTGAGTGTCAACTGGACGCTGGGCGATGCTCAGCTGGAGGCGGTCAACACATCCACAGGGCGGAGGCGGGATGCAGGGACTCCCTCACGTCTCTGCAAGCACACCCTGTTCACCCGCTGGAACAGACTCTACCGCAAGGTGAGGGCAAAGGTCAGGGGCTCAGCTACATCTACGAGGGGACAGTTAATAAGGTAGAAAGAAGGTGTGCTTTAATCCACCTCCACATCCATTTTAAATATGAGCATAAAGAAATCTCAATAGAATTGCAGACAGTTTGAGGGGGAAAAAAGTGAATATCGCAAAGAAGTTTTTAAATATGGCTGGAGTGGAAAAGTTGGTCTGACAATAAAAACAAATTGCAATGGAAACAGAAATAGTGCACTACATTATACCATCAGGTTAGACTTAAAGTAATAAATAACCCAACTACTGCTTTTCCGAGTCGATGGGAACAACCTTTTTCTTTCCACATTTCTTTTTAAATCTGTTAATGTGCATTTCATTTTGATACAAACCTATCTAGAGAGCTTAAAGGGTTGCTAAATGGTCATTACAAGAGTTGCTACCCTTTTCCCAACTACAAGGGATGCAACAACAAATGACATGGGCATTTACATTTTTACCTATTCACTTTATAGGCTTTTCATTTGGATGTTTGCGTTATAGTATAAAAGCACAGGTATAACATTGATGATAGCTCTGTTCTGTTTAAGCATAGCAACAGACACAATACAAAGCGACCCTCTGGAACACAGCCATTATTACAATTATGAATTATACTGTTTTGCTTGTTATGACACAAGGAAATATCTGTCCTATTCATTTAAATGTTAATTAAAAACCTCCTTCCACGGTGTATCTTTTACTTGTCGGGTGAATATTTTTGTACAATTTAATTATTCTGAGCCAAAACAAATGTGACATTTTCATATGAATACAATTCAGTTTCACCTCTCTGCTCTACTGACACTGCCGTGCTGGAAAGAGACTCAGTTGTGTCAAACACAATGCAATCCTCCGCCATCAGGAATCAGTAATGCAGACACTTTAGCAGGAGAGATGGACGCCGACAGCCACAGACACGTGTATCACATTCCCAGAGTGCTGTGGCTGCAGGTGAGCGCTCTGCGGAGGATATATGGAATTTCCGTAGATACATTTGTCGCCCCGGCAACATCTGCTCTTTATGCGGCTTATCAAAAACTGGCAGCTCGGATCTTTCCCGTCAGCACACAGCATCGCTGCACTTTCATTTCCATTCTGAAACTTTATGTAACAGACAGTGCCTGCGTCGCCAAATGGCGGCAGTTAAAGCATAATGACTATGAAACCATAATTATTTGGAGAAGTACTCGAGGAGGCCCCCGCCCTAAGTGCTCCCTGCGCGCCGTATATAAGGGGCCACGCAAGAGCAGTCGCACTAATCTCCAAAAGAAACTTCTGCTCTCTCCCTCTCTCTCCAGACTTGTCTCTCCGCCGATCTTCATTGTTTCCCCTCGCGACAATAGGAATGCACAAAAAGCACAGAGAATGTTCAATTGCTTGTGAAATTTAAATGGGGAGATTACACAGCTGTTGAAGCCCCCCCACCTCCACCACCCAAATGCATTTGTGCCGGCTCATTCGTTTTGTTTTGCTCGCTCTTCTTCTTCTTCTTCTCTCCCCTCTTCACGGAACCTTTAGCCTCCCTGCCCCGGCTTTATTCCCCTCTCTTTGTTATCCCTTCCTATCTGCATGTCTGTGTCGCTTTTATCTGAATCCTAATTTCTCTTTCTCTCTCTTTTTCCTCTTGCTCGCTCGCTCGTCTGCAGTCGGGGATTTGCGTGTCCGGCTCGGTGGAAAACCAGCTCATGTACTGCGAGGCCAAGATGGCGGCGCGTCCTTACCAGACAGTGAAGCAGCAGTGGTTCAGATCTCTGCAGGAAACGGGCCTCGGCACCTGGGTGAAGAAACCGCCCGAGCAGGAACAGTTCCTGCTGTCGGTCTGAGGAAGAGAGTGTGTGTGCGCGTGAGTGCGTGTGGTTAACCTTTATTTTTTTAGTGTAAGACTTTACCAACATCCTGCTTTCACACACCTTCATACCTGGAAGTTTACCGGAGCAACCTTTGGCTCAAGGCTATCACCACCCTGTCTCTCTGTGTCTCTCTGTGTGTGTGTGTGTGTGTGTGTGTGTGTGTGTGTGGTGTGTGGTGTGTTTGTGTGTGTGTGTGTGTGTGTGTGTGTGTGTGTGTCATCCTCAATGTGTCGCCCATCCACCCCTACAGAAACATGACAACAGGAAGGTCAACCTGACGGGCTGAAAAGCGAACGGACATGGAAAGATGGAGCCTTTCTTTGACTTGCCACTCTTTAAAAACGCACACATTTAAGCAAACACACACCTACATATCCCCCTCTTCAGCCGTCAAGGAAGGGTGGGGTAACCTTGAGCCGAATGAAAGGCAGCCGCTATCTTGTCATC